>NC_052532.1:98670885-98980007 GCF_016699485.2 Gallus gallus
TATTTCATCAGACATTATTCTTACTGGGCTTATTTACAAGAAGTATTTATTTTAATTACGTTCTCTATCTACTCTTCCTTATTTTGGGTGTGTAATTGGCCACCTAGGAAAGATGCCATTCTTTCAGCAGTATGAGTTATAAGCAGAGAAAACACTTCTCAGGCAGGTTTGAATGAAGCGTGTTTGCCAGAGTATTTGAGTTTAGACTACCCTTTCTACAATATTCATTTAAACAAAAGCCACTCTGATTAATGTTAGTGGAAAAATGGTTGAAACATGTTTGAGTGTGGCTGAATTGGAGTTTCAGAGTTTGCAGACATTCCCACAAAGCATTTACCCATTATTACTTCCATCTATCTGTAACTCTACCTCAGTAAGCTCAAAGGTTTCAGGGATTTGTTGTTGTTGTTGTTGTTGTTGTTGTTTTAATTTTAAATATGTGCAAAGCAATGTCCAAGAAATCTCCTTTTCCATCACAGTTCTCTGTATTTTCTTCTCTGTTTTAACAGGTCGGCGAAATTATGAGTAAAATGAACTATGTTTAGGATTTCTGAAGTTAATAGCATCGGTCAAATTTGCATATTTTTATTACATAAGATAAAAAAAAATACACATTAATTTTGGTTAGACGTGCCATACGAAAAATACTCTCCAAACCCCAGACAGTTCTTAATTTTATTTTATTTTTTAAGAACAGGCTTTGCCAAGCCTAATTCTGATTCAGCATAATCAATAAATAAGATTGTCTTTAAGTTGCAGAAAACAGCAATCAGTCTGCTACTATGACCCATCAAACATCCAAAGAGCACCGTCCAATTTGGTCCCATTTCATTGTCATTACTGGTGACTCTGGGCTACACCCAAGAAAGGTGAGTCAGAACTCCACAATAAGTATTGTAGATCTAACGCCGAAGAGGCTTTGCCCTTACAAGTACATTATATAATACTAAATATATAAAGGCAGGTGCTGAGTTAAAAAGAAATCAGTGACTTTAACAAGTCGTATCTGTATGGAGGTCACTAAACTTCCTTTGAAAAGTCATTTTTTCCTAATGCCATCTGCTTTTCTCATGATTTTTGCCCCCCTCAACCCGTATGAAATGGATGTGTATTCAATCTTGAGCTAAGCATGCTTGCAGTGATTGAGAAATGTCTAAGGTCAAAGCTTACAAAAAATTCATAAGGGGAGCAGCAGGCATAGAAGAGAGGGCTTTTAAAAAAAGAGTTTGTGAGCCTTTGTATGAATCGGGCATGACATTTTCATGTTACTGACTTCATTTATTTAATGTGGCTCCAAATAATTGATACCAGTACAGTGATAAAAGTACAGAGACTTCGCTGCCAGAATTGCGATAATGAAGAGCCTCCCTGCTGATTTCATTCAGGGGGCTGTTAGTCTGCCGGGAGAGACCTCTGATGAAAACCCAGCTGCAGCAAATGCCATAAAATAATCAAAGGCACAAAGACCTTTACCTGAGGGGAGCTTGGTCCGGGAGTGATTCAGGGAGGCAGAGGAAAAAGAGGGGAAAACGCATTAGCTGACAAACCAGGCACAACTTTTAAAAACGTGTGATCCAAATTGTGAGGATTCGGTCAGAGACAGAAATGTGCTGTATCTAAGAAACTGACCCCAATTATGTGGCTCCAACAGCCAGTCAACTGCTATATCAACAGTGCCCCTTACCTTACCGAGCATAGTTCAGACGTACCTCATCCTCATCCACCAGCTATTTGTTCACTCTGCCTGAGACTGTAAGCCCTCAGAAACAGCAGCTGTTTTTTTTTATTATTATTATATGCTGAGCACAAGAGGCTCCCCATTTGGGCTATAGAAGATAATCATGTAGGCTCAAGACAGCCATACAAGTGCCGAAATCATTGATATAAAGAGTCCTAGAGAGGAAGTGAATATTAATATGAACCAGAAATCCTTTCCAGACTAAAATCCCATTTGTCAACTCCGATCATTTGCTTCACTTCATGTGAGTGTGTCAGTGGTTGATTTAAATTCATATATGAGCAGCAGAGTTACTGGATAAATGTTACTGTTTACATGTCAGAGCGGGGTGAAGGCCGAAACCTGGGTGTTGAAAACTGTGTCAAGGGGAAGGGACCATGATGTGAGTCAGCATCGGGACAGACCCACCAAACATCCACGGCTTCTCTGTGTAAACTCTGCTAGTGATGAATCGTGTTACAGTAAACTAAACTAAACCAAAATAAATTAAAAAAAACCTGAACTGAAATGAAATGCCTCCTGCTTCTCACCCACATTTACCTAGCTTCAGCTTCTAATGCATTCAGCACAATGATCTTGATGAAAATCTTGATGCTTCTGTTTTCTACCAGATAAAAGAGCTTCAGCTATCAGAGATCTCTTCCTCACGTGGGCGATTGCGACTTGTGATCAAGTTACCTTAATTCCCCCTGCTATGCCTTCTCTTCATTACCAACCTGTCTTAACGCATTTGGTACTTCAGATTCAGAATCTGGGTCAGAGCATTTTGCTTCCTTCTTCCAGTCTTGAAGTTACAGGGAAGCACTTGAGGGTAACTCCCTTCCATGCCTTCAGCTACACTTCCAAAGCCGCTGTGTCAGCAGCTCTCGCAAAAACTAATAATGAGTAATGTCTTATTCAACTTCAAACAAAACCCACCTCTGATGAGTTCACAGGCACCTGCAACTTGTTGTTCTGCAGACGGTTTGTGAGGATATGCCTGCAGAAGGCAGAGTGGCAGCTGTACCGTACAGTTATGGGTCACACGTGTTGGAGTGGGTGGAGAAATGGAAAAGACCTTCTGCTAGTGGAGTTAATTTTTTAATCAGATGCATTTGGTATGCAGCATTCTTTAAATAGGGTAGGCAAGCTGTTGTGACTGAGTCTGAAAATGGAACAAAAAGGATTAGCTGCTGGGGTAAGATGGAACTGTTGCAAATTTGGCTGAAAAGTGTCAGCTTTTCTTGAGAAAAGCATACAGAAGGAGCTGCTCAGAGCTCTGTACACAACAAAACCTCAGTATGGGACAGAAGAAGAGCAACAAACATGGAGATACCCTCCCACAGCTCAGTGAGAACAAAATCAGAGTAAGCATTGTCTGCCAAACAAGTATTGTCAATAACACTGTGCTGGCTGCCTTTCTGTTGACAGAGTTTTCTAACAAATTAAACAAATCTGGGGAATTAAGGCACAATGTGATATGCTTATAGTGATAAAGCTATACCCATCTCCAGAAGAGAAAAGGAAGAAATTTACACACTTCTCCCAACAACTTAAATTGTCGTACTTCCTAAAACCTGATTCTTGCCAGATTATACTGCTGAGTAACAGGACTGAGGAGAAGCTAAGAACTGCCCTCTGGACTGCTGACCCTGCTCAACTGTGAGTCCACATCAGGCTCTGTTTGGGACCTCTCCAACAAGCTCTGCCCAGAGGGCAGTGCAGGAGGCAGCTCATGCAGATGACCTCTGCTAGCAGATGGCAAGGATCAAACTGCACCGAGTTTGGCTTCTTCCATCCTGCACAGTCCTCTTTTGCACCTTCACACGCTCCCTTATGATGCTGTGCTACATACATCCTAGGGCATGTGAAGCATCCTCCCAGCTCCATGCTAGAAGCAGCACCCCAATAGTCTGCATTACCTTTCAGTATGCTTTGAATGAATGTCCTCATCCTCAAATAGTAATAGACATGAGAGGCACCACATGGGGCAGGAGATGGTGGGCCAAGGGCCACGTAGCAAAGAAACAGCCAGCCTGCTGTGGTGGGCAAATAGCTCTCAGGTACTCAGAGGTGAGTCAGTCTGTGTCACACAGCCTTTTGTGCCATCCTTTATTTAGGTGTGTAGGAGCATCCAAACTGATTGAAGGCTGAACAATGAAGTCCACTGTAATTAGTGGAAAGACCTTTGTTAAGAGTGTGGCTGTGGTTAGGTGTTTCTTTGACAGCAAGAATAGTTCTAAAGAGAGGATCATAGTAGCCATAGATAGTTGGAGCCACCCCTAATACAACCAGTACAACTGCAATGGTTAATTTACGTTAACGTTAGAGTAGATTGAAAGTTTTCATGAAAGATATTTTACTTTCATTAAAGCTGAATTTCTTTTGGACAAGCTACCTGAATAAATGATAAAACAAGTGATAAAACAAATGACATTTTTTAAAATAGATAAAAATAATGTAATGTAACTGTAGCAGTTGAGAAAAAATGAAGCACCATAGCATAGCAATGCTTCGGTTTTGACATTTTCTGTATAAATGTTGGTTTATTTCAAAATCCGCTGCTAGTCTTAATCTTGAAATAGAAAATAAGAGGAAGTACTCAAATGTAAACAAAATATTTGGATTTAAACATTTTGGATAAACTAATTGTTTTCAGAATTTAATTTTGCACAATATTTGGAATATGTTTCTGCTTTTGTTCCCACTTAATTTAATATGAATATTTAATATGATCTTTTATATGTCAAAATTTTTCAATCCTGACATTTTTAATAGAATGGAAAATCCATTTTACAATTGACTTTAATTTGTACGCTTTTGAATTGTTGTATCAGCTTTTGGCTTCTTGTTCAAAATGTCACTTAGTGGTGGCACTCTTCGTTCTTGAAAGAACAACTCTTACAAATACACGGTACTCTTAAAATACTGAAGAGTGGGTAAGCGTTGTTGGTGTTCCCTCACATGAACCAGCTGCGGAAAAAGGGACACGGAGAAGAAGGAAAGCACCAAGCAGAAGGCTTCTACGTGGTGAGCTCTTCTCTGTTTGCACACGCTCTGCTCTGTTATGAAGAAAGATCAGTCAACAGAAGTCAGCCTGGTGGGAAACCATTGTCTGTGTCAGGCTGGCGAACATCAAACCAGGGCACTACAGATTAAGAGCTTGATGCAATTTCATCTTGAAAATGACTAAGTCAGGACTTGGAGTGATTGCTCTGGAAAGCAGAGGTTCAGCTAAAACTAGCTGCAGTTGCCAGTAATGTATTGATTTAGTATGCCAGCTATAACATTGATTATCTTCTGTCTGATTCAGCCTTCTTAGTCCTATCTACTGGAAGTGCGGAAAAGCCTCTCTCACGAAAAATGCTTCAGCTTTTCTGCATCCTCCCACCAAATAAACCCCATGTAAGTTTAAGGAACATTTTGCTATAGTTAGAGCCGCTTCAAACAACCAGAGCTTAATGTTTTTGAAATAAGGTTTCCAGCAAGGGTTCCACATACTAATAAGGTCAATTGAGGGCACACCTGCAAATGCAAGGGTATTGACTAAAGGCAAGTTAACCTCTCCGGGCATGATCTAACCCATCTAATCCACTGCCCTTTTCCCCTTAGTAATCAGGCAGTCGGACTCCTAAAGGAATTTCCTTTAATATCTTTTGCATTATGGACTTTTACCTCCTGATGTTACTATAAGTTAGATCTGCTAAACGTGAGTATAGTATTTAGATCATTTTCAAAAGCTAATTGTATTTCTTATGCTAATGAATTATTCATAGTATAATCATATAAATCCACTCTCTACACTGATGTTTTATTTTGCATACTAATCTGAACATTTTGCATTTTCCAGGTTTTGATCTAGACACGATCTTTGATATTGACCTATCCACAAATATAGGGTTTATGTTGCCCTCAGTGTTCTGTTTCTCAAATGCAGCCAAACAGCACACACATTTCTTTAATATGCTGAGAGACAGGCTTTATCTCTGGCCCTTCTCTACCAAACTCTCTAGCTGTTACTTATCAAGGACCTCCAAGAGATTTTGTAAGAACTGGTGTAGATATTTCTGTAGGCTAGCTACAATATCTATGTACTCAGATTTCACACCATAAGTCCTCCCGTGCAGTTTTCTCTTCTAATCTCAGTTACTCTTTCAGTTTTGAGAGTCAGAGCAATGCATCCAGAAGTCCCAGGAAGGCAATAGGTGAGGAAGGATATTACCTTGATCAAAAGAACAAAGCATGGGCAGCTGTACAATGCTAGCGGCAGAGTGAACATCATCATACTACTGAGACAATGTATGTAATCATTATGTCCAAGATTTGTTCCTCCCTTTACCAAATATACTTTATGCCTTCAAAGTTTTCATGGGCTTCAATCAGCAATGGTTTAAAATTCAAATGGTGAAAGATCTCCTTTTTTACTCCTTTTTACTAGGATTTAGCATCGTATGAGAAATAGTGGAAGGTTAAAGTTGTGTTGAATGAATAATTCTGTAGAAATTTTACAGGTAATCCATTTGTAAGATGCAGAGTTTTTTGTCATTTGGAAACCCTATTACTTGCAAGTTTTCTTCACATCCAGGATGATTGCTATTTGAACTACTTAATTGTTAGCAAGCTGATGTTTAAAAGGTACTTAGAATGTTGCACCTTGTTGAAGAAAGAGTATTCCTCAATAACATAAGGATAGGATAATTTTGATGAATAGTGAGATCACAGCCCAAGAATACCCTACCGAAGAAAGGAGATTTCCTACGGGAAAATTTCTGTCAGAAGCTGAGATAGGTATCTGCAGTGAAATGGAGAAACAGAAGTGAAAATTTACCTCAAGTAACCTGAGAAATCCTGACCTGGTGTGGTTAACAGGAGGCTCTTATTGACTTCTGAAAGTGAAAATCTGTTTAGGCTGACAGAGAATTCAGCATTCCCTCTCATAAAAGGATAATTAACCCAAAAGGGACAAATCTGTAGGTGACTGGAAAGATGCAACAGGCTTTCAGCCTAGTTGACTGAGATCTAACCATTCAGCACTTAAGACTTTTGCTGCCCCTGACAGGAAAGTTTGTGCAGAGGTGGAAAGTCCCACTGCCACACAGCTGGCAAGGTGTACAGTATCTGATGTAACTTCAGCTAACAGACACAGACATTATGATCATGCCTGTAACCAGGGGGCTGAGGGGAAATGTTAATTATTCTGAAGGAAAAAAGTATTGCCAGAGGCCAACTGCTGTCTGAATTGATAAAGTAGCTCCAACATTGCAATCTCAAACTGTAGATTGGCAAGACTACTCTTAACAGTTTTATCTCCCAGGTGCCTCAGGTACACCTCATCTGTGGTAAGGAAGAAGTAAAATTCCAGTAATGACTCTATTGGCTAAGAGGCTGGCTGGAGGAAGGGTATCTCTGCAATGTGCTTGTAAACTGGCTTGGGGCATACACTTTGTCTCGGTGGTGCTATGAACTATGTGTTGCTGTTATCAAATGCCCTGTGAACTTCTACCAGCTTTGAAATTCAGTCCCAAACTCTCTCTTATTCATCATCCCCATGAGTTACAGGGGTCTGCAGAGAAAAGGGGGGATGCAATAACAGTAGTAAGGCTGCATCTCTGTAAAGCAGGGGTCTGTTTTGTTTAAAGAACTTCTGCTGCAGAAGGTGATGTTTAAGAAGAGCCTGGCTTGACCTACATGTCCCTGTGGTGTATTACTGAAGAGGAATGTCTTGACAGTCAAGTTCGAAGCCTGTCATCATTTAGAGTGTAAATACTGTTTGCTTGCAAGCTGGAGTGTTTTCTTTCAGCAGAGAGGATAGTTCTAAATCCTAATTTTTCATAGTTAACTCTGCCCTTTGAGCAGTTGTGTCGTAAGCAGCACAAAACAATTGAGTGCCAATTTTAATAATACGGTTTCTCTAATCACTGAAACAAATGAACTGAAGTAACTTTTCATTTAATTTTAATCCTTATCTTCCATCTTGTTTAAACTTTCTAATCCTGTGCCTTTCCAAAATCAACAGCCTGGTGCGTAAAGGAACTAAAATTCATAGATATATCTGGATTGGAGGAACTTATCTCGTTAAAATAATGCCTGTCATATGAGTAAGCGTAAAGTTATACACACTTTTATAGGAGAATTCTAAATCTTTTAAAATTGAATAAAATAATGTATTTTTAATAATATTTTCCCTAATCTTATATTATTAACTGTTGTAAAGAGCTAAATGTGTGGTAATTAGTGTAATATCTAATCTAATATTGCATCATAATTCTAATATATGACAAAAGTTGCATGTTAAATTTTCTTCTGACATTTCAGAGGGGCTTGTTTATAGGATTTACGGAAGGTGAATGAAGAGCCATGCAATCAATGGCTTTGTAGCTGAGAGAGAGTCACCACGAGGTCACTGTTCGACAGATAAATGATGAATTTTTAAGGGTGATGCTTTATTCTGTAACCTTTTGACTTTTAGAATTGCCCTTGTAACAGACGGCTGTGAGCTTCAGCAAATAAGTGAAATGTGAAAAACAGAAAACAAGGCTTATTATCTAACCCACTTGTTAGGGAAAGCTGCTTCTGTGTGCACACTGAGCCTAAGTAAATTCTTGAATTGAGATTGTTGTTTTCTAACTAGCATCAGAAAATAAAGCTCACGTCATGTCAAACTCATCCTGATGAGTAGGATTCTTCATGTTTGTGTAGAAGATGCACAGTTTGACCAGGACTGTGAGGTAATGTACAGTAAATAGGGGATGATGTTAGAGAAGAGATCTTGCTGACAGGAATAATGTGATTCAGCCTCTTATGACTCAGGGTTTTAAGAAGTGTTTTGGAGTAGACTTCAATTTACAGTTCTCCTTTGAATTGCACTTACTTATCATTAATCCCTCCCAGCTGAAAGCCTCTCTCTTACACCTCAGAAAAGGATAACATCTTGCCAGAAAGAAATGTGGATAATGTTTTTGCTCAGAGAGATAAATATTCACACACATATAATAATGTTCCAGATGCCATAGATGGCTTCTCTTTTGAAGTACCTCAAGCAACCCTGGGCCACCCAAGGTGATGGCCAGCCGCTCCTCTAAGAGCCCTGCCAGGTGCTGGACCCTCGAGACAAAGGGCCCTCTGGCTTTCTTCTGGCATGTATCAACTTCAGCCATTTTCAAAAACAGCCCCTGGTTTCAGTGTGTCCCCACTTTAACCTGCCCAAATCTGAACATAACTCAAACTTGAATTTCTCTTCTAGAATGAGGGAAAGCTGATGACTGCTAGGGAATTTAACAAGGCTTCCCTGCTTTTACCTTCTCTTATCTGAGTCTCAGCACTTCACACACTGAACTTCCTTGCAGAAAATGTATTTCCTTCCCCCACTAATAATTAAGAAAAAACAAACTAGATACTCCCTAACAAGCTAACTAATTTTATAGAATCATAGAAACACAGAGTCCTCTGGGTAGGAAAAGGCCTTCAAGACCAATTCCAACCATCAACGTTATCTACTGAGTCCCATGACTAAACCATGTATCTTAGCTCCACATCCACACATTTCTTTAATACCTCCAGGAATGCGGACTACACCACTTCTCCGAGCAGCATGTTCCAATGTTTGACTACCATTCCCATGAAGAAATTCCTCCTCAAATCCAATCTAAACCTTCCTGGTGAAACTTGAGACCATAGACTCATAGAATGGCTTGGGTTGAAAAGAACCCCAGGGACCATCGAGTTCCAACCCCCTGGCCACAGGCAGGGCCAGCAACCTCCTAGTCCCAGACCAGGTTGCCCAGGGCCACATCCAACCTGGTCTTGATCACCTCCAGGGGATGGAGCATCCACAGCCTCTCTCAGCAGCCTGTCCCAGCACCTCACCACTCTGTGAAGAACTTCTCCCTAACATCCAGTCTAAACCTTTCCTCCTTGAGCTTAAAACCATCTCCCCTTGTCCTATCACTGTCTACCCTTGTAAAAAGTTGATTCCTCTCCTTTTTATGATCTCCTTTTAAATATTGGAAGGCCTCAATGAGGTTTCCTCACAGCCTTTTTCAGGCTGAAGAAACCCAGCTCCCAGCTTGTCTTCATAGGAGAGGTGCTCCAGTCCTCTCTTCATCTTCATGGCCCTCCTCTGGACCCTCTCCAACAGCTCCACATCTTTCCTGTACTGGGGGCCCCAGACCTGGACACAATACTCCAGATGGGGCTTCACAAGGGCAGAGTAGAGAGGGACAATCGCCTCCCTGTCCCTCCTGGCCACTGCTCTTCTAATGGATCCCAAGATATCATTGGCCTTCTGAGCTGCGAGAGCACACTGCTGGCTCATGTTCAGTTTTTCATTCACCGGGACCCCCAGGTCATTCTCCGCAGGGATACTCTCAAGAAGTTCTCCCAGTCTATATACGTACCTGGGATTACTCTGACCCAAGTGCAAAACCTTGCATTTTGTTATGTTGAACCTCCTTAGGTTCACATGGGCCCACATTTTGGGTTTGTCAAGATCCCTCTGGATGGCATCCCTTCCTTCTAACGTGTCAACTGCACCACTCAGCTTGGTGTTGCTCGCAAACTTACTGAGGGTGCACTCAAGTCCACCAGTGATGTAATTGATAAAGATGTTGAAGAGCACCGATCCCAAGACAGACACCTGGGGGACCCTGCTCATCACCGTCGTCTGCCTGGACATAGTGCCACTCAACACAACCCTCTGTCTAACCTTCCAACCAATTCCTTATCCACTGAATAATCCACACCTCAAATCCGTATCTCTCCAATTTAGAGATAAGGATGTGGTGAGAAGTCATGTCAAAGGCATTGCACAATTCCAGGTAGATGACATCGGTTGCCTTCCCCTTGTCCGCTGATGTCATCACTCCATCACAGAAGGCCACCAGATTGGTCATGCATGACCTTCCCTTGGTAAAGCCATGCTGGCTGTCTCGGATCACCTGCTCATCCATCATGTGCCTTAACATATCTTCTAGGAGGATCTGTTCCATGAACTTCTCAGGAACAGAGGTAAGTCTCACTGGCTTGCAGTTCCCTGGGTCCTCCTTCCTCCCTTTCTTGTGAATGGGAGTGATGTTTCCTTTTTTCCAGTCCCTGAGGACTTTACCCAACAGCCATAGCTTTCCAAATATGATGCAGAGTGGCTCAGCAACCATATCATTCAGCTCCTTTAGAACCCTGGGATGCATGTCATCCAGCCCTATAGACAATTTTCTTGCATTCTATCACTTGTCACCTGAGAAAAGAGAAGTACAATCCTACCAGCTACAACCTCTTTTCAGGTGGTTGTAGAGAACAATGATGTCTGCCCTATATCCCTTTTCTCTAGACTAAACAGCCCTATTTCCCTCAGCTGCTCCTCTTAGTTCTTCCTAGCAGAAAGACCAACAACCTTTCAAGATTGAACTGAGACCTGTCATGCTTCTAGATGTTAGCTAGACCTCCAAGCCTTCTGGAAAGCTAGATAATTGAATTAATGAAAAAATTCTGTTATAGCCTGGGCTTCTGCACTCCCAACCTTAAAACTCTGTAGGCTGCTAAGTCTGTACTAGTGCATACAGAGGGGCCACCCCAGCAATCATGACTGTAGAAATCTGGGTTCCTTGGGAGCATGCAGGCAGGAAATAAAGCAGTTTCCATTGGTCTCCTGTTTTTGTTGTTTGTTGTTGTTTCCTTTTTTTCCTAACAGAGGTTCATCTAAATCCATGCATTTCTGCAAAATATTGTGCTATTGACAACTTTCTTTGCTTAATGGAAAAGCAAACCAAAACCAATTTTGTTTGGAAATTCCCAGACATCTTTATGTTTTGTTTGGCTTAGGGTGGAAAACAAGTAGCAATGTCTGCAAAAGCAGAGACCAATTTTTGAAACCCTAGCCACGATAAGGATGCCTCGGTTTCCCTTTCTGTAAATTGTGAGTAATTCTTCTTACATGAATATTGTGCTTCCCCAATCTCATTATTATCTGAGGAGCCCTTGGGAGTCATTAAAAGTGCAAAAAACTTCTCACGCCTGCAATGGGAGATGCGTTGTTTGTGATGCTCTGTGAATCTCCGAACCTCACTTGTCTGACTTAAGGCTGCAGTTTCACTGCTTTGATGTCTTTGGGAGATAGCTCAAACTCCCCAAAGTAGAAAATCAAGTTGAAACTTATTTCTTTCATGTGGTGTCTTATGAATAGGTGCTGTGGGTGTTACATTTAAGTATATGATGCTTGTACTTCTGTAAAATACCTTTAACACACTCTGTGTGGGTGAGAATGATTTGCCTGTAATCTTTGATTCTCTTTTTTTTCTTCCCACCTATTATGTTCTTCTAAGAGGAAACTGTGTGAATGGGCATTTGTGAAAGTTGGGAAGGTTAATGTTCTGTTTTCAAGAGGGATTTGATTCCTTCTCTTCTGTCCATAAGGGTTAAGTGGTTACACAGATAACTCAGATTCTGCAGGAAGAGACTACAATTACAATCAATTTTCCCTCCATCAGAAAGTAAAATTTACTAATCTGTCAGCTGCATTGATTCAAAGATCATCTATGATTTGCTCCTAAACAGCATGAAGACAAAGAAAGAGAAAAGCAGCACTCCTGTAATGCTTCTAGTTGCCCACATCTCTTCAAATTCTCCAGTACACTAATTTCTTTGAATGTGTTATAACTCTGTCTGTCTGTATCTTCAGATTGTAAATGCAGAAGAACTGTACTTCTTTCTTTTCTGCAGATTCAGCTCCCTTCCATACTCTTCTGATGGAGATCTTTGGGCAATCTGGTATATAAATATTTATCGCTCTGCCATAGAAAAGAGTTTATTTCTCTTCCCAGGGGCATTGGCCTCATGAAACATTATGAGTTGAGAATATTTTACTAGGTGGTAACTCCACTACCAGTTCCACCTCTCATCGTTGTACAGAAGCTGAACGTTACATTTTTCTTCAGGGAGGCTGAAGTTTTCTCATACTTTCCTAGGGCATATTTTTCTGGAGTCACAGAGACTTTTCTTTACCAACTAGAAGATAAAAACATCACAGTGCCAACACATTAAATGCCAAGTATCTAAATTTGACAGAAGTGAGCAAGCCATCTTAAAAATCTATTGTAATGAAGCTTGTAGATATGTAGAGCTCTGTTCCACTATATTTCCAACCAAGTCAAGCAGGTTTACAATAGAGAGGCTTTTGCTTTAAAGAACCAATGCCTTCTTTCTCACTTATGAAGCACTTCCACATAGCTGTTAGTGACTTGGAGACTAGCTCCAATTACTTCTGGGTAGGAGGCAGTGGTTCTACACTCACCTTAGCAAGATTAAGTAGTTTTACTGCAAGGAAGGCAATGAATTCTGTAGTCCTTGCTACAGACTTGCTCTGATTCTATGGCTTTAAATAAACTCAGTGGGCCACTGTTTTCTGGCATGCCTCATAAATCTGCCTATATAAATCTCAGTACATTCTGCAATCTATTACTCATGTCCATATTAGAGACAAAGTAATTCTCTTTGAACTTCCACTGCTGCCAAAAAGCAGCACATCATAATGCAGAACAATTCCTTCTTCATGTTACATCCCCTTTGTTTTTGTGTTTGACCCTTGCATTTATGTGGTGGGGA
This sequence comes from Gallus gallus, assembly GCF_016699485.2. Taxonomy (NCBI): domain Eukaryota; kingdom Metazoa; phylum Chordata; class Aves; order Galliformes; family Phasianidae; genus Gallus; species Gallus gallus. Next base: position 98,684,198 of record NC_052532.1, read on the forward strand.
AAAGTTTGCACTTCTTGTTTTCCAGATAGTTTCTGCAAACTTTCTGAGCTCAGGCAGAATGTGAAGTCACTTTGCAACACTTCATGAAGTGAGTAATATCTTTAGAAGAATCCATTGTAACAATTCTTTCTCTTTTGTTATGTACCCTGGAGCAAATGTGTGGCCGATTGCATTTGTGGGTGAGTTCAGAACATTTGGTTTCTTATGCAAGCTTTAAATGGGGTCTTGCATCTTTGACGCAAAGGAGTACTTCTCTATAGACTTTGGAACAAGCTTCCCTTGAAGGTTCTTGTCTGAAAGGCTTCTTGCTCAGGAAAAGCAGGAACTGCTGCTCAGATTTAATCTCTTCACTGCTGGGATCCATTTTGGAAGACTAGGCAAAGCTTCAGACATTTGCCTTGCTTGGGTCAGTGCGCTTTCTCTAATTAGAGAGGTAGTTTGAGTTATCTTCTCATTGCAGCAATTAACACTTGCAGCCACTGCCAGAAAATTTTGTAATGATTCAGAAAGAGCATCCAACTCCACAGAAAGCTGTAGTGTTCCAGTCCTTCTTTGTCAGAGATGAAAGTTTACAATTCAGCTAGGATCAAGCTGCTCCAGAAGGCCATTAAGCCATCCTTGTGCATGGTGTGTCGCATGTTGTATATTTATGTTCCTCTATGAATAAAACATTAAGTGATTCCATACATCTGATTTTCACATCTAAGTATACTCCTTATAGCCTTGTATTACAGGTGGGCATGTAGACAAAAAGTATCATAACAAAGGCAAATGGTTGACTACTCCACTTAATCCTGTGTAAATGAATCCTTCCAGTAGCAGTTTGTCCCAGTGAAATTCACAGACTGAGACTGCATATAGCAATTCTAATGAAGTTTTTCATGTTTATTTAAAGAACCTAAGCAGAAAAAAAAAGTTTTTACAATTGTTGTATTGTATTTTAATGCTAGACAGCTTCCTATCTCCCAGAGTTTCAAGAGTATAGCTTAATGTCAAGTAATAGAAGCAGAGGTGGGCAGAAAAGCAGTTATTGGATTGCTTTGACCCACTGGCAGGCATATGGCTGATAATCCAAATGAGGTTCCATGTTACTCTTCCTTTCAAGAGATTTTAAGGGTAGTCATTTAAAATACACATTACCGTTGTCCTGCTTCTCTGTGGATTGCCTTTTTTTAGACCTTACTTTATGTTAGAGCATACTTCATCCCAACTACTTCACCTTTCAGGAGAGATATGAACCGTGATTAGGTGTATACAGCAATAGCTTTCTATTTAGCTACATTTACACATTAAGCTATCCAAAATGCAAACACACAGCATGATTTTTATATCAAGCCATTAGGCTGCATCACTTTTTATTTTCATTTGTTTCAGTGGGAGTTAAGACTATTGGGAATCAGCTAAAACTAAATAAGGTTAAACCAAATTTAAACTTGAATAAATGTTTGCATATGTATTTGTATAGTTTTATCTGGATTGTTTAAAAGTCTTACAGCTCTCCTTTGTGGTCGAGGCTTCCATTAATCCTGTGCAATCCCACTGAAGTCTGTAGACATAACAAGGAGCAGAATGTGGCCTATGACACTGTACTGGCAAAAACATCTATCTGAGAAAAGGAATTTTTCAAATAAATTCTACTGAAACTGAAACAAGCAATCATTTGGTAGATACTGTTCCGGAAAACATTACCCCTCAAAGTGTTGAGTAAGTGAAAACAGGATTGTAACGGAATCATAACCAGTGCTGCTGAAATTTGCCAAATACATAGCATTTAATAATACAAAGTGACAGTAATCTTGAAATTTGAATATTTGAAAACTACCCACGCTCAGAAACAGATAGAAGAATAATGGGTCAAATTGAGATAATTCATGTTAAAATTCTACTGGTTTGTATGGAAAAATATACCGCTAGATGACATATTATTAAAAGCCCCCATCTTAGAAGAAGCTGAGTGATATGTATTGTCTAACTACATTTTAAAAATAAACCCTCTGCTTGGAATGTAGTCAATGAACTTTGTAAGTTCATGAGCAGTATGCTACGTATTCCTAAATATCTAGATTGTGTTCTTAATGCAAACAATGGCGAGCATAAGGAAGAGCTTCACCAGTCAAGTCAGACAAACAAAATATGGATTAAAGTTTTAGCAAGTGGGCTAGAAAGAGCATAGGTCTCAGCCCAGCTAGATTCCAAAGACAGTAGTAAGACACTTTAATTACGTGATTGATGTGGGCTTCAAAAGAAAGCACCAAATCCACAATGACCCCAAGGTCACAAGCATTATCTGAAGGATAAAAGAACTACCACAAATGGAAACTACCACAGATGACACCTGAGACCTCTGCACCAGTGAACTAATCAATAGCAACTCAGTTTTGTCTGTGTTAAGTTTAACAAAATTTGAAGCTACCCATGATTAAATATCACAGAGGCAATTACACAAAACATCAAACTTCTCTGTAGGCTCTGCAGGGACTGAGAGGATATCCGAATATGGTCTGCATACAAATGACACAGCAAATAGGGTGGCTGAATAACGTTAACTAAGGGAAGAGTATAAATAGAAATCAAAATAGAAAGCATAAGACAATCACAGCCTTCCTAAAGAATGAATTCCCTTCAGCAAAAGTGAATTTTGTCAATACTTATAAACAGTGAAGACAAACCAGTTCAAGTTCCCAAATTAAATTAAATAAAGGACTGACAAATAGTCACTGGAAAATCAACATCTAGAAAAACAGAGGAGCTGTTAAGGATTTTGATTATTATATTCACTTTCATTAGCACTTCTAGAAGCAGGAAGTCGGTGCCTGTATTTCATTAAAAAGGAATTGCTTAAGCTATGTAGAGGTATTAGTGATGCGCTTGGCCTTTCTCTATAGACAACAGTAATGTTGTTGAATTGCAACGATACTCTAATATGGGAAGACAATAGCTGATCAATTATATTGTTTCTTGAAAGGCAGTGCTGTAATAACTTCCAACATCTTTCCTACCTTTGGAAACTTTAGAAAAAGGAAAGGCACAGAGGGCAGTATAGTAAGGTCCTTGTTAAAGAAGGGAAAAGAACTTTGTATGTTCCTTCAAACCACATGGAAGCTCAACTTGACAGGGACAACACCAGAACAAGAGCAAGAAGACCAAGCAGAAGTCCTCAAGAAGAACTTCCAGAGAAGCACGAGCAATGACCAAAAAATTTAAACCATTTTCAAAAATGAACTTGAGATTTAATGACTGAGAAAGTTGACATTAATTAAAGCAAATTTAGCTGTGTCCTTAACACTTGAACATGAAGCTAGTACAGAAAGCTGGAAAGAGAACACAAATTACCTGGAAAAGGAATTTTAGATCATCCATGTCTTTTTCCTAGCCTGCGTGCATTTCTTGACCACGTTAGTGAAGGATCTGTGCCAAAAGCAATCACAGCAGAATATGGATAGAAGATGAAAATTTAATAGATCTCAAAGGGCTTGCAAGGAAGAGCAGTGGCAGAGTTCAACAGAAGGCAGTGGCAGAGACTATAGCTTAAAAATGTTCTCTGAAAAAATAAAATAAAAAAATCAGAATATCAGTTACCTAAATAGAAATGTGTGTCGAAGATGAGGTTTGAGGTTGGTTGTTTGATCTTTTTCCTTTTCTTGGGAGGGCAGAGGGAGTGTGTTAGAGATATCTAACTGATCCCTAATTCTAAATAAAGAGAAAACGAATGCAAAGGTAGTTATTGCCAAAAATCAGAAATGCAACTCTTGTTTTCTAATAAATCAAGGCAGGAGGAGGGATCAGCCATGGAAGATATGTTTTCTCTGTCACCTTGATTTAACAGCAAAATTTGACCTCTGCTCTTTAGTTCAAAAGTCTGGGCCTTCTGTGAGCTTACATAATTAGATGTCAGATGTAAGGCAATAACGTAATGAAACTCAGGTGTGGATTTACCAGGACAGCCAAGGGGGACGTGACCTCCTTCACTCCCCCAGTATCCTCCTCTGCTCTGTTCTGCTTTATGTACCACTGCCTTCTGGTGCTCTGAGACCCATCCCTGTGTCTACCCTTGAAACAGGGCAATTGGCTCCTGGTGTCTACAGCGTTCAGGGCCGAGATCAGGTGCAGGCAGTCTCAGAGAGGCTGACTGGACTCACAAACCCCTCCCAGCTCCAGGTGCCCACTACCGCCATTTTCCTAGCATTGCAGGAAAATGTCAAGTGCTTGTTTTCCATCTCTGCTGCCATGCTTGATTTCTATAGGGATGAAATTCAGGAAGGTTCACAAAATACAAGAGTACTCAGCTTGCTTAGGTTAGACATAATCAGTGCTTGCAAAAGTTCAGTAATGGTGAGTTAGAACTTTAGTTTTAGCTTGAAAAATATAAAATCCAAGAAAAAGAGTGAGTAATTATTTATAAAAATAAATAAATGCATTTTGTGTGTCGGATGTGCTTTGACAGCAAAAACTAAGAGAAATCCATTCTGCATCCTCCTCTTCAGAATCTCCTACACAGAAGAGTCTAGTTCTTGTAACTACTTGTAAAGGAATCTAAACCTGCATCACCTCCAACTCAGGGAATACCATATACATCTCCTTATTATAAATGTATAACTGTTATAACTGGTGGACCACTACTGCTTCCTGTATTTTTTCATAGCACTGTTGCTTTGTTTTCTACTTTGGGTGTTTTGTTTTATTTTGTTCCAACATCAAAAATTACAATTTTTTGTTTGAGTTAAAAAGAAGGTATTACTTGACTGGAAATGAGTAATTTTTGATTAAAAACGAAACAAACCACCTTATAAAAACGACTGTGTAGTAAACAAAAAATCTCAATTCAAACAGTGCTGAACATGACCAACAGAAAAGAAATTCACCTGTCCGCTTTGGCAGGGATCTTCTTAACTCCTTTGATTTTCCTAACTCTTTAGAAAAATTATTCCCTTCTTCAAGTCTCCTACTGTCTATGTGACATACAAAAATAGTTCTTAACTCTTTCCTGGAAGCTTTGCCAGGTCACTAACTCTTTTATAAGGTCTCACGCTTTCTACAAGGTATAACATGTAAAAGAGAGGCTAGTATTTCACATTCTCTCCCTACCACCAATATTACAAGGATAAAATCTGTCATGTCCCCAGAATGACCTTCTCTCTAGTTCTAGTTGGTATTGCTCTGCTTTATGGTTAAATATTATTTAGATCAGAAATAGGATGTGTACACACAGGTACTCATACAACACTTCTAAATTTTTTTGCACACAATTTTCATGGGTCTAGCTTTATAATTTACAGACATGTAGGTTTCAGAAGGTTGAGATTTAAGCTGACCTATTTTGTAATTCCAGAAAAAAAGACAGAATCCACTTGTTTTCAGCAATATTAATGTTTTTATGTTATATCCATTTTAGTAGTCTACATATATACCTTTGATTCTCTGGCCAAGACTGGTGATTTGATTACTATTCAGTGGGAGCAGTTGATTTGGAGCAGATCCTATTTCTCTATCTCTCCTTTTTTAAAAAAAAAAAAAATAATTTATTTCTAGGTTTTCATATTTATGGCAATAAATTCTTTGTAAAAAAGTTATTTTCTTGAGCAGAGTTCAGAGACCACACAGAGGCCTCTGAGATGTACCAGTTCAGATGCCATCCCACACCCTTCTGACAAAATTATCACTCTTATAGCAAAGGATGCAAGACCAACACTTTGCACATTCTCTCTATTGGTAGCAATTCACAGTCCAATGTAATGGAAGTAAGCAGCATGAAGCACTGAAAATCACCTGGAATTGTATTTTCCCTTACTCATAAATTCAGTTTGAGGACAACTATTACCGTTTCAAAAATACCGTAAAAGGACTACTCTAGTACAAACTCATCCCATTAGCAGAGATTCAATGAGAAGACACTGGTACAATACTGTTCTGTATCAGTATGGCCACAACAGAGTCACAGGGTTTTTGGTTCTTTCATTCTTATTCGCTTTTCATCTGCAGTTGTTGCCAACTCTTCATGGCAATCTCCAAGGCCCTACAGCACCTCTTTCCTTTGGACACTGACACCAGGGTGGTGGCTTTTGTGTCTATAAGCAGCAATTACTGCAGATGCCACTGCACTCTATCCAGAACCAAGACCAAGGTCAAACCCCACTGTACCAGGAACCTACACATTTCTGGAAAAAGACTAACGTTTTCCTTTATTGCCTTGGAGAAGATTCTCAGAACAGACTGTTTATTTTTTTGTTGGCCTGTGCTTCCCATTTTTTGCCTCTTGCCTGCTGACTTCCCAGCACAGCCCACGGTGAGCAGAAAGTTTATGCCAAGCCTCAACATAGCCACATAATTTGCCCGGTGTTGCCAGGCACGGATACACGCTGTCACTGCTATTTCTGTAGCTCAAGAGAAAGGCAAAAATAGCACATGGTAGTTGTAATGCCAAGATTCCCGGGGCTTTCTGGCCTGTCAGTGGCATGGTACTTTTTATGAAGCGGTTTCCCGGGTCAACAGTTGACCTTGGAAATGGAAAGCTGGCCCCGACTAAGAGAACTGCCCCAAAATATTCCTGCTGTGCAGCAGGGCTGGTGTCCTGGTATGCACAGGGCAGACAAGCAGGGAGCTGTCTAGGATACCAGTGACATGTGCTGGCAGAAAATCACCACTGCATGCTTTTGCTAATTTGGCTGTGCTTTGTGCTGTTTTCTAAATTGGCTTAAATCTGTTTTGCCTGGTGATCCAGCAGGTTAAAACTCCAATACCCATACCATGGAACAACAGCCTGAGATGCTGTTTGCAAGATTTCTCAGCAGCACCAATATGCTGACTTTTAGAGAATACTCTAATTTTTATATATGTAATAAATGTACCAATCTCCTTTCTTCAAATAACACAGACATCTTTCACAGGACTATCATAGAGAAACTGATATCCTCCCTAGTATTTAGATTACTTAAAAACTCCGTGATAGTCTTGTGATTTTTCCATTATGAATCAATCACTGCTTCACTGTTTGCCATAAGGTTTTGAAACACTGCAAGATGTCTTTCTTCTCCAAAACTCACCTCTATTCCAGTTGAGCAAAAACTACTAAAGTTTACTTATTTTCTTTCTTGTGCACGTACATCACATATACAAATTATAATGATTTTTTAACCTTATCTTAAAATATTCCTAAGCAATAGCACATTCAAATTATATAATTTCACTATAATTAAAATGGAAGGTGCAAAGTAAAATACTCAAAATTTGGCAAATGACACAATCAAGGTTGTCTACACAATCATACTTTGCCTTGTTAGCACATATGCATTCTGGCACTACTTGAAGAAGTTGCTAGAAATTGTTGAACTTTCCTCCAGCAGCAGAATTCTAAGAACCTGGTAGCTTACAGATCAAAACAGAATATGCTATGTGAACAGTGATTCTGTCATCTCTTAATTTTGAAGACTGGGTCTACAGGACTTCAGGGGAATGAGGGAAGGTGCTGAGAGAAGTACACCTTGAATTTTTGTATGATTGTTACAAATACGGTATTAATTACTCTGATGGGGGAAAGAATAATATTGCTTTGAAACATGACAGTGCTACGGACCAACAGATTCCAGTGTCTGCTGTACTCGAAATAGGACCAAAGGGAATATGATGGAATAGTCATGTTTTAAATTTGTTATTTGTAGATTTTTTATAGAGTGATGGTATTTTAAGCCAGGATTGCCAGCAAAATGCATGAGAGCCAATAAAGTCTAGCAAAAGTGCCTTCAAATCAGAGTTTGAAATCAACAGAAAATAAATGTAGATCCCATTCAGATCCTTAAGAGAGCTTCATCCCCAGAAACATACTTGGGCTTACCTTAAATCCTAAGTCCTCTATTTCTCATTAGACATTAAGGATTATGATTGCAAATAATGGTGTACTGAATGCATTCTGAATGGTTTGGATGCGTTGCACCCTCTAAGCCAACCTGAGAAATTAATGCAGGTCTTGTTGTGTTTTTGAAATACAAAAAACTATATATGAAATACAAAATACTTCTGAGTCGTCAGTATTATGCTTATAACCTGCAAATAACAGCTTTAAAAATAATACGGAAAGTCGGCAGCAGCTAACATGGAACCTAACAGCAAAGTTTGTTCCTCAGTGTGAAACATTTATTTGTACTTCCTGCATTCAAGTGGATATGCTTGCACCATAAATTTGAGGCAACTGAGGGCTCTGATTCCCATGACCTACTAACAGTCATGCAAAGCAAAGAACTTGTATAGAACAACAAATTCCTGTCTTCGTATTTTCCCCCTGACAACAGGGCCAGGGAGTTTGAAGTCTTGTGCTGCTTGCAGGGTTTTTCATGCAAGAGTTATCCACAAGGGGTTGCTTTCATAAAGTTTAAGATCCTTTTAGATAGACAGGTAGTTGAAAAAAAATCCTTAGCATAATTGAGAATCAAGTTTACTGCGTGTGTTGCAGAATACTAAGGTATCTAAGTATTTAAGAACTGAAGGTGGGAATAAATTTGTGTGTTGAATTTTGAGCATGTTTGCGTTCCACGAATGAAAAACAAGTTTTGTCAGGTTGAAGATAAAGTGATGATGACCAGTATAAAAAAAAAGTCAGGATGTCTCAGAAACTGTTGGCCAAATGCAATATAATAAGGATAGCTTCATTATGAAAGATGATATGCAATAATGTAGAGAAAACCTGGCTCATTAGTGCAAATAGGATAATCCTTGTTGATCTATTATTGATAACAAATGGTACTAAGCATATGAACCTCTGCTCTGTTGTGTTTCCAACATTCACCAAGACTTTGTAAAATTAATCACATTCATCAGATTCAGCTATTGCTTTATAACCGAAGAACAGAACTGGTGCTAATGTTGTAGCTGATTTTGTTGTTTTTATGAGTATAAAGAGATTTTCCTAAGTTTATATTCCACAACAACAGGCAAAAAATTACTCTGTGATGCATTTTATGGCAAGTATCCAACAAAAAGAAGGCCAAAGAGGTAAGAGAGAACATGCTGGGCCATGGTCATAGCACATCAAGGTAACATTAATGGCAAGTGAGAGCTTAGATACAGACATGAAGTACAACAGGGGATATAAAATGCTTATCTTCAGAGGGTTGTGTTTGAGTAACTCTTCTCAAATACAAGAGGCAGTAGTAAAAGTGGAATGGTACAGGTCTCAAATTCCATCAAACAAGGTGAAGTAGACTAGCCTCATGGCTGATTGAAGTGTACTTCACATGGGAAGAGGCAAGGTATGTCAATGTTTTGTTACAAAGCAACAGCAGGCAGGGCAGAAATCATTTTGAGAACAGGGGCACATATCTATGTTTTAACAAGGAGGTGAAGCCAACAATGGAAGAAGTGATGACGGAGTTAAAGAGGTAGGCTAATATGAACAGAAACTTCCTGAATGAAAACACGTGAGACAGAATCACATTTGTCAAGGTTGAAGAACATGGTTTGCAGTAAATGAGATTAAAAAAAAAAAAAAAAAAAAAAAAAAAGCAGACAACTTAGTCAAGAATTATGGAAGTAGGATGGGTAGAGTGTGATCATATCGAGACAAATCTGGCAGAAGAAAAATAAAGTGGCAAGTATAGCCATAAAGATACTGAGCAAAGGAATTGCCATTTTGTCTGATTAGATCAACTTGCCCTACTGGTAGTGAAGAAGTTGGCAGTGCAACCCACGAATTCATAAAAGACCTCTCTTGAGGTTAAAGAATTTGAGTCTACATCCTGTATGCAGACATATCTGAGGGGGTCTGAATTCAGCAGGGACCCTGTGAAGCTGAATGTATGAACTTTGCTGCTCTCTCTGGCAAGAAAAGGTCAGCAAATATTTAACTGGATTGAAAAACTCAGAAATGCACATCTATAAAATATCATCAGGAAACCAGATTTTTGTGGTTGGAGATACTTGGAAAGCTGTGATCCTATGATTCAGTCTACTAAAGGAGAACTGTGAAGAACAATGTGTGATTTATTTTTTTTTTCAGTATGTCTTTAATAGGCTTAAAGATTTAAACAGTTGCAAGCTAGAAGCTTGTTCAAAGTGTTAAATGAGCACATAGCAAATTCCAGCCTCTGAGTATCATTTGTACACTACTGACTGTTTGTCAGGTTCTGATCTATTTTGTCTCTAACTGTAGCAGGGCCAGCAATCCACTCAAACACAAGTTGATCTGAGTGCATCAGAGCCACTTTGAACATCTGAATTTCACTGTAAGCTTTCAATAAAAGGCGTGGGCCAAAGCAGCTTAGTGACTAGAACATCTGTGTATACAGTCCTGCAAACCCAGAATAACAGGGAATGACCAATTTATTTCTCCCTCAAGTTGGGCAAGGCAGATGGTAGAATGTAGAAAAGAAATAGAGGATCTGAAAGATTCCTCACTTGAACGGTATCTAGATGTCTGTGTTTTAGTTTCACATGCTGAACTGATGCTCTTCAAAATTGTCTTTCATATAATCATAAAATGGCTTGGAAGGGACCTCAGAGATCGTCCAGTTCCAACCCTCCTGCTGTGGGCAGGGCTTTCAGCTTATTAAATTTCATTTATTTTTAGTTTATGTTCTTACATTCATATTTTAGAGGAGAATGGAACTATGTGATGCGATTGACAGCACATTGTGCTGAAGAATCAGCAGCATTCCCACTAAGGAACATCCCACTGTGTAGGCATGAACATTATGACAACATGTTGTATCACACCACAGCCTGAGGACTCCCAAAACACACACCCTTGAGAATTCCTGGGATCAAGGAAGTCACAGTGTCAGAGGACATGAGGCTACCAGCAACAGCTTGTGATGCATTTGTTGCAAGGAGATTGATGTACATTCAACATGAGTAACATTTTGCTGCAGAGCAGGCATGGCTGTGACTAGCTTGTGAAGCTGTGGATTCAGAGTGTGGCCATATGAAAAGTGCTTGTGGAAAAGAGGGCAGTAGAAAATCAGAAGGGAGACTGCACTAATCAGCATTTATGTTTGCACTGAGGGAAACCTCCAGAGAGCTAAAGGCTGGAATGCCTAGTCCTCTGCACCTCCTTCTTCGAGGCTGCTTATTCCTAATAATTACTAATTACTCACACTGATGAAGAGAACAAAGATACTCTTCCAAGTATGATTGTAAAATCAGTGCTTGAGAGCTAACTCAATGGGCCTGCAAGGACTTCTCTGACTTCTTACTAGGAAATTGGATACCTCTAATTCACTTATTTATGGTGTGATTCTTAGGAATTTATGGGAGGTAAAATGGGATAAAATATTAACCTTGCAGGAAAAAAGTGCTGGGATTAAATAGTCATATGGAGGACACGTATGGGCTGTCTGCTTTATGTCGAAGCTCATTTCTAGTACATGTGTATATCTAGAGGTTTTAACCACAGTATCTTTTATTTATTATATGAATTATGAATAATATTTTCTTGCTCTTTATACAAATGCAAGGCAGTAAAGGAAAAGACAGGTAGGGAAAAGAAACAAGAAACATATAACTTTAGGAAAGGCAGCTGTAGTTTATCATGCGTACTGTATTTACTATTTCCAATTACTACAGATGTTTTCCTTAGCCCTTAGGAGCGGTACCCATGTTAGGGATTAACTGCATGCCCAGTGTTTCTTCTGTAGTCAGTATTTGCTATTTTGAGATTTCCAGTGAACAACTGAAATGCTGAACTAGCTGCATTTCTAAACCAAACAGAAATGTATAACCGTTGGTTTAGTTTCTCAGAGTCTTTTGAGTAGTTTTGGTGTTTGATCACTGAAAATAACTACAACTAAAGTCATAGAGAGAAATAAATAAATAAATAAATAAAATTAAGAAAATAGAATAAAGAAAAAGTATGTTGTTTTGTGCATAACAAGCACCCTCAGCATGTTTCATGCATGTTGCTGGGCAGTAGATGGCCACAGACTTTGCTGGGCTGATAGTTTCTGGTGCATTCCTTGCCAGAGAAAGGGAGCAGAGGGAGTTCTTACTCAACATGTTGTTTGATCTGGCACACAGGAAGAGAAGACACCATCAGAAATGGTACAGCGCTTGCCTTTTAATGCTTCAGAATGAACTGTGTTTTGATGAGATATTTTTGTCACTCTTTTCTCCCTGCTGTTTTTTCCTGTTAAGGCTCTTGGATCATAGCTCTCTGAGACACAGACAATCAGTTATCCTGTATCTGCACAGTGTCTAATACAATGATATTCTGAATATAATCTAGTATTTCATTTACTGAAGTGTAAATTATACTACTCTAATAAATTATACGACTGCAACAAATTTTATGACTGTTGAGAAACATCTGTTTTTTTCTGTTAGCTCAAATTCTAGTGATCCATTATACCAAGTTTCTCATACCTGTTATTTAAAACAATTCACAACAAATATGATATGAAATTTTGGACAAATCCCAGCCAATCTTTTTATTGTTTTCTGGCAGCAAAGAACTGTTTCAATCTTAATATTCAGATAACATAATCTGTTCCTACAACATAAAAAGATAAATCAAATGATCTCCTCTATAGTATTTGAACAAACAAAACAGCGGCAACAGCAGCAAAAAAAAAGTTGAATAGATCGTCTTTAATAAGCAGGAGGGCTTACTGATCTCAAAAACTTATGTTTTAGAATGCTGACCACGTACCCTCCCTGTAGAAGCAGTTAAGCTGAGCCTTCAGCAACATTCAAAGAGGCAAGCCACAAGTGCCTTAGTAGAATGCAACATGGTCCTGTCCTTGGCACAGCTTTCAGCACTATCTGGAGGTAGACTGGGCCTAGTGTGATCAAGGTGGTTAGCTTGGTAGACAGTGAAATCATTCTTGTACCTCAGCAGCAGGCACAGAGAACTGGTCTGCCTCTTTCCTCTGCTGGATGTGTTGGCCGTGTGGGCATTTTCAGTCGCTATGGGAAGTGATTCTCTTCTTATGTTTTTATAGCACAAATACACACAGTGGGGCAACCCTATCAAAACTATGCATCAACAACTCAAGAAGAACAAATAACTTGGGTTACAGAAGAACTAAGATTGCTGTTTCCTGTGCTTCATTGAAGTAGATGAAGTGTGAGTATCTATCTCATAAAATATGCTTATGTACTTTGATTTTTTCATCTTACACTCGCTGGTCTGCAATCTGCTTACCATGACAAAAGTCACCAGAGACGCAAAGTGCTGTGATAATGAGAGAACTGTAGGTAACTTCCAATCAGTCCCTGGGGCATATTTGGAGTTTACTACCCATAGGTTATAACGGTTTCTCCATGCAATTGCAGCTGACTCTACATTTCTCCTACAGTAAATATATGCAACCATTGAAAAATAAAATGCAGGTTTACCTTAAGGGAGTGCTGAGCACATCTCTCTTTGTATGCCTCATGTTTATCCATCTAGAATCTTGCAATCTTGGGAAATCAGAGTATTGGCTTTTGTTATATTAATCTCTCTGTTGGAAGCAGCCATCATTTGGCTATTGTAAGTTTTGTGTAATTAGTAATTTATGGCCCCTAATTTTCTCAGATACTTTCTGCAGCTGAACCTGCAAATTACATTATGCCAAATATTAAACCTCTGGAGGCAATGTATATAGCCTTTCAAAGACCGAAATTATACCTCTTTAGGGGGTTTACTTCTCTAACAAATGTTCATTAAGAAGGATATCTTTGTATGCAAAGTGCTGGCATAAATTACAATATAGGAAAATTAATAATTAATGAGATTTTTTCATTATATTATTTTGATCATCGTTATATTTTCATCAATTAGTATATGAGTGTGTTACTTAAGTAATAGCCTTGCTCCTCAGAAGATGTGCATCTAAAATGACTTCTTTGGGTAAAGTACAGGTTTAATTCCTTTTAAAGTCTGTTACATGTTTCTTTTTTTTTTTTTTTGCTGTTGTTTGCAAGCTGCCCAGGACACCTCCAAGTAACACTCTATGCAGGACACAGAGACGTGAAACTCTTTCAGCCACCTCATGACATTAACATGAAATTATCATTCAATTTTTCAGCAGAAATAGGAATGTGTTTAACGTTTCCTTTCATTTTTTCCCTAATTTTAAATATCCCTAACACCGTGCCAGAAGTAAAGTCAAAAGTTAACATTATACTAATGGGGTTAATGTATGGTCAAAGTCTACATTTTTTTTTTTCCACTGGAAGAGCATTTGACATTATTCTTGTTGAATAGAGTCAGTAGCAATATGTTACCAGCTCACAGCTCTGAAAATAAAAGCCAGCCTGATCACACAAAACTAGATTAGTGTAGTTTTTTATTCTAAGTAGATCAGACTGTCCAAAGAGGTGTGTTTTATTTGTGCTTACAAGAGTGATGCTGCTGCTTTGCAGTGCAAGCAGTACATTTGATGTGCAAAGGCTACAAGTAAAATTCCAGCAGTGTGACAGTTTATTCTCTACACTGATTCACTGCAGCTCTATTCCAGCTCCATCCCAGCTGTTTTCAGTGGTGTTACATTGCCTCGTCTGGGCAGAAGTGCAGTGATGAATGAGGCACACTTTTCTCCAGTTTGCAGTGAGCAGCAGTGAATTTTTTAGGTAGCCTGTTAAGAGACCTCTGTTCCCTGGCACAGGAAAACAGATGAGGATAAGTAGGAGCCAAAAGGAAAGGTAAAACCTCAGAAAAAAAGCCATCTGCCCTCTTCTCACCTTCCCACTGAAGTCGTCTGGTAGCAACACCATGTGCTCTGCATTTGGCAAGAAAGGGTTAGCTACATATAAGAAGGAAACATTCTGCAACGCACAGTTCCGTACGAGGAGACTGCTAGAAAAGGAAGTGCAAATTAAGGCTGCTCCTCTCACTTTCTGTGCTGGCTTCTGCCCAGAGGGAGAACTGGGAGAGATTGAGGTACAGCCATAGCACTGGGATTCAAGGGGAGGATCAATGTCCGCAGCCTCAAGGACGTAAGGATGAGGTGTCAGAGTACCTTAGCAGTTCCCAGGGAGTTCCTATGACTCTGAGAAATCCTAAGGTCAACTGCTTTAAATTTTTTTGCCTTCCAGGGGCTGGCAAATATCACCCACAGAACAGACACCTGCTCAGGGCTTACCGCAGTGCTGAGACTTCTTCACAGTTCCCAAAGTCAAACTTACTTAACTCTGAGCACATCTTTACAGAAAACACCATTCACAAGGAATACGAGCTTCTGAAGGGGCTTCAAGAAGCTAATAAAGTTGTATGCTTTTTAGAGCATACAGCCTCAGTTTGCCCATACAGAAAAACTGATCCATTTGTGAATGCTGTGGGACATGAAGAGGGCTCGCTCTGCAGAAGGCTTGCCCTGGGGTTGTACAGGAGGTGGCAACAGGGCACCCTGCAGTGATGGAAGCTGTGGGGCTAGGAGAGCAGTGCAGTACCTCCCTCCCCAACCAGCCCATTCCACAACCCCAGCCAGGTGAGCAGGGCTGGGGTGGTGGTCAGGGCAGGCCGCAGCCTGGCCTTCCCCAGGCACTGCTGCAGGCCTCAGCCTGGACAGGGCTGCATCAAGGTGGTGCTGGGTGCAGCAGGGGCCCAGGCTGGGAAGGGGCACCTTGTCTGCTTGTGGAAGGTCTCAGTGCTGAGGGAAACGGTATTTGCTTAATACAATGGAGAAGGGGTACTTAATTAATTTCTTCTGTGGTCTGTGGGGAAATTCTTCTAAGGTCTGTTAATTCTTCACTGAGATCTGATCAGCAGGAAGCAACGTTCTGGTTTCAGCTCTGCCTTTGCAACTTCCAGCTGCTCCTGGGAGGGCAGGGCGATGGTAAGAAAGACTGAATTGCCTGCAGATACAGTGAGGTCTGGGTAAGATGTGCGTGGGAGCTGGATGAGGGACTGCTGTTTGGGTGGCAGCACTGTACTGTGTCTTCACAGTTATAATTTAAAGTTACTGATGAGAGCACAATTAAAAAAATAATGGCTTGTTCCTCATTGTAGTTTTTCCAGCAGAAAAATGAATTAGCAGGTTCCTGATCTCCCCTTTGCCTCATACCTGCACTATCAACTACCACAATTTACTGCCCCCTCAGCCGAGCTGCTGCAACTCTTTGTGAAGCCACTCTTTGAACCCAGTCAGTGAAATCATCCATTTGGGGGGGGGGGGGAGAAAGAAAGAAAGAAAGAAAGAAAGAAAGAAAGAAAGAAAGAAAGAAAGAAAGAAAGAAAGAAAGAAAGAAAGAAAGAAAGAAAGAAAGAAAGAAAGAAAGAAAGAAAGAAAGAAAGAAAGAAAGAGAGAAAGAGAGAAAGAGAGAAAGAGAGAAAGAGAGAAAGAAAGAAAGAAGAAAGAAAGAAAGAAAGAAAGAAAGAAAGAAAGAAAGAAAGAAAGAAAGAAAGAAAGAAAGAAAGAAAGAAAGAAAGAAAGAAAGAAGAAAGAAGAAAGAAGAAAGAAAGAAAGAAAGAAAGAAAGAAAGAAAGAAAGAAAGAAAGAAAGAAAGAAGGGAGGGAGGGAGGAAGGGAGGAAGGGAGGGAGGGAGGGAGGGAGGAAGGGAGGGAGGGAGGGAGGGAGGGAGGGAGGGAAGAAAAGAAAAACCAACATAGAAGGAAAGGGTACAATTTCCAGAGCACATGGGGCAACACAATTTTGTGTTGTTTTTGACCACTAGTGGGTTTCCACCAAGTACAGAACTTTAGATCCTCGATGTATGCTTATTTTGAAACAATTCATCTAAAACAATGCAGATGTTTCCAAGCACAGTGGGAGGGGAAGGGGCATTGTTTTAAACCTGTAAAACTGTCCTAGCCACCATTCATTTGAGGAGGGCTGTAAAAGTAAAATTCCCCTGCCTTACACAATGCTGATTCACACCCTGCTGAGGTACCAGAGGTCAGTGTGATTAAGGCATGTATATACAGAGGGCCATAATAAGGTTACATGGGCAACATTAATTCTGGCTTTTCCTAGCTTTTGCACGTTTGCTTGAGCAAACATTATCTGTATTCTTGTGGGATACCGGAGGGATTTTTGCAGCTGTATCTAAATCACCTAGTGTTTTTTCCCTCTGTCTATCTTCACTAGCCATGCCTGCCTGTATAGAAATATCATGTGAAGAGAAAGCAACTGCTTTAACTAAAAGTAAACTTTCTCCGATCACATACAAGGTTATGTACATGTAAGTTGTGCACAAGGGTTGCAGTTATTAATATAGCTAGTGATAACTGATAATGTTGCCAATTTGACTTGGTTGGTCTGTTACATAAGCCAGCCAGGAGCTAAGCTAACCTCGCCAATGCTGCTTGTACTTTTGATCTAATGCAAAAGGTGAATTTCAGACTCTTAAAAGTGAGGGGCTAGCATAGACCTAACTAATACTACCTAACTGCTTGTACTTGGTGACTGTGGAAATAATGGCAGACGATACATTTAATTTCTGATGCTGAACAATCAAGAACCATTACAGGAATATGGAAGACATGAGTAAAGCAATTAAGATAAGTGGAATGGCTTTCATTGCTTGTATCAAACAAGTGAACTGCTCAGGAAGATGGGCCAAGTTGACGAACTTGCTCAAAATGAATGACCGATGCAACTTTCTATGTATGCTTACTGTAACTCCTACGCTATGGTAGCTAGATTGGCTAATTGTCAAAGCACTGATGTGGCACACTTCCACTTACTGTTCAAATAAGAGCATTACTTGTTTTAAGTGAAGTTAAAGATAAACTGACTGTAACGAATGAAAAGTAAATGACTAAATTTTGTTCATAGAGAAAGCTGAGCTTATAAACATATGCTCCTGAGTTTATAAACATACAAGAATGAAGTGATTCCTGTTCTGTGGGTCTACTCAAACGAAGTTAGTCACTTATGTGAGTGTTCACAAGATCAGACCACAGCATCCAGAAACTCAGCTGCTACACCCAAACACTTTTCCCACAGCACTCAATTCTTAGTCACCACTTGCCAGGGAGAGCAGACTGTATGTAGCAGAAGTCATTCTGGTCAGTGTATTGCCTGTTCAGTACAAGAATTTGTCTTGCTCATTTGCCATGATTCATTTTCCAAGACTGCAATGTTAATTTCTGTCAGTCATAGGTACTAGATTGATACTAAATGAAAAGGTGAAGAAAGCCTTGTCATTTGCTCTTAAGTCCAGAGCTGGGGAACCCCAACCTCACTGATACACAGGGATTGACAGTCAATTTGGAATTGACAGTAATATTAATGGTTAATATTTTGAAATGTTTCAAATGATTTGGGGTAGCTGCATCATAGAGATTCCTTCCTGCAGTCTGATGTCAGAAAAATAAGTCCACTGACCTCCTGAGAAACCAGTGCCTCCCTGAGACCTCTCCGATCAGTCTCCTTAGACTCCTCATTGCTTTTGAACACTTTCCTGTCATATTAGTTACCCAGAAAAGGAAAGGAACTGCCTAACCTGCTGCTGTTTGCTGCTGCCACTATGGAGCCTGCAGGGCTGTAGTCCTTTTAGAAGTTTGCAAATTATTATATTATTAACTGTCATCATGTTTATTTAGCCGGTAGTTAACCTTCTGGTTGTGGACATACTTAAAGCCAATATTCACTCAGTCTGTGGGCTTGAAAGAGAAGTGTAAGGTAGCTCTGAAAAGGCTGTGTATCCACTCCCAGCAGATGACTTCCAAGAGAGCAGTCTTTCTGCCTACTCACCATCATCCAGAGGAGCTTCCTGGATCCCTGCGCTTCCATGAGAACGGAGGGGAGATGCAGCTCCTACAGCCGCCAGGAGCCACCAGCTTTGAAGAAAGGGATGAGATGACCTCATTAAGCAATGCAAAATTTACTCTTAAAAATACAGACCAACAGAGCCGTAGAAACAACACAGTATATATTTTTAAGTACCTTAGTCAATTCATTCAAAAACTGTACGTTGTCAGGAGGAGGGGATGCAGTTTAATAATTTTAATGGCCAACACTTAATAAAAGATTAAAGGTCTAATACATTAAAAAGGAAACTCTGCTGATGGTAATCACTTTTGCTGCTTTTATACATCATTTTGTTCCATGTTTGTGTATGAAATGAGGTTTGGGGAGGCGGGGGGAATTTGAAGATTTAGGGAGATTACTGCTTTCATGGGAGTGTTTTATTGCACTTCGGCAGTTCTGGATTTAACCAGAAAATCCAATTGTGGAAAAAGGATGAAACAATCTGTTTTTTCTCTAATCAATCACAAGGTTGCAGGACACATTAAAATAAATTGGTGACCACCATTCTTCTTCCTTCCCACTGCTGTCATAGCAAATGATGATCCAAAAGTTGATTGGCACTTCACATATCAGCTCTGATGCCCGCTGCTCTCTTTTTACCAATTTTTATGATCACAAACAAATAACTCCAGAGGTGTTAGAAGAACACAGAGAAAAACCTTACGGTAGAAGTGTTTTAAAAAGTGCCTCCCATAAATGATTGGCAAAATTAAGATCAATTACATGAAATACTACAAAGATTCTCATAAAAAATAAGTAATATTTTACTCTACTGTAAAATATTTCTATATTTTGCCTCTTATCCCTAAACTAATTGTTATCTCAAGTATAGCAACTAGCAACTAAAATCAAAGGCAATATCTTCAAATCGATACAGAATGCGGAATCATCCCCTACTGTTGCAATAAATAGCTGAGGCTTAAAGCCACAACACCGCTGTGCAAAGACTCTGATCCAAGGTAGTTATAATTTTACCCCTCTAAGTCTTCAAATTCAGAGTGGCAGAAATGTTCTTCACATGTAGACTACGGACAGACTGCTTCTGGTACCTAAGCAAGATTGTTTCTGTAAATGCAATGTAAATGCACGCCAGTGTTAAGAAACATCTCACATTTTCTTAATGTAAACACCTAGACTAAGCTATTATATTAGATATAAATGAGTGTTAAAGCAATTCCAGAGGACAACTCATCCTTTTCCAAGGCAGATGCAATATGCAATGAGGTGTGTCATTGCTGAGGGTGTCTTCCTCTTTGTTGAGTCTAGGTATAGAATAGACAGTTCATTTTTAGACAGTTAAATTTAGGTTAATTCCATCCAAATACTACATAAACCTTTCAGAGAAGCAATTATTTAGCTATTCTTATGACACTGACCTGAGATCAGTAAGTACAAAAGACTACAGATTCTCAGTATTAGTTGATTGAGGTAATTAACACCATCTTTGGACTGTAATTTACCTCAGCTTCCTAATTTCTGTACATGGATGTTCCCTGTCCTCCACAGGCAGATCTCTGAACCTGTGCATAGGAGCAAAGAGGTCTTCACATATATTTTCTGCTGGGAACTGCCAAAGCCTGTGGGCTTCAACTCATTGCAGCATCAGAGCCCAAACACAACACCTGCATCTGGAGTGGACAGATGTGATGTGAATGAACCAAAATCTCTCAGAAGATTCCAGTAATAAAAAAATCCCACTAAGCCCTAAACAGTACCCATAGCTAAAGGCTCTGTCCTGTGGCCTTTTATTGTGCAAAAAGTCATTAGGATTTGGGAGGGCTTGTATATATGCTTGGCATTAGATGATGCAGAGTATGTTGGTGGTGGTGGTGGTATTACAGATGTTCAGCTAACAATTGGGAACAGCAGCAAATAAAGTGAAGCCACTACAAGGTACAGAAAGCACTGCGTGAGCTTCTTTGTGGTATTTGTTCTGGGCCATATTTTGTAGAGCTGCTTCTCATTTCTCTTTTCCCATCTGTCTTTCATGAGCACAATATAAGAGGTTAAGTATTAATATAGAGTCTCTCATGCTTCACTGACAATGATGGGATGTAATACTATGTTTGATTATAGCAACTGAAAAAATCATTGCTTTCCAGCATGGCAATCAGGTGCTGATATATAAGAAGACAGAAGTGAAGTGCTACAGCATGTCACTCCTCAAAACAAAAGCAGGAATAGTCAGGGAGATTTTGCTGAACAACACCAGAGTGAAAGACAGAAAGAGAAACTGAAAAAGAAGCAGCAGCACATACCAAGACATAGCTTAAAGAAGCACTGGAACATGGCTTTTCTGAAGGTCTTCAGAGGGATTTCTGGGCTGAGAGCTTAGCTGCAGAGGGCTGAGAACATAAATAACTGTCACTTGTCTGAATACTCCTGAATGCAGATGTACGGATGTGTGCTTTCTTTGTGTGAAATACACAAATGTATAACACCATCAGCAAAGATGACTGCTCTCCTAACCATTTCTAGTTCTGATTAAATAAAACCACGTCTCTGAAAATCAGCTAATCTCTCAGACAGAAGGGGTAACAGCACTCTCTGTTACGTTCTAATAAATGTGGCTTTATATGGGACAGAACTATTTGTCATTCACTGCAATCTTATGTTTGTGTATATCCCACATAGAAAATAATAGTTACCCCAAGTTTTTATCATATAGTTTTATGTGGTGACCATACGTAATTTCTAAAGTGCTGACCACATAAATATTTATCATACATATTTTTCTGCGCAAGAACTGCATTTAACTTCATCAGTTCAATTTCATTTAAAAAAGACTAAGCCAGCATATTGAACTGATTTCTGGCACAACTGAGGTGGTGTTTTTTTTTTTTTTTTTCTTTACTGTCATTTTAATTCATTTTATTACTCTGCTATTTTTAAAAGATCCCATTTATATTGTACATTGCAGTTCCAGAGATTAACAGTTGGAAACGAAAGATTAATTTACAGGAAATGCAAAGTATCAAAGCGTAGTGACAGGAGTTATCTTAAGAGTTGTATCATATTAAAAACCTTCTGATATATACCGTGGCATATTCTCTGCAGTTTAGATTTAAAACTTTTACAGGCAGGGGCTACCTACTGTTGGTACTGCTGTGAAATAGCATGTGCTAAATCAGTCCATTCGAAC
Source organism: Gallus gallus (assembly GCF_016699485.2). Lineage (NCBI taxonomy): Eukaryota > Metazoa > Chordata > Aves > Galliformes > Phasianidae > Gallus > Gallus gallus. The sequence goes on from NC_052532.1 coordinate 98,706,002, forward strand.
AAGTGTCTAGAACGGAAAATTGTGATCATAGTTTAGAAAGAGGAAATAAGTTGTTAGAAAATATGAGTAACAATGCTCATTGTAGAATCTTACAGCATTTCAGTGACTTAACAAAAGCGAACCCCGCGCGTGTGCGCAGCCAGTGGAATCGATAACCACCTGATGGCCGTCCGGTGGGCCACATGAAGGGAATTAACTCGTCTATCCACTTTTGGAGCTGAAAACTCTCCATATTACAGAAACTGCCACCAGACCTGGCACCTTCGCCGGCAGAGGCCAAGGGTTAGGCAGTTCTTGGAGAAACATGCATCGCTGAGCTTTTAGCTGCTGACAGACTAAGTGCGAGGCTTCATTTGTCAGAGGTGGTGGCGAAACCATCCAGAAGTTTTAAACAAAGCTCGCAAGAACTATATCCCTTATGAGATGGTGATAGCAAATGCTCCGAATTACCCATTGTAGTTTACCCACAGCCATGGTACTGGGCATTAGGCAGTATGCCTCTAAAAGAATCGTATTCTCGCAAGCAGGAGTTATAGTCTTGGGGCAGAAATTGGTGGGTGTGGTTCTCTGGCCTGTGTCATACAGGAGGTCAGACAAAAAGATCACGATGGTCCCTCTGGCCTTTTAAATCTGTGAATCTTTGATCATTAAATGGAAATCAAGTTGTTTTCAAAATCAGGCAGTGCCTCTCTACATTTGGCCTGCACAGGGGCGTGTATATTTGACATTTGATGCTGTAAAATATACAGAGGTTAATATGATATTCTGCATGAGTGGGGCACTGTCCGTTCCCACACAAAGCTTCTTGTATCACAGGCTCTATCACATAACACTGTTTTAGATACTATTCCACTGTCAGTACTGCATGCAGCACTTTATCACTTGCATAAGGCAAGTTCTAGAGAAAGCAGAATAGGCTCCTTGTGGACGTTCACTGGAGGAGCACATGAGCAAAGGCAGTGTTCTGCAGCTTTTCTATAGCTAGAGTAATGCTAATACTCCTTTTGATGTAAGCGGGATCATCTTTGCACTACTGAAATGAGCATATAGAACTAGCAATTTTTTTTACCATTCTCAACAGATTTTGCAGTCATTCTGGATGTTCTGCTGGTCACAATGGAATGGTATCAAAATGTAATTGATGGGTTTATTTTGCAGAGGCTAGGGTTGTTTTTTTTTTACTAAGGCTTTAATTTTTTCAAAAGAGAAAATTCTATTAAAAAAAAAAAAAAAGCCATCAGACTGTCAGTTGGAGAGAAGATGGCACTGCAAAAACAAAGTGATAGAAGCTGGCTATCCAAGAGAAGCATACAATTAGTCCTGAATACCTTTCTTTCAAAATTATACCAATAACTGGCAATCTTATTCACTTGAGTTTGCATTTGGCTAAATGACAGAGACTTCTATTAACTGATGCATTTGGAAAAAAAAAAAGAAAAAAAAGAAAAGTTCATTTGCAAATAGCAGGGTTTACTATCGGTGAAAAGCCTGTTTTCTTTCTATTAAATATATATATATATAAAAATATCAGGGCACCTCTAACTGCATGATTCCCGTTCCCAGCACACAGCATGTATCACTACATTTAGGATGGTGGAATAGTCTTAGGAGCCTGCTTTGCTGCATGAGCAGTGCTGTGAATGGTGATACCTCGCAGCCCTTTCGTAACCACCTTCTCCACACACAGTTCCTGCCCCTTTTTGTCTTGTGCCACTGTATTCTGCTTTCTCCCTGTGTGTTGGCCACGTTGTGAAGCCACCCAGCAAACAGGTCGGGTTTGAAAAGAAAACAACAAATCCTACCTGCTAAAAAAAGAAGATAAAAAGAGAAAGAGAACAGAGCCACCATGGCGCAGCAGAGCAAGCCAGGAAGCCTGTGAACCATCCTGAGCATCACCTCCTCGTGAACAAAGCTGGGCTCACTGTAGGCTTAGTGAGTGATGTCTGTAAGGAGATAATCTGTGCCTCTCCAGTTTTGCGTGCCAGATATTCACCCTTCTCCACACCTCAGTAACTGTGTCGCTTCCCATCCACCCTAGCTATCCCATGACAGTTAGCCACAAATAGATTCAGAAATTGACTGTCAAGTTGTTCTTTATAACGTAGTTTATTGCCATGCATGAAAGCTGCATTGACTTTCCTCCAAAATAGGAGCAAAGAGCTGCACTGCACTTGATGTTACCTGCAGTGAAGTCGAAAATAAAACCCACAACAAAGAGAAGAATTGGCTATTACCTCTCCAAGCTCAGCTCAGTGTCTTATGCTGGTCTGGAAAGCATCAGGACAATGGAAAGTTTTGGTCTAGGTTGAACAACACCTCAGAGGAATACTTTTGGATGTCAGAAAGTTGGCTTCTTTTCCCTCTCTTAGAAGAAGTTGCCACATAATTACCTTTGCCAGGTACTTTCTGCTGAGAAAAAAAAAAATAGTAAAGCCTATTTTAATCCTTCCCCACGTTGACACCTCATTGTTTTATACTTGTACTGATAAATGTGATAATGAGTAATGACATCTATTCATGGAATGTGTGAAAGCAGGTCTGAAATGTCAGGATTTTGCATGAGGAAAATGTGTCTCCAACAAGGTCAACTGCACTGACTTACTTTAACCCATCCCTCATTAAAACACATGCTGAATTTCTCATCAGTCTGGTCAGAGTACATTCTCTGTCTCTGTCCCTCTTTGCCTGCAGTTTTTTTTTCAGATGGTGCTCACAGGCCGAATTAGGAGAATGTTCGCACTCATTCCCCATTAAAATTCTAATTCTAGCTGTGATTCTTATTGTTTAATCCCTTGAGCGCTTTAGGAAATGGAAGACAGAGTACACATTCTGTGAAAGAGTGCTCACCCTGCATGTTTCTCTGTCCTATTGTCAGCAGCGGGACAGAAGAAACGGAGTGGCTTGGCCAGCAGACAGGGCTCCTTAGCAAGGTGCGGAAAGCAAGCTGTACGCAGCCGTGCCTCTGATGTTACACGCGTTGTGCTCATTCTGTTCTCTCCCACACAGACTTTTATAATGCCCTCATCACCATAGTGTCTGAGTGCTTTCTAATAGTGCATTAACCAAAACAGCTAACATCTGTCACTTGTTTCTCCTTTCATCCCGCCCCCAGGGAGAAGAGCCTGCGTAGAGAGAAACCTTTGGTAGTGGGTTATTTTATGAGAAAAAGATAGGGAATGAAGATTGCTTTTTAAGTGTTTATTAGTGTACATGTTGTTGTAAATCTATACCAGGGTGGGAAAAGGTCAGAGGAATGCACTTGGAGCAGAAGGTGATGAAGGGGTACGGAGGTTCACAGACCCTGGGGAATGTCCTCCATGGTGCTGGTGTGCCTTTCAGGACAGCTCTGCTCTTCTCTACTAACCACTGTTGCCAGAGACTGAAAGCTGCCAACCTCAGTCCTGGTAAACTGGATTATTACAGTCATGAGCCAAAGCTTAGGATGGCTATCAGTGAGAAAGACTGAGATTCTGAATTTGACAACAAAATCCTAAGGGGTTGGCATTGACAGCACCATGCTGACTGTCTGTAGATAACTAATGGTGGGCGACATAGTTGATCTTTTCATTGTTCCTGCTTTAATTTTTCTTGACCTTAAGAGTATAGACGCTGATTTTTGCTTCCCAAGCAAACTGAAGATTTGAAAACCAGGGTCTTTCCACTTACTATAATCAGCAAATAACTTCTTTTGCCACCTATGCATGTGCCCCACAGAAACAAAGATTTCTTTACCACTGAAAGTAACAGGAAAAAAGATACAGATTTTATAAAAACAGTATTGGTTCTCTAACAAAAGATGCATTTTCTTCCAAAATACTGCTGTCTTTTCAGATCTACTCACACCATTTGTGTCTGTGCGTACTTTTTGAGAGCCTGTTAAATAACTGATGCTTCTTCCTGCTTCTGTGACTTTACTCATTCCTTTACACTGATCTGAAATATTGGTTTTTATTCCATAACAAAACTATCATGAAAACCTGGCAAGCATCTCCTTAGAAAATTCTGCACTGATGACTGTATGCTATCAAGCTAGTTTTGAAGAGTATTTTGACAGTACTGAATGGCTTGTTATGTCTTGGTAATCTGCTTCATATTAATTCATTCTGGCTCTTGTTACCTTAATTTAAAACTCGGGAACTTTGGTTATTTCTACCAGCAGCCCAGCTAAAATTACCACCTTTTTCTTTTCCACGACTTTTCAGCATGAATCAAACAGACATTACCCGTGGTTTCCATGACAAGGTATGAAGCTTCAAAACTAAATGAAGGACACCAAATGAAGAAATATTAATGACAGTTTGCCTTGAATCACATGGGAAGAATTGATTCAGACATACTCTGCTGTGGGCCCATGATTCCTTCTCTCCTTGAACTAGCTGTGCTTGCCAACAAATGGAATTTTACAGCCAAGATTTCACCCTCTTCGTTTCTTCCTTATGCATCAGACAAATAAGCAAACAGTCCGGCTCAAAGATCATGAGAGTTGTCCTGAGTACAACTACCTTGCATGGGAACATAGACCACATCATAGTTTATGTCTTTGATGTCTGTCTTGAAATTAGACTCTGAATTTTAAATTTAGGTAGCACAACTAACTATTCACATGAAAGTATGTAGATAAAAGAGTCATGCTTTCTCATCTGTCATTCTCAGCTTTTAACCTCAGAATCCTGCAATTGGATTGTGTTATTCTGTGACAGTATGCATTCTTTTATTCTGTGACTTCACATCTATGAAGGCATCCCTTTCTAAGATGTGGGTTGTTGCATATTTAATCCATGTGTGTCATCCAATACTGAGTAGCTAACACTGAGGTAAACAGTCTAGCTGTCTACGGTGGAAGATGTCTTGTTCCTAAGTCCATCAAGAAGAAAAGCAAGGTGTTCAGCTAGCACAGTACAGTGTAGGTGCCAGTTTGCTATGTCTGGGTGCACTTCTGACTACCACAAGTGTATTTGCTTTTTATTCATAGGTTTCTAGAGCAAGTAAAATAAAGTGAGAAAATCACATTTAGCAATAAATACTTTATTATGCTATCAAAGGCATAAACACCTATAAAGTACACTAATACAACATAACACACTAAAAAGACAGAAAATAATAACAAAATATACATAGCGCTAAACCATCAATGTGTTTGGTTGGTGGCTTTTTTTTTAATTGTATTTTAATAATTGTACTTCCTCTCTTATTCATTTCTTTATACCATAACTGTTAGACCAGGAAAAACATCAAATCACTAGACACAAGAATTTGTGTTTTTGACATATATTCTTAGAGAGAGAAGATCTGGCTTTTAACATACGTGTACCACATAATTAAGAATCTGTTACTACTTGAATAGATATGGTAGCTGTTGTCCAAGTAAGTCTATTCTATTCAGTAGGCACTACAGATCTGTAGAGACCATTTTTTATAAACTCGTGGACTCACAATGTACTGTCTTCATTATTTTCAATGACTGCTTCTCTTGAGTAGTACAGTTTATAGTGTTACAGAGAACAGCCATGTGAATGTAATGCTGGGAGGGGGGAATAACAGTAAAATAAAAAATAAATAAATCCAAGTTTACTTACACTTCTTTTATTGGTCTAATTCTCTCAGGCCACCTGTTTTGTAGCAGCTGTGAACCCAGTGAACTCCAAGAGATTACATGATTCTAACGTTACAGATCAGAAGCCAGGATGTGACCTAACTTCAGTTTCAGAAACAAAACAAATAAAAACCAAAGTGGTGTTTGCATGACATTTTTAGTGGCCTGAAAATGTGTGATATCATGTTGCAGCCAGCCTGGTGCAAAGGCAAAGAGCTGCTGCAGAAAAGTCCTCCTCCTGCCTTTTTCTCCCAGCTGTGTGCCTCCAACTCCCATGCAGAAGACCTACCTAGTGCTTTGACTCAAAATAGCCCATCCGACTGTTTTGGTGGTTTTGTTCTCTGTTGAGCCACCTGATTAATCCAGCTCACCTTGCAACTGTGCAATCGTTAGGTCTGAAAGAGAAAAGGCAAAGGAAGCACAAAGCCAGGTACAAGCATATAAACGAGTGGAATCAGCCCTTTTATATGCGTTTCCCCATTAAAGTGGGGCAGGTCTGACATGAAAATGGACCCTAAGAAAAAGTAACACATTAATTCCCCGATGATTCAATAGCTTATATTCAGCACTAACTTTCTCACATTCAGCTAAGTAAAAATAAAACTGTGTTTCCACCATGAGTGAGAATCACGTTTGATAAATTTTTTACTGTAAATGACATAACGATGCCAAGATATTTTTGATATTTTGATATGTATAAAATATTACGTGTCAAAGCAGAGTGAGATTTTCCACTGTGGTTCAACCTTGCAGCTTAGCTAATTGGACTGGATGCTGCTTTAAAAATCTTTTTCCATTCCAAGCTGGAGATTGAACATTTGAGACTTCACACAAGTCCCTCAGCACTGACCTCATTCGTACATTTTTATAAACTCAGGGAGGTAGGACCGAAGGAGGTAGGTCTCATAGCTGAGAACTCGTCGTTCACTCAGCTGAGTACTAAGCATGTCATTTAAAAGAAGAGAGTGTCCTCTAGTGGAGAATTCTGAGACTTACTCCTAATACAACATTTTAAGGGATGTAAATCCCTTAAAATGCCAGAAACACCCAAGCCAGCCCCAAACAAACAAAACCGAAAACCAGCTCATAACCATGTATGGAAAGTACAGTCAGCATTGAAAATCCTCCACATTCATGCTCATTGTCAGCTGTAATACTCAGGCTTGTTTGACATTTTCTTTTTTTCACTCTTTTAACCCATACCTTTTTAAAATTTAGAAATGCTTGGGTAATCCCATTCTTCTGCCTATTCTTCCACTGTGGTCATCTGATCACAAAAAGAGAAGGAGGAGACACGTGTTTTACGTGACCACCCCAACAACAGGAACAGTCAAAGGGAGCAAAGGGAGCATCTGCAAGGCGTTCATACGCTCCTGCAAATAAGAAACGTGCTTCCCGAAACAAGAATAATTTCACAAATAATGTACCAGTAACAGAAAGTTAAATTAGCAATGAATATCAGTCACAATGAAGCACTCAACCAGCTCTTGATGTGACACAACTTGAAGGGACACAATGTACTTTCAAAGGGCACTGATGTAATAGGATGAGACATAGTGACCTTTGTATGGTTGCCTTATTTGCTACTCAGACAGCAATCAAGCAACTTTAAACAGCCCTGAGATTTTGTTCCTGACCTCTTCTGAACATTTTTCATTTAATAACGTGTCAGTGCCTTTTACATCCTCCCTTCCTGTTTGGGTTGCATGGGGAAGAGAGATCAAGATAGATAGCAAAACCATGATCTGGTGGAGGAATGATGTCTCTCTATGAACCTCCTGTGAGTTGTAGGGTTCAGGAGGCAGAACCCATGCTCTTGTCAGTAAAAAGAGTGAAACCAGTCCAGTTCATCCTCTCCCTCATTTTTCTCCAGCATATTTCATTGCAGCCTGACATTCCTGTTACCAGTCTTCTATCTTACACCTGATAGGGGTTTTCCTGCCTTTACTGTGCCAGACTTATGGCCAACTCTTGCAACTCTGTGCCAAGCCTTACAGTTTCTACTAGCATGCATGGAGAACAGCTGCTGGACCATAAAACTTCAAAAGAATATCAGCTCTCATTTAAGAAAATAAATACAGAAGAAAGCTTGAACAAGAGAAGGTCTCCAAACCTGAAATGGAAATGCAAAACCACAAAAATATATTACTCCAGATATGTGTCATATTTTTAAAGCCCAGTGGCAGTCTTCTGAGGTGTGAGCTGTGATTTCCAAATGTCTGCAGCTGGCAATTCTGTGCCAGTGAAAATTTCTCATGTGGAGAGTTTATTCTCCATCACACAGTTCTGGTCACTTCTGAGTTACAGGGCACCAAGTGAATTTGGCAGACAGCAAGATCTGTCTGTGTGCGTCAATCACGCTTACTAAAATGTCTCTCCTTATTCATTACATTCAAATGCTCTATGAGTAAACTAAGGCTGAACTGCAGCGTGGAGGATGTTTTAGTGGCTGGAGGGTGCACTTCGGGTAGAAAAGTGGAATTGGAAGATGTAATCTTCACCATTCTCTCTTTTTCTTCTCAAATGCTGAAGTACATAATCTTCAACAGCATTTGTAAGTGTTTACTTTCTAGTATTATGCCTGTGTTATCTCCTTTTCATTTCCTTCCAAGCTAGCTATTTGTAATTTCTCATCTGGGATGAAACATCTGAAAACTTGAAAATACAGAAACAAAATAAAAGCAACGCGTATCTTTTCTACTGAAGATTGCAGTGATTAAATAATTTCTAATATAAATCCGATGAGTTATAAATACAATCTTCACATGATGTTCTTTGAGCTACATTTCTAATAGTTTGCATTCATTTTTTCTCATATTCTAGCAGATGGCATCTCTGAGTGGACGTGCAGAGACATAGGACTCAGGCAGTAATGAGGTAACGCGTGTTTAACCTCATTTGTTGTCATGAAAATTCTCATTAGGGTTAAATTCACCCCATGAGAAAACAGGGGTCTACCTTAAATTACACGAGTATTCTCAAATTCATTTTAGTTCGCAACAAAACACAGTACTATCTCCATGAGTTCTTACTCAGTTTTCAACTCATGAGTTTTCTGCCATTCAGTCATTTCTAAAAATACTATCTTTACTCTAGCAGGCCTCATCTCCTCTTTCAAAATACGAATAACAAGAATTCTTCTTCGGCCCATCATTTGTTTGATATTCTAAGATTATGCCCATCTTAATACTTCATTAGAAATGGAAGGAGTATCTAACTCAGGGAGGCAGAGAGAGAAAAAAAAAAAGCCACAACTGAGAATCTTTGAATAAATTACAGAAAATGCATGTTGAATTTTTTGAAGCCTAGTGAATAAAAAAATGTGCTATTTTTCTAAGAGACTTCAAGCTTTTAAAGCAGATTCTCTGAAGATCTGACTACTAAGAAGATCCTAAATTAGATTAGAGCCCACAGTGAAGTCTGCATGTGGTGCTTTGGTACAGCTTATTATATTATGCCAGAGGTCTAGACAAGAAGGAGCCAGCCTTGATTCTAGCCTGCATTGTGAGAGAGAGCATTGGAAACAGAGAACAGAATTATCCAGAGACAGCAAAGTTGATTCTGGGTCGCTTTTTCAGTACTTTAGGTAAGTTATCCCCAGATGAAAGAATGACCCATATCCTAGCTTTGACTGCTGGTGGCTTAAGCACAGAGACAATGTGTTCAGAAATCATTCCTCTACGCCCTCATCATTCATCCTGTAGAATGACAGTCTTTCTACATACACTCCAAGACTCCAAGAAGCCCAGAAAGGGAAAACCAATTTTCAGTACCATGGAGAACTGGTTCTAGAACAGAGCCTCCCTGGGACACTTGTGTATTTGTCTTCTCAGCGCTGCTGTTGCAGCCCAATTCCTCCTCAGAAATAGACAGGCCTATGTTGGCATTACCTTATTTCAGGAGTCCCAGTATTACTGTAGAAATGAGCAACCACTGAACTCAGGGAAGAGCAGCCCATAGTAGAGACGTCAGTCTGAATTTCAGAGGAATTTGGATCAGGTCTTTCAAGAGACACTGTGTGTTACAAATCAGCCATGCAGTATGTAGGACTGGAACACCCTTCAGCTTGTAATCAGGTCCTAGAAGGTCCTCTCAGTTCACGCGCAATGAATCCTGGCTTTTCTGCTGGGCATAGTTTTGTCTGTTATGCAAATGTTTATTTTCTTCTCCCACAGATCAAGGTCTTTACGGTGGTGTTGAATAATTTTAACACACCAGTTGAAAGCTCGGTTGGAAAACTGAACTATTTCCAGGCTTGGATTTGGAATGCATGAGAAAAAACAGTTTGGAAATTGATTTTGTTAAATTACAGGAACACTTTGATGTGGACATATATTTAAGATGTTTTTCATAATGGCTTTGCCTCAAGTGGTAAGGAATCAGCTTAAGCTAGTTGTACCCAGTGTACCCTTACACAAAACACCAACAAATGGTATGATGAAACTAAAGGCTCTAAACTCACTAATTGCACTGATCTATTACAAAATTTCTACTCCTATTCGATTGCATTGTCTTGCAAAGACAATGCCTGTGTACACGTATGTTTTTATGACCATACTATGAAAAATATAGGACATTACCCAAATTCAAGTGAAGTTCTCAGTGTAGTAAAAGTAGTGAAAAGTCTTGTGATTAGGAATGAGAAAGTATAGATTCTCTGATTTTCTTTGGAGCTTCATTAGTTACAAAAAATTGATAAGGCAAATGCTCAATCACAAAACACTATTTTTCAGCATTATTACCATCTTTAACTATACATTTTAGCCAGTGATGAACAAGAGTCTGCATGTTGCACTCTTAAAAATCAGCACCAGCAAAGGTGACCCACTGTCGGTGTCACCAGTGCTGAAACACATCACCCTCTACCTCACTGTGCTCACAGCTACTGTTTGGTCTCCATAAACATTCAGCAAGCATCGATGAATATCAATAGGTGCTATTTTTTTCTATAGCACCCATTATAGCATAGAGGGATTCAATGACACCTTTTCTTCACATACACTTTGATGTCAGACACCGTTTTGTCAGACTGCCCCTCTGCTGCCATCTGTCACACAGCAACAACATGTAATGCAATATTATCAGGAAGGTTCAGCATCTACTGACATACCACCACCATCTGCCTCTGACATTATGAGCCAGCATAATAAAATAGGAGGCATTACTTTCAGAGCAGCACTTATATGACAGTTGCAAACATTTCCTCCAATTATGTTTTTCTCTAAATATTAGGCCCTCAGCTTATTAGTTCTGAAAATACCAGAAAGCCTGAAGAGTTTCTTGGAAATGGTGCAAGTACTCAGTATTTAAGATATCACTGTAGTACCTTTCTAAGAGAGAAATAATCTGCATGAAGTTAATCTGTTCAGAACAGCCTAACCGACTTTTTTTCTCTAGTCTTTCTTTTTTTCTTTTGCAGATCCTTGAAGAATTTGATCTTGTATCCAAGATTTAATAAAACATTATTTGCCCAAACAGATCTATAAACTAACAAAAAGTACATAAAGAACATAAAACGTCACACATATTAATTCAATTATAAAGGCTATGTAGTGTTCTACATCACAACATTTGCATTAAAAAATTATGTAGTGCTAAAGGTTAGTTTATTGGTAATACAGAATTCCAAAGTAACAAGCATCACCTCTTCTTTTTTTCAGATTGTCCCTTTGACCACACTAAACACTGCCTTTCCTTGATACTTGCAGTCTATAATTATATCTACGCATAAGTTGTTTTCTGTCAGTCATATATGATGCGTTGAGGGGTTTTTTGTTGTTGTTTTTTATGCTGTCGTTGCTTTGTTTTTAAATGTTTCCTCATAAGGCTGTTGTAGTTCAGTTGCTCAGAGTAAGCGTAAATAAAATGAATGGGTTGAATACGTGATTTCATACTTTGTGCTGGGAGGACTGGGTATCCCCATCTAGCAATTTATGCACTCTCTAAAGCAGAGCTGGATTATTCCAAATGAACGTAGGTAGAACTGGGAGAAATAAGGAAGATCCTTCTATGATTGGTATTATGCTCCTGACTTGCAACCTCATACAGCAGTACAATTCATAAAAAGCACAAAGATGAAGTGTATAAAATAAGAAAAAAATATGCATCAGATGAATCTGAGAGACTGTCAGATCCTAACATATACCAGCCATTTTCAGTAAGTAAACAAAATACAAGAGTTGTGAATGGGATTCTGAAAATACATCAGCAATAGTTTGATTATTTAATTACTTTGTAAAGGAAACAGAATCAGTATGTTCAAAGATGATTTGCAAACAAATGAAGAAAGCCCAAGGTTCAGTGCCTGTCAACAAGTACTGAAATGTGTCCTGCCCTATCTGTTCATCTGTCCTCCTCCCAGTGACCTCAGTTAATGAATGTCAAAATTCTGTAGTAGGTAAGATGAATCTAGTCATCTTCTTTCCCATCTAGATAGTCTTATTTAGCCATAGTGACATGGAAAGCTTCCACGGTATGCACGATCTGGGCAAAATATAAATGCTTTACCTAAAACAAACAAACAACAACAAAAAACAAGCATAGGCAAGGATTGTAGGCTTGTAAAGTGTCACTGCAAAATGTCATTGGTCTTAAAGTTAGAAACTACAGAGGTGAGGGGTCTACAAAGCAAATAATCTCAGATGATCCCTTAAGTAGTCACTGTACAGGGACACTTTCTCAGATCATAGATGGCTCAGTATTTTTATACAAACAACTCATGCTGTTTCTAAGTGTTCCTGCTGCTGGACACTGGAAGAATCTCAGCAAAGGCACTGATTTTCAGAGCTGTGATAAGGTAACTGCAAATGATTTAATGTCCATACTGTAAGAGAAGTTAATTTATCACAGGAGAATGAATTCAGAAAATAACTCACTTCTGCTAATGTAATATCTTCTTAGAAACTTAGTTTCGTTTTTTCATGCGGGTAACAATCTTTATTAATCTCTATCATTTGACTGGCACACATTCCAATTTTTAGATGATTTTTCTCCAGTACTTGAAAAGTATATTACCTAAAAAAAAGAATACACTCTGGAATCTAAGTGTAAAGTATGCATACGTTATGCAGTAACATCAAGGCAGAATTAGACTGTACTTTGAGACAAGATATAGTATCTGTCGCTCCTGTGAATCAGACTTGATTAAATTCCCTACAGAGACAAAGGTTCAAAAGTTCCCAGTTTAATAAAACATGGCAGAAAATGTGGGAAATAGCTGAGGATGTGAAGCTTTTGCACTGTGAACGGATCTATTTCTGAAATATATGCATTTTCTCTGTACACAGCTATTCTCCATAAAAATACATTTTTCTTAAATAAATTCAGTGGTTGCCCTGTTCACATAATGCATGTAAAACACCTTACCCTACCCTAGGTATAGCTCTGCGTACTCGAAACAGGAACAGAAATTTCAGTAAAGCATGTTGCAAACTAGAATTTTTCAGGTCTGCTGCTAATTAAAATATCTTTTTTTTCTTTAGTCTGACCTATCCTCTCTCAATTTTTTCACAGATAAAGTTTGGAAAAAGGTGTGAACAAATGACAGTTTGGAAAAACGATGGGAGACAATTATCAGATTTCAGCCTACATATTTTCTATAAGCATTCAGTAGTGCTCATAGCAAATAAAAAGCAGTTGGTTCCAGCATACATATGAAAACCATGGAGGACGACATACTGCTCAGAGGCAGTACTGACAATACTTATGCTACAATAGCTGGATGCGTGAGCTGAAGAAGATGACAAGAAATTCGGGTTTTCAACTATCGTAACAGGAACTGCAGTCACTTGTAGTGCATGTTCTTGCCCATTACCTGGTTTTCCCATTCTGTAGGCTCAAATTGTTTGATAACGACCTCTGGGGGGGAAAAAAAAAAAAGTAATCTCAAGGCAATTGTTTCGATAAAAAAAGAAGTATGAGTGTGTGTGCAGTTCTCATGGACTGCTTTTTGGATGTGCTCGTATATCTGAATTCAGAGTAAATTGATTGAAGGAAAAAATATTATTTCTCACCCTTGCCAAGAGATAAAGAAAAACAGAAAAAGGAAAAAAAAAAAAAAAAAAAAGAAACCAACAAACAACAACCAGAAACAAGATCCTTCCACAGCTCCCATAGAGATAAAATAACACCAGATTGGCTGATTTTTATACATGTACAATTTTTACAATTCTCTTTATCCTTCCCAGGAAAGTATGAGTGCAATTTCAAATGAAACACAAAAACAGCAGATGCATCTCCCACAGAAAAGAAAAGAACACAACTAATCACCATGTCCACTGTGAATGCTGCCAGGCCCCTGCCAGCACCAACAGCCCCCCCCTGCCCTGGGTTACAAGCCTCAGCCCGGATCCTGCCCCAGGACCCCTGGTTCTCCTGCGGGGCTTCCCTGATGGGCCTCAAGTTTGTGTTGTCCTTTTGTCTCCAGCCCTTCTCCTGTCCCATCTCCTGCTGCCTCTGGAGGAACCCATCTCTGGTTCATCCCCTTGTTTGTGGACCCTGTTGCCAGCTCCTAGCCCTGCTTATATGCTGTGAGGCTGCGCCCTGGCGGGTGAAGGCATCGCATATGCTGCAGTCACTCTTGGCTCATCCTTCCTTGGACAACAGCCCTGTTCCCTGGCAAACACAGCAAGTTTATGGAAATTGCAATAAGATAAATTTCAGCGAGCCATTAGGAAAGCTTCCCAAGTGCAACCTGTTCTTAAAGTCCCTTCCAGCCTTAGTTTCTATGGACCCAGAAGATGCCTGTGATAGACAATAGATGAAGTTAAATTCAGTGATGATAAAGCTACAGTCCTCTGTGGCTTGAGGGTGTGTTTGCATGGTTCTTCACAATTACAGCTGATGCTTCCTCTTCAAAAACTGGTAAACTGCTGCTCTGTGACAGGCCTGTAACGTGACTCTCTAATAAAATTGCAGTTAGGTGTCAACTTTGGCATCCTTCCTCTAACCCAGCAGCTTCCATTCAGCTTTTCTCATGCAGAAGGACAACTGGACCTACAGACCATCTGCTTTTTATCTTAAGTGCTTCTTAAGATTTTTCTATCTGCCACTAAGGTATATTCTGACTGTCTTCAGAAACAGTAGATGAGATATGCCCATATGGGATTCTTAAAATATCTGTACCATCCCAGAGTAACAGATTTTGCTATTTTCTTAAATACCGCTGCAAGTTTTCCTGAACAATTCATTTTGTATGAGGCATGAATAAATTCTCCTGATACTGAGATGCCCAGCTGGGGTGTTTCAGGCCACAGCTTGTGTGACACTGTACCATGGCATCAACATGATGGCTGCCCCTGGACAAACATGGCAAATTAAAATAATCACGAGCACAAACTGGAAAATAAATGAGGTAGCTTTGTATTTGCAATGGAAATCAACTAGGGTACACACAGAGCTTTTGCTTTGATGTTCTAACATATTTGTATAATAGTTGTTTTGATGTTTGCCTAAGACGTGCCTCTAGATCCATCCAGTCAAGTATTAGGAAGCTGAATGCAAAGAATAACAGCTTAATCTTTCTTTGTCCTCCCTCACTTGACTGTTAGTTTTTCATCATATGCTCCCACATGGAAAGTTACCCTAAAAATATCACATTTCAATTAAAGAAGTCACGTACAGGCGATGTAATGGAGTAGGAGACAAGGACTATGGGGATGGTCAGAGGATCTATACTCGTTGCAGTCAAGTTAAACTGATATTTTATTGATATCTTATCCACAACACACACTCATGGCTGCTTGTTCTCATCTTTATCTGCTGCCTCTGACAGAGATTCCTGTCATTGGGTTTGGGTTGTTGTTGTTTTCATTTTGAATAGGTTTAATTATGTAGGTTCTAAATCAGTTCTGAGCGATGACACACTTGGAAAAAATCTTTGTATAAAAAAGATTGTTTCAAGCTGACTTGGTCTGTAGGTTAGAGATTAATGAGGAAAAAAAATAAATGAATATTACAAAGAGAAGAAATATCTACTGGATTTGTGATGTGGGTGGAGGAAGAGGACAAGCTGGCAGAGGCTGCCCAGAGAAGCTGTGGTGCCCCATCCCTGGAGGCACTCAAGGCCAAGGTTGGATGGGGCCCTGGGCAGCTGAGCTGATGGGGGGCAGCCCTGCCCACGGCAGGGGTTGGGACTCAATGATCTTCAAGGTCCCTTCCAACCCAATTAGTTCTATGATTCTATGATTCTATGGTTGTATGATTCTATGACATCTTGCCCTGGATTTGCTGCAAGCAGCATAACTCATGTCACCATCCCAAATGGTAGAAAACATTAGCTAAAACACAGATGTGAAGGAGATTACATTCAGCACAACTTTATTCGGTCTCTCATTCTGGAATGACAAGACCAACTGGTTAAATCAGTTTTAGGACATCAGGAACAAAAAAAAAGGGAGATCTATTTTCAACTATTTTTTTTTCCAACTAGGAAGTTGAATCTGATTATTGTTAAAGGAAGATTTTCATGATATTGCTTAAGATAATGTTTATTATTGGAAATTTGCAAGATTCTAATTTAGCCTTTCTGCTGTGTAGTGATGTGCTTTTATACTTGTCAAGAAAAGACTCATTTTTAAAAAAGAGCTTGAAGAACTAACCCATCTCTGTCAATTAGGGAGCTATGCCTGTGTTGCATGCCTTATTTGATCTGTTATTCAGCATTCATAAATAATTGAATCTGTTGATGTTTCTTTAAGTACGATAAGACCTTACAATAAAGTAGTATAGTTTCTTTTCCAGAGGAGTAATAAAAATGTTCAAATTCCTGAAGATGAATGCACCCTGGGATGGATTTTTCATTACAGCTATCCTTATTTTCCTTAACTTGTCTGTCTTCCTTTCTGTGTTTTGGTTATCATTAAACTCAGGCCAGATCATTCCTGCTTATAAGCAAGACAATGCTTGGATTCTCTGCCACATTTTCATGCTGTATTTTGGCAGCTGTAGAAATATAAAGTGCCGGAAGACCTTCTTGCTAATTTTTGCCAGAAAACTGAAATGAAGAAAGGGGTTATCTGCCTATTTTCCTGTCAAAGCAGTAAATGCACCCCTTCAGTGTAGGACTCTGGGCTTTGTAAAAGTCACCATGATTCTATTAAAAGCTTCTCAAAGATAATGCATTCTTACCATCAGTCTGCTACATACTAATATGTATGCATAGATACAGAGAGTCAATTCCCTTTCCAACTGGTGAATATGCAGCAATTCCCCACTAGCTTTGCTATTTTTTGTTGTTGTTGGATTGTGTTGTTTGTTTGTTTTTCAGGGCAATGTATTCATGTTTCTAGCCTGGCCTTTGAAAACAGTCTTACTAAACAGTGCTGCTTCTTTCCTTTGTTATGATGGCAATGAACTGGATTTTTTCTTGCGAGGGACTGGATGTCTGAAAATGAGAATTGAATCTGTGTTGGTCCCAGTACAATTCCAGGCACTGTGTTCTAAGGAAGGAGCATTAGTTACGAATCATACTCAGCAAGCTCATTGTGGTCTTAGATGACACAAGTAAAAAAATTGCCATTTGTCTTGTTGCAAATGCGCATGGCTCATACGACTCAAAGCCTGGGAGAAAACAGATATATCTTTACACAGTGTCCACACATCTCTGAGTGTATGCCTTGGAAAGACTCAGGGGCACATTTTGGCAACTCTGCGGTATTCTGTGCAGCCTCTGCTGTCACTCAGGTTTCCCAGCAGGACTGCGTTATAGCTACCGGCCTTGCATAGATGTCATGGGGAAACTAAAGATACTCTAGATGTCAACATTTAAGGTATTTCTAATATCTCTTACAGCAATCATAGAATCATAGAATCACAGAATCATAGAATGGCCTGGGTTGAAAAGGACAGTTTCAACCCCCCTGCTACATGCAGAGTCGCCAACCACTAGACCAGGCTGCCCAGAGTCACATCCAGCCTGGCCTTGAATGCCTCCAGGGATGGGACGTCCACAGCCTCCTTGAGCAACCCGTTCCAGTGTGTCACCACCCTCTGTGTGAAAAACTTCCTCCTAATATCTAACCTAAACCTCCCCTGTCTCAGTTTAAAATCATTCCCCCTTGCCCTATCACTATTCACCCTCGTAAACAGCTGTTCTCCCTCCTGTTCATATGCTCCCTTCAAGTACTGGAAGGCCACAATGAGGTCTACCTGACAGCAATGTATAAAGAAAGTGAGATGATTGTGCAGCATTATCAATCCTCACTTAGATTAATACACAGTAATGGGAAAGGAGAAGCCAATTTCATAATAGCTAAAGAGAACAAAGATGCTAATGTCAGTAACAAAATAATAATAATGACCATAACTCCTGGTCAGAATCATGGAATGCCTAGACTGGAACAAGGAGTCTGAGGAAAAATAATGGTTGCAAAGACAAGAAAACAAAAATGTAATCTGGTCAGCAAAACACTGTGTAGCTTTTTGAGGAGATCAACAGCTTGGTTGGAAAAAGCAAATGTTCATAAAATGGTCTTCTGCAGGACATTCACCTCAAGCTTGCTTAAGGTTTAACTCTGCCAAGAAGAGCAGTGCCAGAATGAACACTGTATTCTTTGTATGTATACTGTCAGAATGAGCCTCAGGTATTTGCAGCCATCTCAGAGCAGCAAAGGGTTAAGCAGCTACTGAAGAAGGGCAGGCGCACCAGCAAGCTCTCCATAATACGGTAAATTAGGGGCAGAAATCTGAACTCAGGTGGAGGGCAGTACGAGCACGTCCCTGTGAGGAAAAGGACGCGGGCTTCCTATGGGTAAGGGTTGAGAAGAACGGCGCCCAGCAGGTGGCGATGCCGGGCTGCGGCCGCCGGCGGTGTAATGGCTGCCCCAGGGGCGGTGGCGCTGCCGGGCGGGTCCCGCCGCTCCCGCTCCGCTGTCGGTGGCTGTCTGCAGGCCGGGGCCGCGGGGCGGGAACTGACTGTGGACAAACGTCAGTCCGAGTCACGGAGTTTCTAATGTTAAAGGGAAGCAGAGTGAAAGTTTAGCAAGTGCAGTGAGACGTAGAGGAATGAAGGGGAGGCAGGCGGGTCCAAGAAGAGATTACGTGAGGCACAGCTGTTCGCTTCCTTTTCAGGAGAAGCGGTGATGTTTCCTCAGTGATTTGCCTCTAGTCAGATAAACACAGCTGGTGGTAAGAGATTCATGAGGCCGGGCAGAGCTACACATCTGCCCGAAAGAGGTAAAGTTGCCAGATTTAGCTCATCAACTTCACAGCAGAAAGGTTGAGGTTAGGAGCACTTCTATACTCTGTGGAAAAAGAACCAGCTTTTTTGACCTGCTAGGAAAAGAACTGAAGTGAGAGTCTGCCCCTAAGAAATGTCAAAGAGAAGTGGGTTTTCTGGCATCTGGATAGTCAGCGTTCATAACAGAACATTCTTATGGCCAGATCATAATCAAATATCTTTTAGCTATCTAAGTTTTAGAAATAAAAACGAGTAAAATTTAGGTAGAGACTGTTGTTTCAAGTTAAGCTCTACTCGGGTGGTATTTAACCTGCAATTAACTACCTGTTTTAAAAATGTCAGAAGATTGAATGCGTTTTGTGAGGCAACACTAATGCCACGTGGACTTACATTGTAGTGCCTTTAGAAAACCCTGTGAGAGGTAAATTTAGAGAGCCAGATTATGTAAGTTCTTCACTGTGGTTTATTTAGCTAGATTATGTCCTTTAAACAAATCTTCAGTTTTTCGTTGAGTTACTAAGTAGAACTACTGAAATCTGGGAAACTGAAAATTTATCGTAGAAACAAAGTCTTTATTGAATCAGGGCCAGCCTGATCCGGCCTTTATGAAGCACTTGCTGTTTTGAATAGGGATGGAAAATATCTGTACTTATTTGACCTTGGTCAGGTTTTCTCATTGTGGCTACAACTGTACAGCATAGTTGGTCAGCCTTCCAAAATACATGAAGAAAATCCAAAAGCTTCCACCAGGACAGGCAGTTCTCCTCAGTCTTAAGCTTTGGCACCTGTTGGCTTTAGCCAAGCTCTGCTCAGTATAACTGGAGTCTTAAAGGAATTGAAATATTAAATTTATCATTAATCTGTTTCTGCTTGTTAGGAAGGCAAGTACTGTACAAGCTATGGTGCTCATCTCAAGGATTTTATTTCTCAAGCTGAGACAGCATAAAGACACACTGAAGATAAATCATGGACCATATAACAAGAACAGGTGAGCTGTGGTAATCATATAATCACTGTGAATGCTTCATTGATTTATGCTTTCTAAGGTGTACGTTTAAAAGACAAAGGGAGGTGCTACAGAACTTGGAATGGAGAAGGCATGAAGACAAATGAAAGAAGTTACAAGTAAGTCCAGAGTCAGTGAAGTACTTAACATTCTGCTTGTCTAGCACAGGATGTTTCATTTTAGCATCTAATGGAACTCAGGCATCAGAATAGATTTTCAAAATTCAAGTTAAACAACTAAACCAAAGCATTCACATCTTCTATTGTTAAAGAGGAGGCACGCTGATTTTTAGTGATGATTAAAAATTACCATATGATTTTGATGGCTTACATACAATTCAGGCCCCTTATCACTGACCATAGATGTGAACTTAGAAGATAATTTTAAAGTCAGTTTTCCTATGATGAGGGAAGTCTTGTCAGAAGTTAGATAGTGCCTGACTAATTCATAAAGTGCTTTTGGGCTCTGCCAGAAGATCAGAGATTATTCTTGATTTCCATCTTAATAAGAAATCATTGACAGTGTAAAGAGTTTCTTTGATTATTAAAATATGACATGCATATTGAAACCTTTTCCAGGTGAAGACATGCTGATATGAAAATAACACAGAAGGTAAGAAATCGTTTCGGTTTTCCTTTCTCAGTGTTTCTATTTCATATCTTCTCAGTAAGTCAAACTGTGTGACTCCAGCGTTCTTATTAAATGCAGTGGTAGGGAGTTGAAGAATATGACGATGGACATGCATTTGCTGCTTAAAGTAGAGATGTCTGAGACACTAGTGAAGTTTTTGATCATGGTACATTCAAGCTCCCCTTTTTATGTTTATGAACTGTATACTACATGTTCTTATTGTCACCTGAAGATGGAGAAGAAAAGGAGAAAGGTACAGCACAGGCAAAGCAGAAGAAATAACAAATGGAACAAAGCTCAAACATACAGGAAAGAACAGTAATAGTGAGATTTTATATGATGTTTTCCATCTTGAGTATGTCATAAACTGAAATTAGTAATAACTGTAAACTAGCTGTTATTTCCCTCACCAGACTGGAACTCAATGAATGGTGGTACTATAAAATCATTATAGGTAAGTTGTTATCCGGAGTAGGGCATAAAAAAGTAATCTGTCACTCAGGTCCTATGCATATGTTATGTACCACAAGTAACATTAGTAAGAGGCTAGTCATGTCCTACTCTCACATGATGTAATTAATACACAGTAAATGACTCTGAAATTTAACACCAGTCTGAGTATAGTAAGTGTGGAATTGTCCCAAATCTCTAAGAATGCGCGAGTGTATGGTGTTAATAGCCTGATTATGTAGCAGCAAGGGTTTAAATATAGATTTTGAGGCATCTAATTTGATTCCTCAAGAGGCAACTAATTTGACAGCAAGCACCTTGTATTGGAAGCTTAGTTTGTGGAAGAGCTGTAGAGCCAGACGGGTTTTATTTTGGGGAGTGTATGAGACCTGTTAGATGCTTCAAGTGTTTATGTCTTATCTGCAGTACTTTAAGAGCATTTCCAGACATACTGATTCACCAGAACCTGAACTGTGTGCAGTTCTGGGTGCCACAATGTAAGAAAGATTTAAAACTACTGGAGAGCATCCCAAGAAGGGCAACAAAGGTGCTGAAGGATGTAGAGGGCAAGACATATGAGGGGCAGCTGATGCTCCTGGTCTGTTCAGCCCAGAGGACGGGAGGCTGATCTCAAATGTTGTCCTGCGATAACACAGCATCATCACCAGCTTCAGAGTGTGATGAGACTCCTGAGTGTCATTGGCTGACTTTGTCCATGAGAAAGCTGAATAAATAATTTGGGCCTGTCCAGTCCCATTCTTTCCTGTTTCTTTTATATGTTTTCTCTACACTATTGTTTTATAACCTTGAAATTTGCAGTAATCTTTCAGAAAGCCCTAACATATACTGCATGTTTTGTATGAAATTTGTCTAGCTTTTTCTAGTTACAATAGTTGCTTGTTCTGTTGCCAAGAAAATAGCATCATCAGCTACTTGGACTATACAAAATATTACAGAATAAAATCAGCAACAGAAGTACACTGTTATTTTTTCATCCTTATATCCTGCCTTGTGACAGGAATCCTTCACTCTTCTAAGTTCATTGGTTAACAGTAAACAAAGCTGCTTTCAACAATTGTCTTATTGTAGCCTCTGCGTAGCAGAGTACAGTGATCATAACAATATTAAAGAACTGGTTGGCTATTACTTACTTGACTGTGTTTTATTAATATCGTCAGAGAAAAATGTTCACTGCAAGAGATATGGGGTCATGGCAGAGATTTTGGAAGTGACGAGAGAGTTTACTGGGGATTGTGGATTGCTTGTATCTTTCATTCCTATTAACAGAAGTTTTTGTCATTCAACCTTCTGGGAAATTACATAAGGATGTTTGGCTGAGTCTCAAACACTGATTCATCAAAAACACCTTTTAAAACATGAAAAAAAGTTGTTTATCTTGTCCAAGGAAAATGCCTTGAGGCGTTAGAATAAGAACTTTACAATCCTCAGCTACAGGAGACTAATTTTGTTCAACAAAATTATGATTTTAAGTTCTGAGTAATCCCTTTGTAGTCAACAGAAAGAGGATCTCCTAGGGGATTCTTGACCAGAGTTAGACTTTTGATCAGGAATCTAATTATCTTCCAGCCTTCTGAGGAGGTCTGTGGGAGGGATGAGAAAACCACCTTAGACAGCCTTAGCCATATGGGAGGGATTTGCATTGGTTGGTCTCAGTGTTCCTGTGCTAGAGACTGGCTTCTAGGTCTGGGGCTCTCCTTACAGGGTGAGGAGGACATGAACACAGGGTGAGGTATTAGTTTCTAGCCAATGTGTCTTTCCTTCATAGTCTTTAGCACTGCTTCACAACAGGTAGTGTGCTAGAATCACCTCCCACGTCATGTGCCACTGAGATGACTGCCTCTTCTTAGGGGTATTGGTCTCTCTTTTACTTTGCAGGTTCTCTGTCATGCCTATCTTTTGCTTTTCAAGTATATTGTACGTGATTTTTCTGACGTTTGTGGGTAAGATCTTCCTGCTTATGCCAGGCAAATTGTATGATGCTAAGTTCTGACTAATTCTTTGTTCCGTTTTTGGTTTCATCTATATTCAGAAAGCACTGACTGTGCCTTTATGCTTGAAGAGCTGTCTCAGGAGCAGGCCCAGCTACCCCAGGTACTCCCCACTGCTGTCTCACAGGCTGACCACATGGAGCTCATTTGGTCATGTCTGATGTTTCTGTGATGCTGGTGGCGCTCTGGCATTTGAAGTTGTGGGTGCACTTTCACCCATACCTGGGATCATCTTTTCTGAGTTCACAGTTTTAGGTCTACCCAAAACTGAAGTTTGGAGAAGTAATCAATAGCCTTCAAAGGTAATGTGAGTATTGACTGTGATTTAGTTTAGGTAATCCTTCAGGTGGGCACTGACCTGCATCTTTGTGCTGGAGTTAAGGCGTCCTGTAACTTGCTGTCCTGTATTGCACTGCACTGCTGTATCATTTATTTAATACTGTACTTTTACTCAAACAGTGTTACAAATAGCTGGATCTTGAAATTTGTTGCCAGATTCTGCAGTAGTCATCCTTCTCATTCAATGAAGTTGTCTGCTCTTCTCAAGCGATTAAGGCATAAAAAAACTTTCTTCTATTTTTCCTTGTATCTGAAACTTCAGTTTCTACAAAAATCTGAAGGCTGAAGGAAGGTAACAGCTGTGCTATTTTGTTTTCTGTTATCAATGTTTCTTTTTTATTAATGTTTATGTTATTTCTCAGTTAACGTGGCAGCTTAACATTTAGGTAGATGAGAATCTGATTTTACTTAGAAGGCATTTTATTTATTTGAGGCTATTCTAAATGGCTTGTTTAATGGATGTATCACAACTTAACTGATGACCTCATCCTCCTTCTGTGCCATTACAGTTCCACATAACAAAGAGATGGCCTTATGTATCCAGGGGAAATGGAATTACATAAGCAGAAAATTAAGCCTGTCAAAATAGTATATAAATGATGCATAGTATATAGTATATAAATACTTTTGCCTGGTAAGTAGAGTGATTTCCAATGTGTTCTGAAATTTTGGTCCTTGGATCAAGGCAAAAAATGATCACCTCAAGGTAAAATACAAGTCTCTAGTCCTTTTAAAAAATAGTAGATATATATAAATGGGTGAACGTGTTAGAGCTCCTTGCTTTGACTTATCTTATGAATTAAATTTATCAGCTGCGAAATTTGCTGCATCAGGATTTTCACAATGATCCCCCCTCAAAGAGATGGCATCTAATGTGCTAAAGTGAAGGCTGATATCAAAAGGGTTTGAAGCTGAATTTAAAGTGCTAATCAGAGGTATGTCTGCAACCAACAACTGCTCTTAGAGTACGTCTGGCTTGGCTCATGGTAATGCTGCAGAATGATTTATAGCGAGAGCTTTACAAAACTTCTCTTGTACGGAAAAGACTTCAAGGGGGGGGGGGGCGGAAGCTTTACTTCTTTACTTAATTCCTTTCAGTGGTTCAGTACTCTGCAGAGGCCTTCTAAAATGCCATGGATTTTAACATTTACTCAAGCACAGCTGGGATGTCATTTTTTTTCCTGGCATCTTTCCTTCAGATATAAACAGGTACCAGGGCAATATTAACAAGTATATTTTTGAAGAAATAAAGTCTTGAACTAAGGCCTTCAAGAATGGCTGTCAGCGTTTTTATTCTCCTATTCTGAAGGAAGGAATGCTTGGGACATTTAAAAATTAATAAAATGTGAATTGCTGTACTTAATACAAAGAAAATTGAACTCTGAAATTTGCTGCAACTGCAGCAAAATAGAATTTAAGTTGAAATTGCAAAAAATTGACAACTCGAAATCAATGTCCTTTGAAATAGAGAATCCAATTCCAGGACAGGTGTGTTCAATTATGATTTCCAAATTATTTTGATTATTTTAAAGAGAGAGAGAAAAGTCGACTCACAAATGCAGGCGAATTAGAATCGGACAGGTGGTCCCAAGCCACTTTGTTGGCTTTGGTTGAACCATGTATGGAAGCTCTGTTCCACACGTTGCTCAGAAAAATTCTTTAATGCTGAAGCTAGTTGTGTCCTTCTGTAAAAGTAGATGGAAGATATCTCCTCAAGCTGTTGTATTAATAATCTTAGACTAATTATTCTTTGGCAAAGCACAGAACTCTCCATTACCTGAAGCATAGGTTGCTCTTCTTTTGCTGACGTCTGAGAACTTTTTAGTTCCAGTTGACCTCTGCATGTTTTAAATGCAGTATTACCTTTGGAACAAAGAAATCATGTCAGGCAAGCTGTTAGGATGTCTCAAACGTCACCACAACGTGTTATGCCACGGGTCTCACGGAAAGCTGGACAGTGATAGAAAGCTGGGAACCTTTATTATTAGAGCGCCTACGTAAGTGGAAGAAGTGTTGGTAGAGGCAGATGTCATTAATTTGAAGGAAGCCGAGCCCATTCATTAGTTTTTTCTTCTGTGTGGGAAACAACCACATAAAATAAAGAATAGTTATGCACTGCAAGAAGTTGCTACGTAATGAGCTTTGACTGTGCTGTTCTTTGAGTATAACAACTATCTAGTGGCTGGTTTTCTTTTTTTTCCTCCAGGGTTTTTGATCTGTTTCCTGTAGAAGCAGATTCCTTGTGCCACATTCATGCGTTTCCCATCGCTTTGTAGGCTGAAGAAGAAATCCAGTCTGCCAAATTAATTAGCTAGAATTCTCCTACGTAGGCGACTTTGTAGGAGTGTGTAGACCTTAGAGGACTGTTTGTCACCAAATGAACGTGTCTGTGCTAGTTCAGAATCCCCTTCAAGCTACGTCTGAAATATTTTTCTGTTGAAATGAGTTACTCCTTCTCGTGGGTGTAATGAAGAATCTTGTCCTACATCTTCATTTGTATATACTAGGTTCATGACAGAGCAACTTAGTCATATGAAAGAATGCAGATATCACCTCCCTTCTATACCGTGTAAACCTGCTGTGAGCACTGGAGCTGTGCGGTTAACAGACCAGTAGAACCAGGTCTGTGGGGTCTACCAAAACAACCAGGTTGCGAAGTCTGCATAGTGAAGTTAAAAATCTAATCTGTCTGTTTGCATGGATACTTAATCACGGACATACAAGTTCACATTCAAGTTAACCTTAATTACACTTCTGAGCTCTTCCATCTAAATGAAAATACTTTGATGAATGTTGCTTTGTTGTGTTTTTTTTAATAATTATCCTCCCATTACAAAGCAACTGAATATTCCTATTCTACCTATTGGCTTTTGTGCATAGGAAAGACACAATGAAAACTAAATATATCCAATATTAAAATATGTATCTAAGAAGGACGGCAGGACATTTCTTCTTTACAGCTTTATGATAAGATTTGTCTATGCATGAAATAAACTCAGCCAGTCAACGTCTCTTACTTCAATTTCAGATTTATGTTTACATCTGTGAAAATGAATAACGACTGCCTCCTGCATTTTACAAGTTGTTATGTGCAAAAAAAACGAGCTTTGGTGAAACTGAGTTTTAAGAGTACTCTGAAAATGGGAATAAATGATGCAAAAGGCAAAAGGAAATGAAATATAGAACAGGGACAGAATGTTTAAAGGGAGGGAGAAATAGCAACAGAATACAATTTGGCTAATCCTGAAAATGATGTACAGTAGATTACATGATAATTTTCTGTCTGCTATCTCTCTCACCCCATTAATCTCCTGCATATAAATCACATGTGATTTGTGCTCTTTATGCTTTTCTTCCTTCTTAATGAATGTCTCATCTCAATGAACAAACTTACCGTGCTTACCTTGCAGCCCACCGGGCTGATGTATCTATGCTTCATCTTCACAGAGCACTGCTGTCAGTCCAGCTGCACTAATGTGGGTGGCTCTTTGGAAGTGTGCACACTAGCTAGTGTGCTGATTGGCACCGTGCTGCGCTGAGGCCGTGGTGCTGCCTGCAGTTCCAGCGCCTCTCTGCTCTGTGTAAACATGTACACTGTCTTTAATCATCTCAGCTGGTGGCTCTGATGCACAACCACAAAACTCAGAGGTCTTTTGCTCTCAGCTGTCTGCAGTAGCTGTGGAAAGGCTTCAGCAGAGTTCTACCTTGAGTTCAGCAGAAGTCCACCAAAGCTGAGATGCCGCAAACTTGGTGTGCTGAATTCAATGAATCAGAATTATCCTGAATGCTTCTGCTTGGACGTGGAGCTGTCACAGGTTTACTTCATCTGTAGCGCAAGTACACTCTTCTACATAACACTCCTGTTTATTCCTTGTCCGGAGCAGCTTACCCACTCTTTCCATCCAGGGGCACGGACAGAGGCGGTCTGGCAAAGTGAGCTGAAATTGTTTGAGACGCAGCCCCTCCGGCTGTCTGTTCTGTCCCTTTTTTATCAGCTTCCCCTCCCACAGCTGGCTTGGCAGGATGGAACACCTGCACATGTCTCAGCACAGTCTGCTGTCTTTGCACAAACAGTCTTTCATCAGCACTTTAAAGAAAATTGCTGGACTTTGCATCTGAGGTGTGCGCACAGCCCCAGCTGCTGCTTTTCTGTGGGGATGCTTTTCCCTGGCAAACAAGTGGTAGCAAATGGTGGAGGGCTTACAAGTTTAAGAAAGGGATAGTGCCTTAAATTGTCACTCATTTCTGTCATGGGCATATTTCTGTAGCCTGAATCTCCAAAGATCTTTACACTTCTTGCTTTCTCACAGTGTTGCAGAAATTGATCTCTAGCCCCACTTAAATAGCTATAACAGAAGGCTGCTACAAACATTCTCAAATGAAAAACTATGTGGTATGTAGGCACCAAAGAATGCAAATAAATATTTTGCAAAGCTGTCTGTAATTATGCAAAGTGAGTTTTCTGCAAGGAGTGGCACCTCTTAAATGGCAACATAACATATGCATACATTCAGAAAATACCGTTTTTTCAAACAGGCTATTGCCACCATCCTGGAGTAGCTGGAAAGTTGTCTTCAATTACAAGTCAATCTACTGTAAGTCTTTAATTCTGCAGTAACCATATTCTTGTTATTTGTTGAAACAGTCAAGTGGAATTACAGAAAAAAAGTAGAATTTGGGCCTGTACAAACGCTGTATGCAGCAGTGTGACAGCAGTTCTGCTGCAACTTTCCTCATGAAAAGATAAGAGATCTGAAGTTAGGCAGTTCAGATGTTACCTAAGCTGGTTTATAGCTGGAGTTTGTTCATTTCTCACTTTAAACTTAGACCCAGACAGTAAGTTTTGTACTAGCAACACTTCTGGTATCTATGTTCTCTCCCATTTCACCTTGTTCCTGTTTCCTGATGAGTAGAACTGGTCTGGTGGCACTGGGCAGCTGCAATTTGCTGCAGACACGAAGGGAATGAGGCTGCTCCAGCCATGGCAGCAAGTATCTGCTGTCTGCTTATCTGCCACAATGTCTTCTTCACGCAGACTCTCTGGGGAGCTGGGCTGAAATTACAGCACTGTGGTTGAGAATGCAACTGCCTTTTTAGAATGGGGGAGTTTACAGTTCTGTAGGTTGCAAACACAAAGCTCCCCCAACTATTGGTGTGATGAGCCCAGTTCTAACTGCCCACATTTTTCGAGTTCCAGAAAGCCCATGAGAGTAATATCTGTTGTGATGAGGCTGCTGCAGTAATATCTGTGTCAGAACCAGAAGGTGTTGCAACTTCCTAAGAAGTAATAATAGATGAGTTGATAAAATCTACTTCCTTAGTTTGCCTTTTCCTGCTTTGTCATAAGGACGTCTGTCTGGCAGGGCTAGAAAAGGGAAGATGCATTTTGAAAGATTTGCAATTGTAAGCAGCTGGAGTACTAATTTTCTTCAGAGTCAGATTGTTACCCTGCAGCCTGCGTTGCGCAGTGGGGCAGGCTCAATGACAAGCTGTGGGTCCAGGCTTCACTAGAGAGCAAGAGAGTGGTGGTTTGGAAAGGTTAGATTCTCGGTTGGTTTCTAGTAATTCTCCTGGTTACCTGTGAAAGTCTTAGCGATGTGCCTATCCGTAGAGCCATATCATCCAGTAATTTAGGTGTAGGTGTCCCCCAAAAGAATGAGTGGCTTTAAGGAAAAAGTTCAAATGGATGAAAACAAATAGCACTGATTCTGATAAAACGGATGCCTTCATCCATCACCTTTCCAGATGAACCCTCGAATCCATGACTGCTTACACTAAAATCGACTTTACAGTCCATACAACCTGGTCTTCAAGTATCCAAAGTTTTCCTTCCACCATATTCCCCTAATGAAGACCCAGCCATTTGTCATTACTTGAATCAGTAGGTACACCATTTGAATCTTAGAAGTTTATGCTGAGACATTTCCGTTGTTTGTTACACCAATTCATGTGTCTTTTCTGTGGAGACCAGAATACCCTAGAATAGAAAACAAGGCTTACATTCTCTTCTACCATGTAAAACAAGCAAAATAACAACAACAAATCCCCATACAAGATATGTGTACCTGAACTCATCACCTTATTGCATATGTAGATTCGGTGGGAATGGGAATTGTGTGTCTCTTGTCCTGTTTGTCTTGCTCTGTCATCGCACGCGTGGAATTCATGTTCTTAGTCAGCACCACGACTTCTGCAGCACCACATGAAAGTGTCCATTTGGGAAGGGCCCACAGAGCAGGAGAAGAGCTGTGATGTCATGGTTAAGGCCACCCAGCCTGGGGCACACAGAGTTCCTGCCCACTGTCCTCTACTGCAGGGATTTTTCCCACCGTCCCTCCTTGGCATTGTGTAAGCCCTCCTACAGTTTACATACTGCACCCCTCTGTACTATTTAGCCATGCCATCTCTCAGCCTTGGCTGATAAAAATAAACAGAACCCTCAGAACTGATTGCTCTACCTCTGTTTTCTAGATGCAGCACTAAGATAAATGTATGAGACTTCACCTACCTGTAATGCTAATCTGCTACAGATAGAAAGTATTTTTATTTTTCCTTCCCTTTGTGCTTAGATAATTAACCCATATCTTGTTCATGTAATGGATGACTTCATTGTATTCATTTTGTCTATTTTTACATTAGATACATAGTTTTTTTGCCTTTGAAGGTTTGTTTGTTTGTTTGTTTGCTTTGTTGATTCTCTGGAGTATAATATTGAGCATACAGGTGTATAGCATGCTTGAGCCGTGCTACACAATGTCCTGGGTGCTGTAACACCCCCTTCCCCCCCCGCCTTCTCTACAAACTTTGAGATTCATGCCACCAAGGCTGGCCCCCAGAATGGTTTTCCATGGAAATGTGTAACAAATGTGTAACAATATAACAAGTCGAATAAATTTTTAGCAGGTTTTGTATTAAATATTCTTCCAAATGCTGTGCAAAGGATTGTCAATGAAAGCCCCCACCGAGAAGCAAGTGCTACTGGAGATCATGTGTCACGCAGTATGACTAACACGATTTATGACCCCATCTCATCTCATCAGGCTCCAGTTTTTCAAATGTGTCACCCTTTCAGTCTTATGTTTCACCCCAGCTGTTCGTGTTTTAACATTTAAAGCCTTTGCGTCTGCTGTCTGATGCGGTAGTATCAGTGAAGGTCACTAAGCTGAGTGTACTATTAGGTGGGTTTCGTTCTGTTACCAGACGTGATGAGGAAGAGTCGTAGTCCACTGTTCACAAGATCAGCTTAAAGTGTTTCACGTATTAAATGATAGATTTTAGTTGGTCTGTTCACTTCGAGTGGGACTAAAAATCTCATTAGAATATATAGTATTCTCTGGGCAGCCTGGTCTAGTGGTTGGCAGCCCTGCACACAGCAGGGGAGTTGAAACTAGATGATCGTTACGGTCCTTTTCAACCCAGGCCATCCTATGATTCTGTGATATAAAGTGACAGATTTTGTGGTGCCAGCTTACTCATAGTGACCAATATTGTCCTTCATGTGAACACAAAGAGAAAATAATTGAATATTTGTTTAAAGGCTGTCATCTGTCAGACAGCCATGTATGGAGTGCCCAATGGCATCAGCAGCAGTTCTGCCTCTAAATAGGCTTTTAAAGGGCAGTTTTGTATTGACTAAAAACTTCATTTTTCTTTCCTTTTGGTAGCTAACCTTCCCAGTAACCTTCCCTTGTTCTGTCACTGGGCACTGCCATTGACAGAGCCTGACCCAATTCACTCAACACACACCCACCTGCACTTTAGATATTTATCAATGTTGATAAGACACGAATACAACAGAGATGTGAAAATGATCTGTAGCTGTCAGCATCATTCTGTAAAAGTTAACTGGCCCAAGCTCATTGGTTAAAACCATGAGAAGAAAAGAAAACAGATATTTTGTCATTTTCTCAGATGCCCACTGCCTTGCAAAGCTGCTGTTGGGGCAGTCAGTAAGTGCATTTAGATACCATGTGCCATTGAAATAACATAAAGAATATATTATTTCCTGCCAAAATAAAACAAAACAAAAACAATTTGAAAAAATCTAGACTGGATAGTGAGAAGGTCTGAGAACTTCTGTCTGATGCAGACTGAGAA
This sequence comes from Gallus gallus, assembly GCF_016699485.2. Classification (NCBI taxonomy): domain Eukaryota; kingdom Metazoa; phylum Chordata; class Aves; order Galliformes; family Phasianidae; genus Gallus; species Gallus gallus. The sequence continues at coordinate 98,737,303 of NC_052532.1, forward strand.
CTATTCATTTTAAAAAAGCTTTTTATCTGAGGACATGGGAATCTTATGCTACAAAAATGCTATCGGATCCTACAGTGTTATACATTCTAAAAGCCTATTTTATCTCTTTCTTTTTTCTTTTTTTTTTTAATCCCATGGAAAAATAACTGAGGTCACTGTGAGAACTGTCCCAATTGTTGTGAGTGTTTCTAGTGACTGAACATTTTGCTCTACCACAACAAACCTTTTGCTCCATCACCATATTCTCTATGAAGTTATCTGTCTACAGTTGGGTTGACTGAAAATATGGAGAGGGAAAAAAAAAGGCAAAATATTCAAGCATCCCACCTAAATTTTAACAATAAGGTCTCCTAAGTGCTGGTGAAGGTCTGTTTCTGTGATGTTGTGCTTCCATCCTGCCAGGGCAGAATGCAGCTTTCCTAAATGGGAAGACATGGTCCTCAGTGCATCTTTCCTGATGATGCCGATAGGTGTACTGCGGGCATGCTGGCAGGAATGAATCAACAGGACACACAGCAGCCTTGGGTGCTGACATGAAAGATACAGACAGCAAAAGGACCAGTAGTGATGTTTGTTTGTTTTTTTTTAATTTCATAGTGTTTCAAATCTTCTCCCAAGAGGTGGAAAGATGTGGGTGCTTTGTCCTCCTACATCACCAATGGTTTGGAGCCCTGCTTGCAGAAGAGTGGCCAGATACGGGGGCTGCACTGTGCTGCAATAAGGAAGTGGTGTGGTTGGAGGTGGTTATGAATCATTAAGTATGAGTTGTGAAACATGAATTTGGACATAGAACAGCTTCCCACCTGTCCAAAAGTAGATACACAGTCTGTCGTAGGGTAGGATATTAGGCTTGTGCCTCTTTCAGCATTTTAGCAAGTCAGAATTTGTGGTACGCTGTAGATCCCATCTCGCAGTATCTAAATCCCTTCACTATCTAGGGCAGAGAGCTTAGGCAACTACCTGAAGAGTTTTGGTTACCTTAAGAACAGAATAACTGAACGTAGGTTTTCATCTATGCACGTCAATAAAATGCACTTCCGTGCTCTAGATCCTTTCATCTCTCTACCCTTAAGTAGCACTTTATGGGTGATAAGACAAACTGGCATTAAAAAAACGACAGGAGCAAGAAGTGTGAATTTTGTACTGGCCCCACCAGCCTTGCCTTCTGGTTTTAGCTGTCAGTTAAAGGATCCTGATAGAGAACAACCTTGTTTGTCCACGTAGGCCATCAAACATAAGGTCATTGTCTAATGAAGCAATTATCTTTCATTATTTAATTAAGGAACAGTGCATGTGTATACATGACTGTGTGCACGGGAAACTTGTCCAGGAGGTACAAGAGGGTGTCATTATGTTCAATGAGTATTTGCTTGAATAGAAAGCAAGGAAATAACTGAGAAGATGAGAATGTGACATTTTATTCGGTTGAAAGTTCTGCTATTTCAAAAAACAAACAAACAAACAAAAACCCTAAAAAAAAGTACAAATAAATAATCCTAAATGATAATTTTCTGCATAACTGGTTTTGTTATTTTATAACCCCATAGAATTTGTTTAGATCTTGAATGTTTGAATGTTACACTCTCATGATGCTAAAAATTATAAGAGCTGATATGCTTTCAGACTAAACACTGGAAAGAATCATTAGCTGCAGTTTCAGAAAGTTTTGTTTTGTTTTTACAATTATTACTATTTTAATACTATTTATATCATTTATTCATTTTTTATTGTTATTTAGAATTCAATTGAGATAATAATCTGCTGTGAAATGTCTTCCATTATATAAGTTACCTTTTCAACGAAAGAAGCATTTTAGGGAAAGGTTCTGAAACTTTCTATTGCTTGATAAATAATGGGTAATGCTTAGTGGAAAGACTAGTTTTCATTGTTGAGCTCTAAATTACCTTTAGCCACATTGGAAAAAACCTTATTGCCTCTCGGGAAGGCTGTGTGAAATATATGATCAATGCACAGGAGTGGTCAAGAAAGTAAATAAAATGTGAAGATGGCTAAGGTTAAATGTAAGGCACTCGAAGCAGGTTTTCAGGCTCTCTGAGAATCCAGAGGTGGATTCTGTGGAACTCAGCTGCAATTGTCTTTTTTTTTTGTTTGCTTATTTTGAATACAGTATTTGACTTTTAGGAGGTATATGGATAGACAGCTGCTGTCTAGAAGCAACTGGAAGGTGAGGAACCCTCGCATTGAAAATACATACATCATGGAGTATGAGGCTCTGTTTCGTACAGTAACAAAGCTTACATTCATATCATTTTAGTTTTACTTTTTGTTTTTCAAGGGGCTTTTGTGTGGCGATTGCCCTCTTCCCTGAGTTACAGCTTGAGTTATCTTTTGGTTTGATTCCCACAGAGAGTAACAAACAGGAGATTTTGCAGGCACAGAGGCAACATCTGAACACTCATCAGTGATATGGAGAGTAATTGTTAACATTTTGGTTTAAAAGGTGTTGTGCTTAAAAAGCTTTTGTTTCATGTGTCAGAACTATTTACTGCAAAGATAAAAGATCTAAGTGAAAGTGTTCCAAAATGGGCTTTATAAATGCAGATCTACAGAAGCTTTTCTCCAGGGTTAATGCTGTGTGTTCACAGCATTTAATGTTTCAGAGCAGTGCTTTCTCATGGCTGATATAACAGGTCACACATTTGGGAAAAGAAAACCAAGAAGTTCTGACTTGTACTTCCTGGGGAAGCAACCAATGTAGCTACAGTATAATTAAAGTCCTAAATAAACGATGTGCTTAGAGACAAAAACAAACCTATTGAAAACAACAACGATGGGGGAAATAATGAGCTATTTCTTGTTGTACATCATCTTTTTATATGATAAAATGTGCTAAAGCATTTGTGGTTGGCTGGGGTCTTCTTCTCTCTTCATAAAAATGGGAAGACCACGAGAATCATGAGCAGGAGCACAGTGTGTGTGCAGTGGGCAGTCTGCAGACAGGCACAGTCACCGCCTGGTTTAAGAAGTGGGTGAAGCAAAGCTCAGCGTGTGCTGTCACTGAGCCGTGTCACCCTCTCTTTCGGGCTGGCACAGCTGTTCAGCTGCCAGCCAGTGAACCATTTTGGGGAAGTGATCTAGCAGAAAAACAACTGGTGTAGGGTGGTGGAGCTGCAGCTGTCCTTCAGGTGGATCTGCTCTCCAGGGGGCTGGTGGCCAGGGTGGGCACACAGGACAGCCTTCCTGAGGGCACCCAGCAGCCGGAGGTGAGGGCTGCACCCAGACACTGTGCGATGTGGTTGCCAGATAGTACTCTACCATGTGTCATCGTTAAAGGGTAGGAGAAACTAAGTGGAGATAGGATGAACTTCCAGGACAGTAATATTTAGCCACAGTCCGTACTATTTAAGATATTAAAGGTACAGTAAGGTACATTGCCCAACTTGTAGCCAACTCTATAAGGAACGAGGAAGGGGTTAAAAAAAGGAAATAAATTTCAGCTCTTGAGACTCGTAAGCAAACATAATCACGCAGCCTTCATTTTCCCGTGGACCAAAAGCTCCCTTTATGATTACTTCTCTTTTCTATGCACTGTCATCAATATGACTAGCAGTAAAACGCTCCCAGCTCTGGATATGTGACAGCTAAACGATTGCTGCAGACTAGCAGGAGGAGAGAGGAATGTTAAGGCTGTGGGTTCCTTGTTAAGGTGGCATGTCTCAGAAACAGTACTTCTAGGGCACTGTTGTGAGGAAGGTTAGATGAAATTACATAATTTAAAAAAGCAACCACCTGTATGGTTGTTTTCTTGCAGTACCTGCAGGAATGACAGCTTGTGGACCTAGAGTTACTGTGCCGAATTCTCTGTTGCACACACAGAATGAATCTGGGTTTCAGTCAATGGGATCTGGAAGCAGAAAAGGAATGAAGGATCCCTAGAAATCAAGCAGCCTTCTTGTTCAGTTTCTTCTGAAACGACAGTTCCTTACATATACTATCATTTAGTCAAGAGCTCTTTCTAAACGTGGCCCTGACAAAATCATCAGTTTTCAGACAAAATACAAATTGTAGTGCTAAATGTACCTCACATAGAACTTAAGCCACAAATGGAACACGACACTCAATACCACCAGTATACCTGGGCTACGGCCCACGTTGTGTTTCAGTTGTAGATCTCTGTCTTGGGAGTGCGTTCATCAGGCTTCTTTCTTTTTCTTTTCTTTTTCTTTCTTTCTTTTCTTTTTTTTCTTAAATGTTTTTTGTCAAAAGTGATCTTTTTTTTTTTTTTTTGCTTTATTGGGTTCTTTTTTTTTTTTTGCACTTTGTTTTTTCTTTTTGAGGAGGAGGGGAAGAGAGGTGAGGGGAAGAAGGGAGAAAAGGGGAGGAATTTAATGGAAGACGATCCTTTGTCATCTTATCATGATTTGAGGTAAACTGGGTAAAAAATAAAAATTCTTTTCAACACCTTTTTGGATCCATTGTGTCTACCAGGGAAACAGACTCGAACAAAACAAATTCTATTACTGTTTTTAGTGCTACACTGAAGCAAATACTTTCAAAGAGTATGAGCAATTGGTGCCTTTAATGGAAGTTATCTGGTGATGAATAGTGCAGCATACATAAAAGCAAACAACAACAACAACAACAACAGAATAACAAACAAGCAGTGTAGAAGAAGCTGCTTCTTCTACATATCTACAAATAATATAAGAAAGTCTATATTTTGGAAGGGGAAAGGAACTGGTCCAGCACTCCGGCCCAGCAGTGCAACAGGAAACTTTCCTTAAGACGATCAAAGTCCTGCTGTTAACAACCTTACACAAAGACACTGGGCTAAGAAGAGAGAATTTCTGCTTATTCCCAGAAAAGTAATTTGTAAGCCGTTTTTGACCTCATTATATCATCTTCATTGTTTATCGCCTTTTTGCGCAATACACTCTTAGGGAGCATTAATTTTAAAAATTGCTTCGTATTTTGCAGCATAAAAAGCAGAAACATTAAAACTGATACAATCTATGAGCACCAAACCTCAGAAAAGGAACTATTGATCAAATTGCAACACCTCCAGCTCAGAAGCTGCAGTGAATTAAGGCAATATTTAGAGGTTGTCATGAGCTGTGCAAAAAATGGCACTTTTCTTAAGGACCAAGAGCCTGCAGAGATGTCATTGCCTGATAACCTCATCTTATGTGGGGGAAAGAATTGAATTACTGGGTCGTAAATGCTCCGTGTGGCGGACAAGCAGCACACAACTCATTTCAATGCAGTGAGCTCGCAGCTCCAGAGCTTTTGGAACACAGGTGAGCCGCCTCCCAAGCTTTTCCTAAGGATGTGACTTCACCAACGTGAGAAACTCACGTGGGACACATCCACCATCCCCTGGACTGTGCCAGGCCCACAGGCCTGTCCCTGCAGCACCAGGGGATGGCAGGGGAAAGCAGCTGTGGCTGTAGCCAGCTGGGCCTGCAGCCTGCAGAGTGAGGAGGGCAGCAGGTACAGATACCCCCTGCACTTCCTATGACTTACTTTCTTCTGGCTGCAAGGACGCTCCAAACTCAGCTTCTTACCATTTTCTTGACCAGTCCAAGGACTGGTCTTAAATATATATATATATTCCCTAATGCTGTTTATTGGAGGTGCCATAATTTGCAGATCTGAACACACAAACACACACACATATTGTCATAAGCAGCTCCCATTTACCCCTCGTGCTGACTACGGCCACCTCGCAGTCCTCCCGGTCAAACGTTACGGGGGAGGCGAGGCGCATCCTCAGGCCCCGTGTCAGGAGACCTCCCGCCCAGAAGCCGCTGGTCGGGCAGCCGCCGGTAGCAGGTGGGTGCCGCTGCCGCCAGGCCCTGCACGGAGCCCGTTCTCCCGCGGGCATTCGCCGGGCTGCGGCAGCTCCCGCTTCCCTCAGCGCCGGGCCGGGGAAAGCGCAACCCCGACGCGGAAACACCGTCGAGCTCGGGCGGGCAACGGGGCCGCTCCGCCGCTTTGGGCCGGGCCGGGCCGGGCCGTCCCGCGGGGCAGTGCGCGGGCTCCGCCGCCAAGATGGAGGCAGGCGCTGCCAGCAGTGCCGCCCGCTAGGCAGCCGCGGGGCGGCCGGCCCGAGCAGGGGCAGCGGGGCTTCGGCGAGGCAGGTGCGCGGGGCGGCGCTGCCGCCGGGAGCCGCGGCGGAAGCGCTGAGGGCGGGGCCGGCGGCGAGGCCGCGCTCCGGGCACGCTGGGCGGCTGCGGCCGGCCGCGCTGGGAGTGACGGCGGGGCCTGAGCGGATCGGCTCTGCCCCATGGCGGCCGCCCGCCTCGGCGGCCCGCCCGCCTGGCGGTGACTCGGGCTCCCCCTCCCGCCCCTCCTCCTCCTCCGCTGCCGCCGCCTCCTCCTCCTCCTTCTCCGCTCGCCCAGCCCGGGCCCGGCCCAGCCGCCACCGTCGCCCGCCCGTCGAGCCCGGGGCGCAGCCGGGAGCCGCGCGGGGCCATGACGGTGGAGCAGAACGTGCTGCAGCCCGGCGGCGCCGCCAAGGTGAGAGCATTGCCCGGCCCCGCAGCGCCGGGCCCGGCCCCGAGCGCGCCGCGAGCCCCTGCCCCCGGCCGAGCCCGGGCCTAAGCGGGGCCGCTTCGCTCCGTGCAGGACCACGGCCGCCCGCGCCGCCGCCACCTTCCCCGCCCGGGGAAGCGTGGTCCCGCCGGCAGCCGGGCCCGCGTCCGGCCCGCGTACGCCCCGGGGTACGGCCCCCCGCGCCGCGGGGTCTGGCCGCAGCGCCGGCTGCGGGGAGAGCCCTGAGCCGGCCGGCCACTGCCCCCGGGTGGGTGTGCGGCCCTGTTGCGCTCGTGGCTGCGGGCGGAGGGGGAAAGGCGCGGTGCGGAGGTTGCGGGAGGGCCTGTCCGCCGCTCCGTACGGGTGGAAGATGCTCGTGTGCGCGGCATGCCGAGGCCGAGCAGTGCGTGTGAAAGGTGACAGCTATTTTGGGGCTGTGACACATAGATGGCCGTGACGCTCTCTTGCTGAAGTAGAAAAGTGTGTTTAGGGGCTGTGTTAATGCACGTTATGAAATAGGGCTGAGCGAATGGCACCGTTACACATCTTTTAATGTGGACCAGGAGTTGATGAAAAAGCTCTTCAGAAATGGACACCCTCTGTAGCTCTTTGCTTGTAGCAGATGAGACTGGTGAGGGGAAGAGGATCCTGGAATCTAACCATGGGGCTCTCTCTTCCCCCCTGAAGGTAACTGTTGCTTGCTCATGTGCCTGCCCTGCTTACAGGACAGACCTGCCTCCTCTCCCGTATTGTATTTTTTTTTCTATGGCATGTGATGCTTTTGTGGGTTCATGGAGGTAGATTTGTATTGGCATGGTCAGGATGGAAGTTTAATGGGAATGGTCACACTTCGTAAGCAGTGATGAAGGTGTAATTGGTCCAGGTGGTGCAAATTACATTCACAAAGCTCTCCTGGAGGGTGAGGCCGATATCTCTGGGCTGCTGTCACCTTGGAGCATATATTTTGGCAGCCACTATGGGAGGAAGAGGGCTGAATGGACATTTTTGTCCCTTTCCTCTTTTGTTGGTATGGATTTCAGTTGAGAAGAGATAGCAGACTGTGTGCCAGGCTTCTGCTGGTTGGGCTTGTGCTGTGCTTTCTGTGTTTAAACACTTCTTCATTGCTGCTATTTATCTGACAGCTTCCCTGAGAAGGTGGTCTTCTGCGAAATATGCTGTTGATGCTTTACTTAAATATCCCTTAATGATTGCATTGGACATTCTGTTATGTAATCCTTGCTGCGCCCTTCTAGGGCTCAGTGGTCTATCAGCAGCGCTACAGAGAAAATGTTATGGATGAACTATTGCTTCCAGGTCAGGAGTTCAGGAGGATTACAGTTTCAAGAATTTCTTTACTGTGAGGGTGACAGAGCACTGGAACAGGCTGCCCAGAGAAGTGGTGGAGTTTCTCTCTCTGGAGATATTATGAACCCACCTGGACTCCTCCCTGTGCAGTTGACTGTAGGGAGCTGCTTTAGCAGTGGCTTGGACAAAGGTGGTCTCCAGAGGTCCCTTCCAATCCACCTTTACAGTTGTGTGTAATAAGCTTAAAAAGCAGCTGGGGATTGAATCATATAGGTCATTGGGGGCCATATGCTGGAGCAGAGAACTAAAGTCAACTAGCATTCTAAAGCTGGCATTTCTCTATGAATACAAGTTACTACAGTATCTACAGAAGCTGTATAAAGTTACAAACTTTTTTCATAGTACAGATTTATAGGTTTTATTTCTGTCAAATCATCTGATTATTGCACTGAGATTCCTTATTACTTACTTTATCCTTTGTTGCATTCTGGGGGAGGGGGAAACAAACTTGAAAATGTTTTGCAAAAAATCGTGTTTGACTCCAAAGTGCATTGTTTTTTAGTGAGGCAAACAAATAGCTAACTGAGTGACAGGCTTTAACACTGTACAGTTTATTCTCATTTAAAAGGAAAATTTATGGAAGTAGAGTGGCCTGAGGCATGGTTGGAGGGATTACCACTAGCTCGTCGTCTTCCCTCAGAAGAAGAAAATCCCATGCTCCATAAATAAGGAGAGTTTGTTCTGCAGACCTCAAAGTTTGTTGTGATTGTTTTCTGTTAGTGTGAGGAGACCACATCTAAACAGAGCTAGATTGGATTTCCAAGTGATGGCTGAGTCACCAGCATACCTTATTCACAACTCTGGTTCCCAACGTTGTTCATCAGATGTTTTCTTACTGTCATACAGGAAGTATGTGTCAAGCTTCAGCAGTACTGGGAGATGCACATTTTTATTAATAAATACCCCAAGTACAAACAGCCAACTTCCCACTGGAGCTGTCTTTATTTTATTGTACAGTCAAAGAATTTGGATCTTTGGAAGTTCAAAGGAAATTCTTAAACGTTGAGTGATCATCTTGACTCCTCATTGAAAGTAGTAATTTATCTTTTGGAACACATAATCAGTCTTTTTACTCTTGTCACTCTCAGCTCCTATGTGGTCCTGCAGTGTGTTTGTAGGCTGTCTGTTCTCACCACGTGAAGCCCAGAGAACTTGAACATGGCTGCAGAGTGTCTCTTGTGCTGTGGAGGCCCTTCTCTGGTCCGTGTTCCTGGAGCAATGGGTACAAGAGCAGGGGTGGGGCTAAAGGTAATTTTCTAGTGATTGGGGGAAAAAAATGATGTGGAGAAGTTAGACGTGCTTCAGCAGTGTGTCAGCCTAACCATAATTACTGTGACGGTCATCTTGTGACAACAGATTGGAGAAACTGGATTTCAGAGGGCGATAGCTGGCATCTGAGCTATGTGTGTCATCGAGTTCTACTGCTTTTGGAGAAGGGCTGAGTGTTGGTGTGTACATGGATTTAAAGCGTACTTCGTCTGTCCGTTCATTTCCCATGAAACAAAAGGATATTTGTTTCCACTCCCCTGCTATTTCAGACCTGTGATTCAGCACTATATTGGCACTCTCACCACAGGAGTAGTGGAATAAAGTTAGAGGTATCAGCTTTTAAAATATTTGTTTGTATTTCAGGGAAGTACATATCTTTGAGGATATTTAGCACTGGAAACAACGCATGGCATTAAACAAGGTCTAATACTATTCACTATGCTTCTCTTTTGCTCTTTTTCAGAGTTTTGAGAAAACTCTATTAGTTAGTGTATATATTTCTGCTGTGCTTGACCTATGTATTTGGTGTCCTTACTGGAAGAGTGTAGTGCTATGGCAGTGACAGCTTTTCTTTGCTGAAAGCAAATGATTGTGCAGTTGTCTGTATAGAAGGTGATGCAGTCATGTGTCTCCAGCAACAGAGACAGTGATGTTTATTCAGTTCTGAATGGCAGGAGGTGATCTCGGAGAGTATCCCCTTGGCATTTGGTACACACAGAAAGTATTTGAGAGTTGTGCTGTTTTTCACCTTGATAGATGGTGACCTTCCCAGCAGCCATACGGCCTTCATAATCTCAGTGTTATGATCAGCTGAGCTCAGGGCTGCCTGACCTGCCGTTTGCCCCATGGACCCACATCTTCTCATGTGACCAGAGCCTCTCTTGCAGGTGTTCTCCTTCATCTGATAAGTGTTCCCTGGGCCATGTAATGGGGCCGAGTGACGTATCCCCCCATGTGCGGGCTGCCTCTGTGGCTATATGGCGGGCCAGCTAACCATGATGGGCTTGGATATAGGGAGTTAGACCTGCTTTGGCTGACACTGAAAGTTTTATGACCTCTTTTGGCCAGAGAAAGGAGAATAACCAGAGTGGTGCACTACCCGTGTTGTCACCAGCTACTCACTAGTTTGCAATAATTATTTGTACTGTGCAGTTGAGTCACCAATTTAGATATACATGTCTTGTTAGGTAATTTAATAGCTGTTCATTAAAAACCTTCATACCATGTGCAGCTATACCTTCTGTCCAGACTCAGGTTTGTGTTTTCTGAAAGCTAGAGCTAGGCACAAAGACCAGTGATAGAGTATTCTTGGAAAGCCTCCTCAGGCTGGCACGTTGGATGCTTCCCATATTATGAATGTTCTGATGGGTTTTGCTGGTATTTTGTGAGCTGTTAGAATTATCATTAATTTGGTAGCTATGCAGTTTTTTGATTCCTGTTTTTTGTTGTTGTTGCTGTTGTATTAGCATAATATGCTATGAATCTGCACCTTTTTGAAACCTTTAGTGGTAGCTTAAAACCTACTGCATTCAAGAAAATCTTTCACAAATATTCAGTAATAGTTTTGGTGGTAGTAGCAGGAGTTTACAACCATAATACTGTCTATCATCTGGCTGAATCAGCATCTTTAAGAATGGTAGGTCCCTACTTTGTAAAGAAAATACTACTTCAGAATATTAAAAGGTAAGGCTTATACATTTTTTTTTCTGTTAACCCTTTGCAGTAGTTTCAAATGTCTTTACTACTTCCCAAACAATCTTTAGGGTGAGCCCATATCCTCAGCTACTAGGTACGGTAGCTACAAAAGGTGACACAACCCATCAGCTTCTATGAAAAGGTCAAAAAGCAAATTACTCACATCTTAAAATAGCAAAATATTTCACATTTCTAAAAGTGCTTTGGAGAGGTAAGTGGGAGGATAATAGAACTGTTACTTTTTTTGTTCTCTTACGTCTTGAAAAGATTTGTGAAGGGAGGAAGTAGCATCTCTCTAAGCCTGTGAAATTGTCAGTGTTTGTGGGCCTCTCTAACTGAAGATATAATGTAATGAGAAGATCAGACTTGAGTTCTGATCACAAGCAAGGAAGAAAATATCATTTTTTTAAAACTTCTGTTCTTGTCTAAATCTTCTTTTATTTCTGGCTGAAGATCATACCTAAGCTTTGCCAGTCCATCTATTTGGTTAGTCCACAGGAATCTCACCCCATAACTTCAGTTATTTAGAGGCTTATAGAATCATAGTATGGCCTGGGTGAAAAGGACCACAATGATCATCTCTTTTCGACCCCCCTGCTATGTGCAGAGTCGCCAACCACCAGACCAGGCTGCCCAGAGCCACATCCAGCCTGGCCTTGAATGCCTCCAGGGATGGGGCATCCACAGCCTCCTTGGGCAACCTGTTCCAGTGCATCACCACCCACTGTGTGGAAAATCTTCCTCCTAATTTCTAACCTAAACCTCCCCTGTCTCAGTTTAAAACCATTCCCCCTTGTCCTATCACTATCAACCCACGTAAGCAGTAATTCCTCCTCCTGTTTATACGTTCCCTTTGAGTTGGGACTAATTCAGCCGCATGGTCCTGGGATCTGGTGCTGGTGTGGAACCTCCCCAGCACCCTGACTGAGCTCAGGGCTGCCTTCTTAGGACAGATCCAAGTCTTGGTTGAGCTGACAGCGATGCCTGGGATGAGCATGGTCAGCTCAGCAGTGTCACTGATGGGATTTTCCAGGTGCCCGCTGGGTGCTTGTGGGTTCCTCTGTTTTGCTGTTCTTTGCTTTCTGTGGTGAGGAGCTGATCTGCAGCTCCCAGAGCCTGGCAAAAGCCAAGAACTGCACGTGACATTTCTGGTGTTCCTTTACAGAAAAAGTAAGCTAGAACCTTAAGGGCAACATCTTCACTTGCATGTTTTCACATAGGAAGGTACTCTTCCTCTAAAAGGTAACTTATTTTTGAAATACGATCTTTCTTGTTGACATCTTATGGTTCACTTACTATGATTCACAGGTTTCCAAATTCAGAGTGGTGGGACAGTGTGTCTTGTCTGTGCTGCTGGGATGTGGGCTGAGACAGGGAAGCCTGTCCTTCTCTCACACAGAGTTGGAAAGACCTTTTGTGAGATAAGAGCAGCTTTGCTTTTCTGGGAAACGAAAGTGTTCTGAGCACTTTCACTTTCTTGTTCTCCTGCTCAGTGCAATCGTGCAGTATGGTAAAGGTTGCATCAAGTCAGAATGAAGTCTGTGTTTTTTCATTCCTTTCCTTTCAGGTTTTATTCTTTATTCATTTTTTTATTAATTTTTTTTAATGAATGTGCTAAACTTCCCTGCCAGAACCCAGTGCCTGAACTGCCAGTGTAATATTCTGGAGTCAGCAGTCAGACACTGACAGTTTGTGAGCGTTCAATATCTCCCCAGGGGGCTGCTCGCTGTCCCTGGGGTGAGCAGAGCAATGGCATGCTGCGGTAACAGGCCGAAGCTCCAGGAGAGGTTGCTGTGATAACAGACAGCTTTATGAATTTGGGATAGACTTCAGTTTAATTCCTGCTAGGAAATAAATGCTTCTTCCATTAGGTGGTGATTGCGCTTTGTCAGCTACCCACCCAGGAGGGGAAACTGTTTGATTGGAGTGCATGTTAATTTCACCGAACACGATTAAATTAATGCAACTTGCTCACAACTTCTGCCCGAGAACTGTGTGCACTGTATGTAGATGGGGGTGGTAGCTGAGGCTGTCCTTACACACAAACTTCTGGCTAATAAGGCAAGCGTAATTGATAGTGGAAAGCTGGTAACCTGAATCACAGCACTTAGCTGTATGTAAACAAGAGTGAAGTTGGAACTTGTCTGATGTACTCTATCTTTTCTATTAAAAAAAAAAAAGAGGTTATTTAAAAATACAAGAAGATACAGTGACTACCTTGAGTCTGAGACTGAAGTACACAGCTTATTGCTGAGTAGAACAGTGGGAGCATGCCTTGCAAAATGGAGCAAACTCAGGCTTTGTGGTAAGCAGAAGGAAATATTTTTACTAGTGACCACTTGACAGATAGCATTTTTTAATGTTTTTTTTCTTTTTTTTTTTTTTTGTGAACACTTGAACTCTTGGACTCTTAACTTGGCAACAAGGTGAATCTTATGAGGAGAGTGGCTGAGGGAACTGCAATTCTTCAGTCTGAAGTAGAGGAGGCTCACGAGAGGGACCTTATTGCTCTTTACAGCTACCTGAAAGGAGGCTGTGGCAAGGTGGAAGTTGGCCTTTTATCTCACGTAACCAGTGATAGGATGAGAGGGAATGGCCTCAAGTTGCACCAGGGGAGCTTCAGGTTGGATAGAAAGCTTCAGGAAAAATTTATTCTCTGAAAGTGTGGTCAGGTGCTGAGATGGGCTGCCGAGGGAGGTGGTGGAGTCACTGTCCCTGGAGGTGTTCTTTTAGACGTTGTACTGAGGGACATGGTTTAGTGAGGAAATAGTGGTGGTAGGTAGATGGTTGAACTGGATGATCTTGGAGGTCTTTTCCAACCTTAGTGATTCAGTGATATTTCAGATTTTTAATGTCTTCAGCATAACATTAATATAGGTAACAAATGTCAAAAGCTGCATCTGTTAACGTGCCTTAAGGTTAAGTTAAGGTTGTAGAAAGCAGCCTTTGTTTGGACTGTGGTTGAGTGCAACCACTACCTAAAATGTTGCATTTTTACAGTGTTAAGATTTCCATGTTCTCATGGTACTGTGGACTTTAGTTCCTTTAGGACATCAAAACTTGCAGTAGATGCACTAAGGTCTCTACAGGCCATCAACAGACAAGTTTTATGCAGCTTTTTAAGGATAACCGTGTCTGTCTCACCTTTCTGCTCTAACTATCCCAGCTTTTAGAAATGAATAACAGGAATATAACTCCGTTTGTGTGCATTGGGAGTGACTGAGGTACTCACTGCCCTCTGGTGAGAGCTGTGGGGCTGTATCTTCTCACAGATGACAGTGTGGTTATTGTCTTGGTAAATGTGGTGATGTCTGTGGTTTTAGACTTCAAAGTCTAACACATTTGAAGTCAGTAGTAAAATTTCTATGCAGTGCTATGAAGGTAGAATTTGATCCTAATAGTGTAAAAGACAGAGTGGCACAAAATGTCATTGTAGTAATTTCAGTTGTCTAGAAATCCTAGTGAGTTCCTTGTCTGTGCAACAGTAGATTTGATTTCAGTGTATTGAGGAACATCACTGATTTCAAGCATTGTAACGTTTTAATCAGTGTAGGCTTGTGTATGGGAACTGTTGAATCACGGCCTGAACCTCTGATTGACCACCTGAGGTGAGCGCTGAGTCAGCTGCAGGGGCACAGGTGAATGCAATTTCACCTGAGTGAAAACCAGAAGCCTGGCTCCACCCCTCCTAGACCCCATTTAAGGGCTGACTCCCAGGGAAGAAGGATCTCTATTTGGAGATCACTCCTCTTGGAGCCCTTTCGCGAGCCCAGGACATGGGTAAGATCTTTATTTCATTACTCTGTTGTAACACGATAATCTCTCTGGTCCAGTACCTGTATACCTGTTTGCTATACAGTTGGAATCTTGCAGTTTAAGAAGGTGTTTTTTTTTTTTTTCAATGAGTTTTCACAGCTGTTACTCTTTTGAGACTATCAAAAGAATAGTGCTGCTCTGAAAGTAATGCCTCCTATTTTGTTATGTTGGTCTGCGATGTCAGAGGCAGATGCTGGTGGTATGGCACTAGAGGCTGAACCTTCCCACTGATATTCTGTTTCATATTGTTGCTGTGTGACAGATGGCAGCAGAGGAGCAGCCTGACAGAAGGGTGTCTGATATGGAAGTATGTATGAAAGAAAGGTCTGTCATCGAATTCCTCCATGAAGAAAAAATGGCATCCACTGACATTCATCAATGCTTGCTGAATGTTGATGGAAACCAACCAGTGGATGTGAGCACAGTGAGGTGGTTGATGGTGTGTTTCAGCAGAGGTGGCAGTAATGTGAAAGTCAAGCCATGTTGTGGACAGCTATGCATAATGGTTGCACCACAAAATGAAGAGCGTCTCAGTCAGCTCATCTGCACAAATTGGCTAATGGGGGTGACTATAGTGAAAAATGTTTTTATGTGGCTGAGATTTTGCTCTGTCAGTGTTATTGTGCTCTTTGTATCCCATGTTGTAGTTTCTATGAAAATAAATAGGAAGCATTACTTTTAGAGCAACGTAGGTGACTAGTTGAAATTCCAGAGCATGCTGAAAGCCATTGGCATGAGTGTTTTCTTGAAGCTGGGTGTTATCTTATGGTGGGACTGTTGTGAGAGATTGCAACACTGAGTTTTATAGTTGTAACAGAGCTCTCATAGGTAAAAACGTTAGAGAAATGGAATCCAGTGAGTGTGTGATATGGAATAATTTGAAGGCTGAGGTGCAAGTAGGTTAACTCTGGAAACAACACCTGACATCAATTTGTGTATGTCAGGTATTTTGTCTTAATATAGCAGAAATAGGCATATGCAGTTTTTTTTTAATTCTGAAGCACGCAGCTTTGAGCTGATGCTTCTGTTTATTGTAGATTTCTGAATAATTTTAATAGGTAGATTCTTGTTGAAAAAAGTGTGCACTGCACGACATCTTAAACTGCTTCTTACTAAAAATCAGTTTTATCTAGTTCAGTTTTCCAGTAAATGTAGATGGTGCTTATAACATCTTTTGACTAAAACCTTCTCAGTCATGTAGTAAAAGCATGTGCTCGTGTAGACAGAAAAATGCATTTCATGTATTTATTAGAAGACTTTTGGAGAGCAGGGTGTTTTAAAGGCTTGTTACATCGCTGTTCACCTGCCCTATATCTCTTGACTCCATCTAGGCAGAATTTGTGGAAATTAATGCATGCCATATAGTAGCATTATATGTCTCTGTGGCTCCTTCCTACCAGTTAAATTGTCATAATTTTGCTTGTGTTGTACCCCATAATCCACATGGTTCCCTTTGGTTTAAACAGGATGTTTACTCGTCATTAAGGTCGACGAATAGTGAGTGGTAGGCTTGAGGTTTGCACGTGGTCGCATGCTGTACAACCTCAAGAGCAGTGAGGTACCTGTCTCTATTGTAAGACCTTGTCTGAATTTCAATGAAACTGCTTTTAGGAGTTCATTTCAGGAAGTTGTATTTAACTGTGATGGAAGTGTTATGTGGAAGCTGAACATGGTATTCGTGTACATTCAGGTGCGTGCTGTCCCTGTGCTTTAGGGTGAATAGCAGGCAAAGGGAAGGTACGTGGCATTCATCATTCTTTGCAGAAGAGGAGGAGATGGTAAGAACAGACTCCTTCTTCCTTTTGTGTTCAGTTTCATTTATTCGTGTGAAAGTGGCTCCAAAATAAAATCTCTTCTGGGAATGCAGCTTCTGGCAATGAACTTTTTTTTCTTCAAATAAACACTTTCCAAAGTGCATAGGAGCAAACAGCCTGGCTACGCAACTGAGTACTGTGCGTTTCCCTGTATTCTAGAAATCCCATGTTATGACCGAGAAACCAATTTTAAATATGATAACGCTAATACTTTGGAGTGCTTGCAGAGTAGCATTTCCCCTCTCGGTATGCTTTCTCATTTGGATAGATGCTTTCGTATTTTTCAGCTTCTTTTCTTCAAATTCCACTTTTGTCTCTTACATGATTTGTCATTTGTTAGAGGGGTGTGCTTTTTTCATTTAGAGTCTTTGCCAATAGTGTTTTCTCTTCTTCCTTGAGAGTCTTCTCATTATTTAATGGTAGTCATCTGCAAGCTTGTTTGATTCAGGCACCTATGTTTCCAGCTGTTTTTTTTATTTTACGTGGGATACTGGAATTAAGCCTTTTCTTTACTACAATGTTCCTTTATTTGTTTGGAAACTGAAAAATATCTGCCATCATACTGGGAGGCTTTAAAAGTTCACTCTAGTCTTGCATGTGTTTTATGGGAGTCATACTGGAAGACACTGAACATACCTTGTGACAGCCCTGGTTGAGCCATAATTACCTCTCATCTGAAGCTGACTGGGTTGCTGTGCCAGGTACCAGTCTGCTGGCCTGCTGAATAACCTCTGGGCTTTGAGATGTTAAAGATAGACAGAGGTCCCTGTTCATCACCAGTTCCAGATCCTGTTGCCTTGGCATGTTGCCTTGGAGCTTTTTCTAGATGTGTTGTAAGGAAGACGACTGGTAACGGTGCCACCTACTTTCTAGTGCTGGCTGAGTGTGTATGCACTGTACAAACACTGCTGCGTTACCTGTAGACCAGGGAAGGATTTTGCAGCTGCATCCTACTCCCAGCAAACATGCTGAAGGCTCTTTTGCTTTGGAGTGGAAAATGATTGAAAATTTTGCTGTTGGAATTCAGTATTTCTGTTGTTTGATGGGCAAACATGTTGGCATCGTGTTGTTGGTAGGAAGGCAATGCAGCTTTCATTTGCATAGAATCAAAGAATGGTTTGGGTTGGAAGGGACCTTAAAGTCCACCCACCCCAACCCAATGCCATGGGCAGGGCTGCCCCTCACCAGCTCAGGCTGCCCAGGGCCCCATCCACAGCCTGGCCTTGAGCGCCTCCAGGGATGGGGCACCACAGCTTCTCTGGGCAGCTATGCTAGTGGCAGCTTAGGTGCTGCCACAGGTTGTGGGTGACTTGATGCTATTGGGAGTCTTGCTCTACTGCATAGTTTCCTCATCCTCCCCACCTCCCTCAAGCTAACAAGGTACATTTTTTTTCAGGATATCCTTGAAAATAGTTTGTAGGGACAGGATAAGGTATGACATCATTTTACCGATTACTGCAAATAATGGCAGCTCTCCTTTCTGATGGACTCTGTTTGATAACACAGCCCAGGTGAGAAGTCATGAATGTGGGAAGAGACCAGCCAAGGCCACAGCCTGGGCAGCCATGTTCCGGGAGCATCTTGAGTCAGCGCCCAGCCTCCTCTGTGTGCTGCCGGTGGGGCGGGCCAGCTGCTGCTGCTGCCCTTCTGCCAGAGCTCCAGGAGGGCAGGAGTTCTGGGGGTGCAGGGCCCTCTTCTTTAGGCAGTCAGGTTAGCAACTGTTTTATTTAAATCATATTGAATGGAAAATCATTTAATGAAAGGCTTTCTGTCTCTCTTTTCTTTCTTCCTTCACAAATCAGGTTGTGGAGTGAAATTGCTTTCCCTAAATGTCTCCCTGCTATTAGATACCATGGACTATTTGTTATAAAGACTGGTCTTAGAAAGTGCAATTTCACTTTTATTAGGATTCTCATGCTGTTCTATTTAGAAAGACAGTTGAGTCTGTGAAATCCTTTCTGATCTCATGGAGCTTATATGCAGTGTGCTCTTTGATGTTGGTCATTAACAGCTGGAGTCAAAGTGATCATTCTGGTCTGGAATACTGGACAGCATGCAGCTGCAGTATGTCCTGGAATGGGCTTAGTATTTGCCTGGTGTGCAGCGCACTGTATGGCTATATCAGGAGCATTAGATCACTGCAAGTGCTGTGGTGCTGTGCTGCTGTATTAATTTTACATTCATCTTCTGTTGCAGTAAGGTTTCTGCAGTAGTGTTGAAGTAGAGCAAAGATTATGAGAGACTTTTTTTCCCCTCAGTTTCTCTCACTCAGTTAAAAATGAGATTTAAAAAAAAAAAAAAGGCAGAGAAAGAATTCAGTTTCACAAGACTGCTGTTTAACAGCAGTTTGATCCAGCCTAAACAGTTGCAGCCTTGGTCTTGTCCTCTGCCTTGCACCAGCTCTGGCTCTCACAAAGTCAGCAGGAAATGAATTAAAAATGAAGAACAGTTTTCTGCTAGTATAGCAAGAGCCAGTGTCAGGCTGCTGGAGGTTCAGGCAATGGGCAATGCTGTCTGACAGGAAGGAGAGGGTGGCACTTGGCCACACGTGCATGGACTGGTGCTGGCAGGAGCCACAGCCTGGAAAGCACAGCTGCCTCTTCAGAAACAGCTTGCAGTCTGACAGTACCTCTAGACCTTATTATTTGCAGGTATTGCAGACTGGCATCCTGCTGGCTTGAGCAAACTTGCTTTCAAAGTTTGTCTGTTTATTGCTAGAGCAGTTGATGTTGTCATTACTGTAATGGCAGAGTAAGAACAAAGGACTCACCTGGTGCTCTTTTAGTGGAATCTCTTCCATACTGTGCAGAGCAGGGTGTGAAATTGTGATGGTTGTCTGGAAAAAAAAAATCATTTAAAAAGCATTTAAACAAAACCCTGACCTGCTGCTGTTGAGAGGCAGGTCTTTGCCTTTTGGTGACAGATGGATAACAAATGGGTGATGATAGGGCTGTGAAGTCTCTCAAACGTGAACTAAAATAACTGATGTTTGGCATGAGATGTTAAACTGTGGTTGAGATGCAAAGAAAAACATCTCAGAGCAGGAAGCTAAAAATGTGCAGCATTGTCTTAGACCTCAGAATAACAAATTTTCATTTTTTTTTTTTTACACATTCGAAGGGACATTTGCAATGACAGATACAGTGAAATTATGATATCCTAGACTATAGTTTTTCCTGTGAGGAGACAGCCTGTATCTGAGTGATGTTGCATGGGCTGATACTGTGAAAGTTAACATTTGGCCATGATGGGGTGTGTGTGTGTGTGTGTGTGTGTATATATATATATATATATGAATGGAAGAGGAAAAAAGAATAGAAAGAAGCACTTACAACAGCAAATGACCAGAGGTCATTGCAATAATAATAATTGGAATTTATAATGATACATACCTGAAGAGCTGGCTGTATACCTGTCATCTTCTAGCCTCTTTTTTGCTTTCCATGTATATAATGTCACTGGCCATTGGGCCCATTGGTTTTAATTTGCTGTGGCTTGTATATATACTGTTGGCAGTATATACTTGATGCTGGGTCCAAGCACGTGGATGTGTGATGAGGACATGAACTAAAACCTGAGCATTCTGTCAGGATGGGCATTTGCACAGCAGTTGTCTGCAGTTGGGTCCCTTCTAAATTTTACATAGTTTGCTGATAAAGTGTGTTTGTGCTTTGAAAGACTCACCACCAATAGCTCTAATAACCCAACGGATTTGGAGGGGAATAGAGAGATTTTTAGAGTTGATATTAGTATGATAACAGCAGAAGGACAAGCAGTAAAACCCTAGCTTGATGCTGTTGCACTGAGCCGAAATTATGATCGTAGAATCACAGAATGGGTTGGGTTGGAAAGAATCCAAGTAATAGAACTGTAGGGCAATGGAGTTGGAATATAGAGCTGAGTTTCTGTGCTTCTGTAGTGTGATAGGAAGTTATAGAAAATCTTCTGACTGTGTTTAAAGCAATGTGTTTCTGTTGCTTTCTGTGTGGTGTGTTACAGTATGTATATATTTAGTAGTTCTTCCTCTCCATTATTACTCCAATTCTTAGCCATCTGGACGTTTTCCTGAGAAGACCATATAAGAGGGAGATACTTCCCCTTTCTTTCTCAGCTGATGTATAAGAAACCAAATTTTGGGGTTTCCTTCCTTTTCTGCTCTGTCCAAGTGAATGTGAGGATGTGAAACCACTTGGCCTGTTTAAGGATGGAATAGCCTGAGAAGTGATGGAATCATAGAATTGCTCAGGTTGGAGAAAACCTTAAAGATCATTGAGTCCAACCACAACCTAACCAAACTACCCTCAATCACCAGTTGCGAGCTGACAGGGTTTCCTGTTTGTTCCAAGGATGGTTGCCATCTAGGTGATAATTTGTAAATGTGTGTAACTATTTGGTCTGAGTTTGCCTTACGTTTAATGTCAGTAAATATGGACGAACCAAACTCCTCAAGTGTCCCTTTAAAATCTTATTTAAAAGGTTTAAATAAATAAATGTGAACAGTATATTTAGAAGAGAGTAAATGGAATCGTAGAAACCATAGAATCCTTTGAGTTGTAAGGGACTTCTGGAGGCCACCTAGTCCAACCTCGCGTGCAATAAGCAGGGACGCTGAGGCTCAGATGTAATGAATGAGGCTCAGAATAGTGAGTATTTACGTGGATGAGTGCTCCCTGTTGTGTAGAGTCCTTCAAGTGAAATCCTGAAATTCATTACAAAGTTGCTCAGCGTTTTCAACTGAAGTAGTGCAGTTTTGTGACTGTTCGTGGAAATTACAGAAATGCGATGAGTATTCTTGAGTGTAGTCTTAGGATGAATGTAGGCTATATAACACCATGACTAAATGGGATCCTGCCTTGAACTTTTCACGGAGGACTGAATGTACAGAAGTAACGCACTCAAGCATTTTCCCTGTTAAACTTCTATTTGATCCAGGCTGCGGTTGGTTGAAAGTTACTGTTATGTCCTTCTGCTTCCTTGAAGTACATTTGCTTTCAGACCCTGGCAGCTCACTGCCTGCTTTGCAGCAACTGCTGCTGTAATTAGCAGCCTTGGCAGAGCAGTCACAGGCTGAAAACTTCCAGCCTCTGTGCATACCCTTTTCTCTCTGCAGGTGATGTTTTTTTCTTCCAAGCCAAAGCTGGGGTGCATTTTGTGTATGTATGAAAATTATATTTTTGCTCATTTGCTTGATAGATACGATATTGTGTCAGAGGTTTCTCTTTTCATGACTGAACAGAAGGAAACCCGGTTAGTAGATAGCAGGCAGGGGACCCTAATTACTCTGTGCTTTAGGAAAGTGCTGTAAGGGTGAACAGGTCAATGCCAGTGCAGAGATTTATCTTGATCTTTGCGTTAGCAAAATATGGCATTCTTGTGTGTGTGTGAGTACATACATGTATACATACACACTTCAGAATTTATATGTTTATGTTCATTTGTTCCATGTTTGCAGAGCAGGAGATGGTAGGAGCGGGGGACATACAACAGTGCCTTCCCAAGTTGGCTGTGTTATGCCAGTGTTTAAATGGGCTATCTTTATGGGAGGGGCTACTTTTCATTTTCACATGTAGAACTTGGCCAATGGCTTATTTGGAAGATGGTTAATGTGCAGTGTCTCTCGGGCTTTCTTCCTTCAAATAGCTCTTTCAGATCAGTGTTGCTTCAGAAAGAAAAGTGAGCAGGCTTTGTGCGGAGGAAATGAGTCAAGCTGCTGTTGTCAGCATTTGTGATTTTAATTTCATATTTTTGTGTATCTGTCCCTACGATAAGTGTACATCCCTTGGGAAGGAAAGTGTGCATGTAGTTCATTTTCGTTGTGTTCTGTTCTTCAAATGACCTGTGCAGTGAGGCAGTAGGCCCCATTTTCTGCTGGTAATGGTTGGACCATCTCATTTCTTTCAAAACGTTTCAGTTCTCTGTTGGAAACTGGCACGGCATGCTTTATTGTCTTAAGTTTTAAAGTGCTTGTGTTGCAAATAGAAATACTTCAGTGTTGTCATGAATAAAGCCAAAGCTTACACGTACTTCTTTAGAAGTTGCGGAGATGAGAAAATAAACAGCTCAAGAATTGGCTATTTTTAAAATTCATTTGCAGTGTAATTCAGAATTAGTTGGTTTTTGAGATTTACCTTATCCAAATAAGCATTGAGAAACGGACAGAGTTTACAGTACTGTTGCGGAACTAATTTCAGCATAGTATCTTCCTAAGCAGATAATAGTGTAGCTCCTTTTCTGCTTCACTAGCACTGGCACAGCTACTGAATGTGCTATTGTATGGGGTTATAAACCAGATAATCTTAATTGGGCGTTTCCTGAGAAGACAAGAGGGATGGCTGAAAAAGGAAAGAACTGGAAATAAGGGCATGCATTCCTAATGTACAAATTTGGCATTTGTCCAGGAAAATGGAAGAATTTCCTGTTAGTTTAAATCTTCCAAGAGCTGAGAGCCCTGAGATACATACCACGTACCTCAGAGAGGCAGAGGAAGGGGGAAGGCTGGGAAAAGCTCATGCATGAAAACCCTGGGGAGCTGGCTGCTGCATGATGTGATGGGGCAGAGGGCTGCAGGGCTGTGAGCAGCTGGGGATTGGGGCATCAGTTGGCCTTTGTTGGCCATCATCTCCTTCACCCCACCCAGGATTTGGGTTACCCTGCAACACTTAACGCCAGTGGAATCTGGTGGCATAGAGCAAGTCCTGGAGCCTTCTTAGAGCTTAGTCAAATGCTATTGGTGTGTGTGTATATATATGGATTATGTAAGTACAGTGTAATATGTGCAGTGGTACATGTATGCTGTGGGCATATGTGAGGTTCTTATGTGAACTGCAGGATCTGAGCTATAGATCAACTGTGAAACCTGTCACGTACGTTTGAAAGTCCGAGGGTGACGATGGCAAACAGGAGTGGGCGTAGGCAACTGAGAGCTAAAAGGCTTGAAGTGGATCTCAGCACCAGTAGCTGTGTCTGGCTCTGTTGACTTTGATGCAGATACTACTACGGGTGCACTAAATTAGAGTGTAATATTGAATCTTTGAATGCAGTTACGATTGCATTTCGTAAACTTCTTATGTGAACAGGGAAGCAAAAAGAAAATGTAAACCTGTGCTCTCATGAACAAGGAAAGGGTGTGATTGTTATTCCTAGATATTAATTGTCTGCACTGTCATTTGTAATGAAAAAGAGCGGAATGACCTGTGTGAGCACTGTCCTGTGGGTGGCCCAGGGCAGCTTAGCTCCCTGTAAGGCAGGATAGTTGTTAATTTTCCTCTTAATTTCTGTCATTTGGAGTTCACTTAACTACCAGCCAGAAAGTCTGGAGCGGAGTGCCTAATCTTTTGGTCTTCCTATATGTCTGTATATATTTTGATATTTAAGTAATGTCTTGATGACAAAGGAGCATCCCAGGGTCTGGTTCTCATCTTTGAATTGCCGATGTCCTTGGGCGGGAGGCCTCAAAATGCAGCTTTGCACCAGAGTCCTGGAATCTGGATATAAACTGCAGATGTCTAGGTTTAAATGGCACAGCTGTGCTCATAAATTAACAGCCAATATTTTCAGCTGCTAAGAGATTGTTTGTTGGTAAACTGTCTCTTTTCCCACTCTCCATGAGCAACTGAATTATATCCTCCAGTCTTCTTTCTCAGCTTTTCCAAGTGTTGTATGTATTGTGGAAGACACAGGAATTTGTTGTAACTTTGTGTTGTATTTTATATTACAACTATTAACCATCCTGTTGGTAACTACTATGAAAGCAGATCTGCTGCAGTTTGCCGCCCTTCAGTTGCTCCTGCCAGTTCTAATACTTTTCCCAAATATTTTTTTTATAATTCTCCTGTTTTGTTTTTTTTCTTTGCTTTTTACCAGACTTTATAAGGGAAACAAGTCTTGCCTTTGTACAGTGCTGTGAAATGCATGGTGTAAACAAATGAGGGGGCGGGGGACGGGGAGAGAGTGGGAGTTTGTTTGCCTCATCGCTTTGCTTCCCTTGTGCCAATAGCAGGGCTTTTATAAAGAAAAGAAGAAAAGCAAATTGGATTGTTAGCAGCGTCCCTTAGGATCATAAATGAAGGGAGGATTGTGTATGTAATTCATAAACATCCTGAACTATACGCCTTCTATTTCAACTTATTAGGGCATGAAGTGGTGCCTGCCAGGTTAATTTCACACTGGGGAGTTCAGCATTCATGCAGTACTTAATTTCCTCCTCTATACAAAGCTGTGATAAGGAG
Organism: Gallus gallus; assembly: GCF_016699485.2. Taxonomy (NCBI): domain Eukaryota; kingdom Metazoa; phylum Chordata; class Aves; order Galliformes; family Phasianidae; genus Gallus; species Gallus gallus. The sequence goes on from NC_052532.1 coordinate 98,761,985, forward strand.
AGAATTAGGCTATTTGAATATTTGATTCCAAAGAACTCAGAGTAAAGAAAAGTGCCTTAGAAGTGGTCGCGAGACAATTATAGTTATTTTTTTTAAATTGAATCTGGAGAGTAACGTGAGACCATTTATTTGTCACTAATAGGAAATATGGGGTTTGGTTTGCTTGACAAAAGGCATGTTTTACAAAATCCTTCTTTTTTATAGATGAAATTATTGTTTTGAATTCAGCGTGTGGTGGGCAAACAACAAAACAGAAAAACCACTTGCAAGTACCACCAAGCTCTTCTCCTTTTCTCATCTTCCAAAGGAAGAATGGGATCATTTAGTCTGGAACAATGGTCAATCCTCTGTGTTCTCATGGTTTTAATGCCTAAGATGGTTTTAATATTTAAGAGAAGTGCAAGGACTATCCCAGCCGAGTGCCTATTTTTGCTTCTGTGATGTGATATCCGAACATGAGCAGACGGTGTCAGCTGTTGGCTGTAAACAGGGCTGGGAACAAATTTTTATTTATATTTGTATCAAAATTCATTTGAAGTGAGTGTCTAAATTACAGCCTCTTTTCCCTCTGTTCTAACTACAAGAATTATTTGAAGTTCTACCGTGGATGCTGACTGGTTTTTCAGTTTGTGAGAGTTGGATTCAGCTGGTCTGGGAAGGTAGTTAAGACTGGTTCCCAGTGTTTCGCTTTAGTCCTTCTCTAAAAAGTACTTCTTGTAGCATTTTTATAGCATTTCTTCTAAAACACTTGGATGTTCAGCAATGGTGACTTTCTCAGTCTTGAGGTGTGAATGGCTGGAAATTACAAATGTTAAGGAATTCATTGTTGAGAGTAATTAGGAGTCGAAATCAGTTTTGATGAGAATAAAATAAAGTATTTCCCCTACTGCCCTCGAAGACCAAGGTAAATTTCAGTGTGTTTAGGAGAGCTAACTGGGGTTTTGTGTAGGCTCCTTTTATCCATGTTGTATAAGCTCTCTTATCTTTTTCAAACGAAAAAGACCATTTAATGTGAGAATTAATTGCCCAAGTTGCACAAAATAAAACAAAGTGAAGGCGCTCCCCCCTTTGTGGTGCATACAGCTCATACAGAGATGTTTCTGATGTTTGCTGGAAAGCCTTCCCATCAATAACAGTGGTTCTGCTGTTATTTGACTCTTACCTAATTTTTTCTGTTTGTTTTTAGCATCAGCAGACGTTTTTGAATCAGCTGAGAGAGATCACTGGTATCAATGACATCCAGGTACTACAACAGGCACTGAAGGTAAGATGGTTGTTGGTGGGAAGTTTCCTACATGTAGCTAAAATGTTTACATCTTGTCATTAGCTGATGGTGAAAGCCAAAAAATGCCATGCTTTTTTACTTCTTTCCTTTCTTCCTTCCTTCCATCCTCAGTTTGAATTATTTTTAGATGTATTTTAGGAAAAAAAAATAGTGATGGCTAATTCACTGCAGAAGCAGCCCTGATCTGTTTCCGTACTGAGATTTAAAATAAATAAATAAATTAACCCTGTGATCAAACATGAAAAGACAGGAATGGCATGACTTGCCCAGACAGTAACCTTTAGCTCAGGTGTTTTGGGTACTTTGATGCTAGTACAGCTGCTTGACACCTGATGAGTTAAACTCTTGTTTTCTTATCAAGGTGTAGATAATTTTTTTTCTAGCACGGACAGATCCTGCTTAGCGTGCAGAACAAAGAACTCTTCCTGAACTTGTCACCTTTTGCTAATTTGGCATTGTTTCCCTGCTTTTGCAACCATCTCACATTCCTTCACAACCCAAGATGATGCAAGAATGGCAGACTTCTCTGTGTTCTCTTTCCCTGGATAGATACAAAGAAACTTCCACTGTCTGTTTTAAGCAGAGCTTTTTTTAGCCATTTGTAAATGGTTAACGAACTTTTAGTCTATTTAAAACATGGATATAGTTGTTATAATGTACACAGCTGCCTTTCAAAAGCTATTATTTCTGGACTTAAAAATGATATAGTATGTTTTTGGAAGAATATGGTTAACTGCTGTTGAAGTCTGTGAGTGGGGTCATTGGGCAAGTTGGTGGGTTGGCCTATGCTACAATACCCTTGTTTTTATAGAATGCTTTATTTTGGTTAGAAATAGTGAAATATGTAGAACGTGCATGCTTGGAAACTGTTTTTTAACAAATAGTTCACCTAAAATACAATATTTCAATGATTTAAACAAAGTGGAGAAATTCTCACCTTCTTCATTTTTTATTTTTTTTAATATATGTGGTTAAAGGACAGCAATGGTAATTTGGAGTTGGCTGTGGCTTTCCTCACTGCAAAGAATGCCAAGGTACCCCAGCAAGAAGAGGCAACTTACTATCAGACAGCACTTCCTGGAAATGACAGATACATCAGTGTGGGCAGCCAGGCAGATACGAGTAAGTATTTTTACTTTTCATAAGTTTAGTTTAAAGGCAAGGAAACTATAAGCTTGCCTGTGAGTCTTACTTAGCAACTCTGAGACTATTACTTACTCTTTCATTCCTTATTTCAACATCTTGGTTTTTTTTTTGTTTTTTCTTTTTTTTTCAAGCTGATATACTGGTCTGATATACTGGTATACAGAGGGTGAATATCTGGGTTTTCAATCTTTCCTTTTTATTTTTTCCCTTATTATAGGGTTTATCTGTGGGATATGCAGTACATAATTAAAGGCAAAAGCCAGGTAGTCTGACAGTTGAAACAAAATTCTGTTTAGAAGAGTCTGCGAATGTGTTTCCTAATATGCTTCAGAGTAGCTTTGCCCTGACAAGGGTGACTTTGCCAAAGAGATCGGTGTGAGTTTAGATTTGCATTTAGATTTGCATTTTTTAGTGAAAGAGTAGGTATTCAGTATGTGAAATTAATATTAAAAAATGTTTCTTTTTAAGCAATTTAGTATCATTGATATGTGAGGTCTCACAGAACTATGGTTTTTTTTGAACTTTGTAGATTCAATTACTTTGCTTAGGTAGGCGCATAGCTAATTTTTTGGAGAAAAATTAAGGAAGAAACCTTAAAGTAACTGTACATTTTATACAGTGGTGATGAGAAAACTACTGATAGGAAAAGCTTTGTGTTGTTGTGGTCCTGCATATTAAGTTTGTTCTGCAAGTAAGTATAGGAAATAACAGAAGCAAACTTGAAGTTTTGCAGAAGGATTGTAAAAGCTAAGTTTCTTGATGCTTTATTTCCTTCCCAAAACTCTAAACCTTGCCATACAATATTTTTAATTAAAGTATGTTATAATCCTTTGATTATGTGGGTAGTACATCTATGTAGCTTTTATGAAAGTAGTAGAATACTTAGCTTCAGGCGCAGCAGGACTTTCTTCCTTTATTTCACTATTAATGGGTTGGCTATGGTGGTACTATTATTTGTTTTTTGTTTTTATTTTTAAGTTTATTTGGAATTCATTGCTCAAGGTACAATTATCTTTTTGTCCTTGACACCTTGGAAGAAGCTCCTTTTTTAAAATGTTATTCTTGTAAATGAGGGTTGAGTTTATTCTCAACATCTCAGTTGTGAAAACTGTGTTTCAATTGTTGATATTACTAGCATCTCTTTATAAAATGCACTTAGGAAGTTGTATTATCCCCTCACTTTTAAAAAGAAAGCACACATTAAATCCCATATCTTCTTGATTTGTAGTCTCAGAAGATCAGTCGAGTAAACTCAGACTATTTTCAATGGACTTACAACTGTAGATGTGGTCTCCAGTAATGAAGATCTACTGTGGCAGTGGAATAGTAAACTGGAATCTCTCACAGTCTTCATTTGATTAGATTTATTATTAATCCTGCTAATCAAAATATTTAGCTTTGGCATCACTTAATGTGTTATTCAACCTTATTTAAAGGTATGAAATGACAACGGTATATAAGACAAGAAAGAGTCAAGCTTGCAGAGTCTACTTAAACCATGATTGACGGTCAAATTGACAAGAATAAGTCTTTAGTTGCAGGTTCCAAACTGGATTTCAGGATATTCTGTTTTCTAGAGGACTGAAAGCAGACTTGAGTTCTTTACTATTAAATATCAATGCGGACCAGTAGTCGAGGCATCTTGGCCAACTCTTCTTCACTTTGGGGGGGCCTTGAAGCAAGAACTAAACACGTAAAACAAAGCCAAAGTCTAAACCAATCCGATCGTATAGCCCCTCTCCATCTGTAGAATGGAGTTCTAGTAAAAGCTTTTTGCAGAAACCTGCAGTTCTCTCATTACATTTTACTTGCCTGCAGTTATTTTGATTACAAATTTCAAACATGCAGCATGTTTAAGATGGACAAGTTTCGGGGCCCTACGTTGGTCGGTGACACCAAATTAGGGAGTATGGTGAAAGACTGTGGATTATTTGAGAGAAGAGAGCAGAAGGCTGGATATGAATAGGAAAATACTCAGTAATGATGGCTTCAGCCATCAGCGCTCCCTTCTAAAACAATGTCATTACCACATCTCAGATACTATGTGGACTTGCTGACAGTATCTTGCCTTTTAAATTTGACTCCCTTTTACTATTGCACATAAGTATAATTGCATGAAGATAATTATAACTCACTCTTATCATTCCTTACTGCTTAACTATGTGTATGTGTTTGGCACTTAGGAAGTTATGAGTCACCTAGGTTTGCAGTCCCAGGAAGTTAGATCATTCTAACTGAGGGTGAGACAGTAACAGATAAATATCAGAGCTCTCCTTTTTTTTTTTCTAAACCACAAAAAACCCTCTAGTCACTTATGGAAGTTTTTGAACATATGCATTGCATAAAAAGCGTGTCTATTATAAGTATTCAGTGGGCTTGATTGATGTTTCTTTGTAATGGTTACTTGGTAAAATAAAAGTGTATGTAGCAGGAAATCGTATCTTAACAATCAGTCTGCATTGTGCTGCATTGGCTCTTCCAAAAAGTGATGCTGGTCACTCAACTGAGCACTTAAGTTGCATTCAGTATGGTAGGAGGTATAAAGAAAACCGTTTTTTGTTATTAGCTTATGTAGCATTTCAGCAGTTGTAAAAAGTGTGGAAAACAGTTGGCATAAATATTCAGTCTCTTTAAAATCCAAGAATGACTTGCACAGTCATTGTTATTCATGATACTTGCCTTTTTGCCTGTTCAAAACTGTGTGCAAGCACCTGCAAGTGCAGCTTTTTCATGTCAAATGACGCATGCTTCATCTGATCCCCTTGCGAAGGTGGTATTACTCTGCAATCTGTTAGAGAGCAGAAAGTGCTTAAATATTAGCACTGCAATGTACATGTGAATGACTTTTAATCTGTGATCACTTTAATGTTCTCCTTAATTATGTACATCCTAGGCACCCTATTTAAATCAAAAGTAGTAAAGTAGTACTTTCCAATATTTTCTCTTCATGGATATCTCTAGAAATTTTTATTTGCATTAATTCAGTGAATTTTCATCTGTGGCTGTGCATCAGAACTATTGCATTGCCAAGCATATGTCGATTTTCCTTCTCATTGTTTGAGAAACTTGCAGAACCTAGGGTTAAAGGAAGCAGCAGAATTAAAAAGTCATAAGTATTGTCTTTGAATGAAGCAACTGTCAGGACAAATTCTTTCACTCTTCTTTTGAAAACTCAGTAATTCTTGAAAAAGATGAATTGCCCATTCTATGGCCAAGACAAAAAACTTGAAGTCTTTTTATAAGGACATTGTACAGTTGTAAAATGCCGCACACACCAATTCTAGGGAGTTGTAGAATTCACTGAGTCTAGGGACCTGTTTTTTATATCTTAGTGTTCCTTCACAGTGGTTTCAGAAAGTCATTCAATCAGGTGATGTTTATATAACCTGTTTCTTAATAGCTCTTGTGTTCTACAGACTCTGAAAAGTTCAGAGCAGCACGTTTTGGTGTTTCTCAGACCTTTCTGACTCCTAATATCTTACTTCAGTTCCTCTCTTTCTTCAGATTTAGCACTTTTCCTCGCTGTGATATCCCCTGTGGAGATCAGAGTGCAGTTCGTCCCTTTTGTCTCAGCTGAAATGTTGCATGACTGGAGATGATATATCTTGGTGTCCTCTCTGAGTTTTCTTAAATTGAGATGAAGTGCCCAAATGTTCCAAACTGTCCATGTTCTTTACCTACTGCCATTTTTTTTTGCTTCTCTTATAGATCCTCTCTAATTGTTCTTAAACAACAGCAGTCAGAACAAAAACCAAGATTGCATCTGAATCCTCATAAAAAATGGAGTAATTTCTCTAAATGTCTGTGTAGTATTCCGTTATATGTCAGTGCAGCACTTTATATTTTCAGTACTGTGGTGATGTGAATTGCAAGGTGAAAGTGGATCAGCTGTAGCTCCTAAGTTCTTCTTGTCATGAGTCCTAGTCAATCCCCATTCTGTAGCTATGCATTTTACTGTTTCTGTGAGCAGAATTTTACAGTATTTTATTTTGTCACCGTAGCCAACTTGGATATCACTGTGTCTTCATGACAATTCCATCTATTTCAGGGATTATTTGTGTCATCTCCTATTCAGGTTCCTGGTAAAGTCTCCAGCATGGTGTGGCAGGATACCCTGCTTCGAAATGTCAGAGCCTTGTACCTTGAGGCTCTCTTTTCATCTTACTGATTCAGTTGTTCCTTTGCTCTGTGGCTGTGTCTCACCTTCCCATTTCTGCCGGTCTGAGAATGAGAATCATCAGTTCACTGTGCTATTATCCTGATAGTAAGGATGGGGGGAACGGCTGAGATGAAGAAATTGTTGTGAGACAGCAGTGGTTCATATTTGCTAGTTATTTCGTAGATAGGCAGTTTTTGTCAGAGCTGTTTGGGTTGGCTAAGCATGTGCCAGGGTGCTGTGTGTTCTTGCCCCATACAGTTTTAACAGAAATTGGCATGTACAAACAATTAAATTCCTTTAATCTTCTCTTAAGAACCCATGTCCATGATGTTTAATACTGTGTAATAGACTGTAGAATATATCTTGCTTAGCTCTATACATGAAAACAATCTCTATTTCTTACTTTTTCTTCTTACAATGTTAGTGAGTTGAAATTGCAGTCTTGCAGGATTTTTGTACTTGGCACCTGCCTGTTGAACCCATCAGGCCTGTCCTTTCATTTTCCTCTCCCTGTGCTTGCAGTTGCATCACTGTGGTTGTTTATCGCTTGTCCTCGTGTTTAATTGCTACTCCAAACCTGTCCCTCACGCTGAGTTTCCCAGCCTACTTAAATTCAAAGTTTTCATTCTCAGCCTCCTCCTGGTGCAAGTAATAAGCTGATAGGACAGCAGTTATTTAAATGAGCTAGGCAATTACCAAGTAAGAAGCATTTATTTAAATTATGAAAATACTTCAAGTAAGCAGAATGATAAGGTTTTATCAAAAAGATTGAGATATGGATGTATATATGTGTACATTTACTATAATATATGCTAGTATTTTTGTCACAGATCTCAACATACAGCTCAGGATTGCTTTATATAATTACAAGCTGGCTTCTGGACCAGAAGTATACATCATTATATAACATTTTTGTGGAACAAAAATACCTCACGTAGTTGTTGCAGTAGGCGCAGAAAGCAGTAGATTGCAGAAAGCAACACTTAGTAGAACAGCTTATTAATTCTACATGCTAATTTTGTTTGAATAAATACCATAAATATGCTAAGCTGAACTGTTTTGATGTGCAGTTTTTCCTTTCGTTAAGATTTTTTGTTTTTTTGAGAAGCAAACTTTCTTTGTTTGCTTTGTAGTCATGGCTTAATTATGAATGTGTTTGCATTTTCAAAGGTGGTGACTTACAATAAGAAGTACCTTTGAGTGTAAGCTGCTGCGAACTGAGATGTTCTTTGGCCTAATGGAGAGGGGTAAACTGAATCAAGCTAAAAGCCTGGTGACTGAATTTGGAGAAGTGTTGTTTTTCTTTATACCTTTATAAATTCTGTCCTTCAGACCAAATTATTATATGTTTAACTGCTGAAAATTGGACACCTTTTTGCTAAAAAAAATCTCTGAAAGAGTTTACAAAACATGAAGTTACTAAAACAAAGGAGCAGCAAGCCTGCATGAATTTCAAGTATTTTAAGTACATACATATCATCTATAACTTGCTGATAAGGATGCAAACTGTGCTGTTATGTAAACTGATTTTTTAAAAATTATTCTTTTTAAAAGAAGAGTTGAGATTGTTCCCCTTCTATTACGGCTTCTGTTGAGATCTCTTATTTACACTTCAGGATTCAAGTCATACCTGAGCAGTTGTAGCTTAATGAGTTACTCTGTCAGCTGAGATGTTGAAAAAGATCTTGGATGTGCTCCAAGAACTGCAAACAAGCTAAAATACATTAGCCTAAATCTCCAAACGATTTTATTTTACATTTGCTACAAGCTAAGAGCTTACATGCAGTAGGTTACCATGGATCATCCGATATTGAGCCTATTTTTGTGACGTAAGTTAACAGTAGAGAAATTCTGTGTGACATACAGCAATTGCACTGATCACAGGTAGCGGTAGTATCTGGCAGTAGATCTTCACCGTGTTGTCTTTTTTTTAATGCAAATCATTAACACTCTATACGCAACGCTAACATTTCTGGAGGGAATCCTCTTCCAATCCCTGCACGCCAAAGAAAACTGTTCCGTTGATTCACTTTCTGAAAGAAAGCAGAGGTCAGGCATTTGGGTTCTTAATATTTAAAAGGTATAATCATTGCAATATGAATGCAAAAAACGTTTTAACACATAGGATTGTGGTATAAATTAATGAAGAGTGAGGAGTTGGGGAGTTGCAGAGAAATCGGAAAAGTGATGTAAGCTGGAGTTGGTTTTGACCTTGCTAGACTTTTCTGTCTTGGTCTTTGTAACAGTGGGAGCTTTTGTTCACTGCAAAACATTCAGCTGTGTTATGAGTTTTTCTGGAAAATACTGTCCATCTTCCTTCTTTATCGTTGTATAAAAGTTTCATTGCTCTTACTTTAGAAGAGATTAGCTAATGGATTCTTCTTCTCCATAAGCAAATGATTGGAATAATCCCCTGCTTCACCACCAGCATGTGTGGCTAATAGCTTATTTCATGTTCAGTTGTGACCACTACTGTAACTCTCAGAAAATACAGGTATTCTCCAGTGGAGATTAGGTGTTCGTATGGAACTACCTATGAACACGTAGAAACTAGAACGTAAGAAATGCATTTTAGAGTGTAATAGGTAGCATGCATAATCACAGGACACTATCATTGCTCTTGACCTTTCTACCCTTGATTCTGCTCACAGATTGTAGAACAAAGGTGTGCTTGTATATGACTCAGGTTGAGGAACTATTCTAGTCTGGATTACTTTGTTCTCACCATGGCAGCTCACGTATCAAAACTCCTGTGGGTCTGACCTCTGCTGATGATTCCTGTAGTACTTAAGAAGGAGAAATTCAGACATCTGAGTTAAAGTATCCTTTTAACATGCTGGAATTTTTAAGCTGACTGTATAAACTGTAAGAACAAAATTATGAAGTGTGGTCTTAGTGTTTTTTTTGTAGTTTCAGATTATGATACGTTTCATGGTTTAATTTGCAGGTGAGAGGGCTTCCTTTGAAAGCTCCCTAAGTGAAACTGATATTCATCATCGTTTGGGGGAAGAAAGGCCTAAGTTGAAACTGATTTTTAACGATGCTGCTGTTAACAGAAAAGTTCATTTTCCAACTTCTCAGTTTCAGCTTTCTGTGAGGACAAGCCATCACTTTTTCTATTAAGACACGGTTATAATTTTTGTGTCATGAGTTCAGCGTGAGAAACATCAGAGAAGATTAAGCCTGGGGAAACAGTGCAAGATGTCTGTTCAGGAGGCCGATCCATCCAGGGGAAAAAAAAAAGAATCTAGACGAAGCTCCTTGGGAATTGATTCATCTCTTCGTGACCAGCTGTCAGCTTTAAATATATTCTCTTCCTTCTGTAGTCTTTAAACTTCTAACATTCAAACCCAAGGCTAGAGAGCAATCTCTTTTGTGGCTCTTTAGATAAACTTTGGCCTTTGAGTAGGGATGGAAAACGGCAGGGTGCCAACTCTGTGTACCCCTGTCTGCCACCCCACCTGGAAGTCACTTTTGCACTTTCCCCTCTCTTTCTGTCTGGCTGAATTGCAAAATGCAGATTTGGCCCTTGAAATCAGGATAACCAACGACCTTGTTTTTGTCTGAAGGCCTCCTACAGCTGACAGGCAATCCTCTTGGCCCTGACTGTGCTGAAAAGCGTCTCTGCCCAGTTGGGGAATGCCTGGTTTAGAGCTGTAATCTGGGCAGTAACACTTTTATTCCAGAGGGTAAAACAATCTTTTACCACATCCAGGAAATGGGGCTGTGCAGAAGGTGTAAGGATCTGATTCTTTAGTTAATCTGAGCTGTGAAGGAGGTAAGAATAGGGCTGTTTTCAGTTTATTATCTGATTAATAACCTATCCGGCGTTTTGCACTTGTCCAAATATAGATCCTTACTTTGATTTCTCTGACTTTTTTTTTTCCCCACTGAGAAGGATACTTCTGGCAGAAAGAAATCAGATTTAAGTACATTCAGAAAATGGATACATGGACAGAACAGACAGGAATTATGTTAAGAAAGGAACTCTCCCACATGCAGTGAAACTGTAAGAGTCCCCATGTATGGAAACACTTGCAGAATTTGGGGCTTCTTCCTGTATTTTGGGGAAGCTAGGCACATATTCCTCTCTGAGAAGTAGAAAGTTCAGGTATTGTTTTTAAAGAGAAAGTTGTTGTCACCATATGTGCCCTGGAGGAAACTGATTATGGTAGCTGAAATAATACACTTGAGTGCATTTCTTTGAAAGGGCTTTCTGAAACAACAGGTATTTAAGTTTCCCAAAATAGTGAGATAAATTTAAAGTCATTAGGAGAAAGACCAACTGTTGACTCTCATGTCCTAGTAAGAGCAAACTGCTGAGGTTTTCTTTGGTTTTGAGGTGGTTGGCATGGTTAGTTGTTGGAAGAGAGCAGACCACAGGAGGGGTGGACTCGAATATAGCTCAGCAGTCCTTGGGGGTTCTGTCTCCTCTACAGTAAGACTTGCCTTTCATTCTGTTTCACGTTTAATTTTGAGAAAGATAGTTTTGCTTTTCAGATGTGATTGATCTCACTGGAGATGATAAAGATGATCTTCAGAGGGCAATTGCCTTGAGTTTGGAGGAATCAAACAGGGCATTCAGGGAGACTGGAATAACAGATGAGGAGCAAGCCATTAGCAGGTAAACAAACAACTTATGTAAAGCAGAAATTAAATTAAAGAGTTGGAGATTGGCCTGTATTGCTTTTTTATTACTTTTTAATTTAACAAAGAATAACTTGTTTGTTTTCACTTGTGCTACTTATATGCCTGGCTTCAGGATGTTGCTTTAATATATTGTATGTTCTAAACTGGAAAATAGTCTATTATGTGTGGGCTAGGAGTTAATAGTATGTTTCATGTTGATGTATTTGCTTAAATATAGAGGAAGTGAATGGAGATTAAGGGTATGTGGTCATATTTAAGTAGGATTTAAAAAGTTTCTCCTTTATATACGGTAACAAGCAATGAAAAACAGACAAAATAAAAACATTTTTAAAAAGCTAATAAATATCCAGTTTGTTACACTGATTTTATAGTAACATTTTCTTACCTCTGGTATTGGCTGAGGTTGGGGGTGTGGGGGTTGTAATACTATGGCTTGAGCACAGTAAGAACAGCTGCTATATTTTTAGCCAATAAAGTATGTTACTACTTTAACAAGTAGGATTTATTAGATTTACGTGAAGTTAACTTCTTGTTTTAAAGTTTTATGAACTGAACTTTTGCAGCTTTGGAATGATGAGAGTCTGCAAATTAACCTTGAATAAATTTTATGGTATCTTTGTGTAGTGTGTATTTATATATAAACATAGATATAATTATGAAATATTTGATACTTGGACTAAGCCTGAGTGTAGGGTTGTGTGTGAAGGGTTTTGCTTTTTTTTGTCTGTGGCTGGCCTTGTTCTGCAGAAAAATGGCAATGATTTGATCTGAGGGTTGGAATGTTGAGTACTGCTTGCTTGTACAAAGCAAAAAGAAAAAAAACAACAAAAAGACAACATGAGGCAAATCTACCACAATCATTCTTTTCCTCAGTATACTGTATTAGGCAGACAAAATGACTTACCCGTTTAAGTCCAATTCTGAGAATATGGCTAGTGTTATTCAGAGTCATTTTCATTTTCCTTTTGAAAAAAAAAAAATCACTGATTTTGAGAATAAGTGTTCTAACAAAGTGTGCCCTGATATTTGTGTCAAAAACCATCTAGTTATTTGAGTGCTAGCTATTTTTGGAAAGAAAACTGGAATGAGAGAGATTTATATTCTCATTAATAATTTAAATAAGTTTTAAAGGGTAGTTTTTTCTAAGACCTCAGGATATGCATGTGTTCAAGATAATGGAAGAAGTTCCCTCCAGTTTTGATCCAGAAATGCAGCTCTTACATGTTCCTTTTTGAAGGACAGAATTGTCATAATTAGAGAGTTAGGTCCATATTTCTGAGCGACTGCCTAAACTATTTCTGTACATGGAAATCTGTTTTTTTTTTTACCTCTGCCTAAGCTTTTGATTGCTTCTGCTGTTTGCTTCTTGTGAGCCTAGATCTAGTTTTTTTTCCCTGTAGCCATTGTTATTCATTTCTCAGACTAAAAAGTCCTTTTTAGTCTTACCTGCTTACCCCACAACTAATTATTCAACTTTAAATTATAGTGTGCTTTTTCTGACTGTAGAAGATGGCGAAGTAGTATGACTTTTTCCATGCAGAATGTACAAAAGCATTTAGACACTTTCCAGTTATTCGGAGAGAAAAATGTTGGTCTTTTATTTTTATGAAACTGTTAGAAAGATATATTTGGTGGCAAAATTGCACACAATGCTGTGTGCCAATTTAAGAGCTTGTTTCTGCCACGGGGGTTATGGAATACTGCTTGTAACGCATCTTCCATGCTTGATGTAGCATTCTTTGGAGCATTTGTTGTACCAATCCAGCTCCAAAGCCATACAAGAATATTCAGGAACAGATGTGAATCATGTCACGTCATGATAAAAGGGATGAAACTTCATTTCTGAATGGAGACATAGAGGACTGAGAATGTGGGATTTTGGCAACATTAAGGTACTAGATCAATTCAGTTACATGCCAGGGTATGCCCTGAGTTGATGGCAAATTATTTCAAAATCATACTGAAACAAGAAACAAATTCTTACAATCATAGAATCGCTAAGGTTGGAAAAGACCCACAGGATCATCCAGTCCAACCATTCACTCTTCACTAATGGTTCTTGCTGAACCATGTCCCTCAACACAACATCCAAACGCTCTTTGAACACCACCAGTCTCGGTGACTCCACCACCTCTCTGGGCAGCCCATTCCAGTGCCTGACCACCCTTTCAGAGAAGTAGCATTTCCTAACATCCAGCCTGAATCTTCACTGGCACAGCTTGAAGCCATTCCCTCTAGTCCTATCACTAGTCACACGAGAGAAGAGGCTGAACCCCAGCTCACTACAACCTCCCTTCAGGTAGTTATAGAGAGCAATAACGTCTCTCCTGAGCCTCCTCTTCTCTGGACTGAACAATCCCAGCTCCTTCAGCCGCTCTGCATGAGGCCTGTGCTCCAAACCCCTCACCAGCTTTGTTGCCCTCCTCTGGACACGCTCCAGGGCCTTGATGTCTTTCTTAAAGCGAGGGGCCCAAAACTGGACGCAGTACTCAAGGTGCGGCCTCACCAGTGCTGAGTATAGGGGGATAATTACTTCCCTGTTCCTGCTGGCCACACTATTTCTGATACAAGCCAGGATGCCATTGGCCTTCTTGGCCACCTGGGCACACTGCTGGCTCATGTTCAATCTAGCGTCAATCAACACCCCCGGGTCCATTTCCTCTACACAGTCTTCCAGCCACTCTGCCCCAAGCCTGTAGCGCTGCCTGGGGTTATTGTGGCCAAAGTGCAGGACCCGGCATTTGGTCTTGTTGAATCCCATCCCTTCTTGCTCTGAAGCATTCAATCAGTTTCTTTAGACTGTTTAATCAGACTGTTTAAAAAAAAAAACAAAACAAAACTTTGTAGTTAACACCCCACAGAAGAATGTTGGCATTCCAATAGAAAACACAATATCTGTGCAGGACTTGTAAAAACAAAAAGTAGAACAGCATGGTTGTAAACAGCTCAAACTGCAGCCATTTGGTTTTGTTTTTCCATTTAGTTAAATGAGAAACAGAAATCAAATAGGATCTCAGCAATATTGTTAATGTAGGATGTGTGCATATATATATATATATTTATAAAATTTAGGTGTGGAGGAATTTCTTTCAAAGGTATTTACTCTGGTATGGAATCTGACTTACGTTGATTTTGTTAAAGTTTCGAAGGGGAACCCTAATGGAATTTCTTGAATTGTGTAATTAATGTTGTAATGAATGTAGAATTTGTCTTCCTCAATTTAATTGCCTTGTGTTGCTTAATGAGGACAGATCTGATTACCATGTAGGTGTTAGGAGTGCAGCTGAAATGTCCGAGTGTCCAAAAGTTGAGCATCTTGTACACAATGTATTTAGAGTTATTTACTGTTCTCCTTCAGATCTCCAAGGGAACTGTGAATTTTCAGTGTATTTACACATATGAAAAAGCCTTTCCCATTTGTATGATTTTTTTCATGGATTGAAGGAGTTTGAGGCTGGCCAGATAGGGCTTTACTGGGAAAGTCAGTAAGGTGATTGAAAGGATAAATTAGCTGACACGTCCTTTGTGCCTAGAGTAGCGGCCTTGTTAAAATGAAAGCCTGTACTATGAGGGCATAGGGATGCATGCAATCCTTGAGCATTTTATTATTATTATTATTTTTTACATGGTCATGAAAACTTATTAGGACTCTGCACTGTGCATTGTCTGTATGGATACAAGGTGAAACTGGTGAAGAATGTAGAGTTGAGGTTACTCCTGACTGTCCAGCTTTAAGAAAGTTACAGTCTTTTTGCTGAGTAGCCTGCTAGTGAACTTCAGCATGCTTAGTGAATTTCCTCACAGTAGTTTCGCTGAACTTTTATCGTCTGGACACATTTTGCCCTAGGTTTTCTGCATTATCTAGCTAACCCTGTGCAAACGACTCTGGAAAGCAGCTTACTATACCTAGCTTGTTACTGAGAGAAATAAAACACTGCTTTCAAGTCTCATGCAAAGCCTGGCATTAACTAACCCCCATTTGAAAGTTACCCTCTGAACAAGATTCCAAAACTTGGAGGTGGGGAAGCCTTTGGCCCCATGAGGTTGGAGACATGCCATTCGTTGCACATAGTTGATGGCTCTGCTGCTGGTGACAGCTGCTGTGATCTTTTATGGTTGTAGAGAGGATATTTCAGCTGTTTGATCAGAATTGCTAAATCCTCGTGCTAGCTTTCTGTAAAGTTACTCATCTTGTTGAAGAGCAAGCATGAACAAGATATTTTGTCAAGGTAGTATCTCAAATCAGGACTTCATTGTTTCAGTGTTAGTGAACATTATAGCGAAACAGAAGAGGCGTACTCGCTATACTGGTTTGAGCTGATCGCCAGATTCGATGTGAATATGCTCACTTTTATTCCAGTTTGTATCATAGCTATCATTGTGGCCCCAAACGAATTTGACATTATAGAATGTACAGCAATTGAATATTCTCTTTGAAGACAAATAATGTTTTAGGTAAAAATGAGGCAAAATAGGAAGTTCTGAGAATCAACTACATTATTAAAATGTGAAATCAGATTTGAGGTGGATGTAGAACTGAGGAAATCCCTCAATTGCTATAAATAATAAAAAATATGAAAACATACAAGAAAGAAGTTACTGTTAGGACCATTTATCAATTTAATTGCCTATTCTTGTGCTCTGTAAACAGTTCGAGAACATATGTGTTCAGAACTTTAATCTAGAAATGTTATTGAAGTTGAAGGGGAAAAAAAGACTGTTTACATGCCATGAAGGTGGTATGGAAGGTGTTTTGGTCCTATTGCAAAATTATTCTGAATTTGTTTCAGTCTGTCAGTCTTGTAGGCAGTTTTAAAGATCCATTCAGTTTAGTTCAAACAGGCATTTAGATAGTTCTTCCTGAAAGAGAAATTATTTCAAGTGCATAAGACTTTTGATTTGATTTTAATGTCCTCATCAAATTACTTTTCCTCTCAAAGCGGAGATATGCAGGCTGTCTGACACTTTTTGCATGAAGGATGTGGGTTTTTTTTGTTTTTGTTTTAAATCCTGAGGAGTGAAGTTTTGTCTCTTCATGCTTCACTATT
The DNA here is from genome assembly GCF_016699485.2 of Gallus gallus. Classification (NCBI taxonomy): domain Eukaryota; kingdom Metazoa; phylum Chordata; class Aves; order Galliformes; family Phasianidae; genus Gallus; species Gallus gallus. Next base: position 98,778,273 of record NC_052532.1, read on the forward strand.
CAGGTATATCTTGTAAGATATCTTTTGCTGATTTCACAAGAACATTGCTTTAAACAACAACAAAAAGTGTTACAGTTAGGAAACTGATGACTGTGTAGTGTAAGCTTTTTCCTGCTCTTTTGTGTTTTCTATTATTGTTTATTGTTTTTGCTATCTATTTTTTAATAAGATGTTCAAGTTGTTGTCCTTTGGGAACTTCATTCAGAACCTAGCCTAAGCCTGCCCTTTCTTGGTGTTTAGAGAGCCCAGAACCAAAGAGGGCAACCCTTCAGGCTGCACAGACTATGTTGGTGTTTTGTCATACAGCTCCTGAAATGCTGTGCTTGCCAGACTTAGTAGTTCCTTAGCAGCTCAGTCTTTCGTGTAATAGCTGGACTTGATTGTTGGGGATAGTAGCATTGTCAGTGTTTCCCACCAGAGAACTTTGCTTATGATTTTGAGACATTGTTTTATGACCTGTGTGTGTCTATTTCTGTCTTTCAGTTTAGAATACATAGCTACCACAAATTACCTTTAAGCTGTGCTTTGTCACCAGTCTAAGGATATGTGCTGATATGATAATGCTTTATTAAGTGAAGACTGAGTTTGGGAGCGTAGCGCATGTCAGATATTGTCATGTGAAATAAGGACATTCTGCAAATGTGGCTTATAAAGTAATTATTTGCTATGGAAAGCAATTAGTACTATGGCATAAGATGCAAAAATGGAAATAAAAAAGGTTGTCCATTTTTGAAATTGATGTAGGTAGGTAGCTTTTGTTTCCTGTCAGCAAAATAAATATTGATGACTTTGTGCTCTACATACCAATGAAAGCATTTATAGATGAAAGTGCTACAGTAATAGTACTGCCTGAAAGTGAAAGTTCTTCTTGACCATTGTACTCGAATCTGATTCTTAAATAATTAATGATGTACAGATATGGCTATTGTATTGATAGTTCTTGTAGTAGGGTCGCTCACTCATATTGCTTTTCCAAAAGGTAACAGTATATCTAACTGTAAAATAGTATTGTTTTTGAAGTCATAAGATTGTATGTAAATCCACTTTAAAGCCAAGTTCAGTACAGTCATTTATCAAATGATGCAATTAAGATGTCTGCTTTAGTAAATGAGATTGTTTTACTATGTCTCTTTTTTGCTTTGACTTACTTATTTTTTTTTCCTTCCTTGTGTTTCCAAAGAGTTCTAGAAGCCAGTATTGCAGAAAATAAAGCAAGTTTAAAGAGGACGCATCCAGAGGTGTGGAGTGACTCTCCAAACCCTTATGATCGGAAGCGACAAGACAACTGTCCGGTGGGGTTGAAGAATGTGGGAAATACGTGCTGGTTTAGTGCTGTCATTCAGGTAAGCACCATTTTTGAGCAGCTCCTCATTGTATTTAACATGATATGAGTTATCTTAAGGGGGATAACTTAAGAGATCTATTTTCCTAGAAAGTTTAGGGCATTGACTGAGACGTATGAGTACTACTTTATTTACTGTGCATCTTAACATGCTCACATATATGTCTGAAGTTTATAAAGTACTACAGCATAACTGAGTAAAGCTTCAAATTGTGAGGTTTTTAATGATTTTTTTTTTTTATTGAAAAGTTGTTGAAGACAACGAGTTGAGTCTTTGAAGATCATGAGTGCCTGCAGCTCACACTGACATCAGTGACAACTGTGAATGCCAAAAAGCATGCAAATTGGGTTAGGGATGAGGAACAGACTTCTTATATAAAAGCAACATATGCAAATGACTGGAAGGTGGTGGCTGACTTGGTCAGGGAAATGAGATGCCTTCAGTGATGGGGTGCTCACTGGCATAGCTATGTGGAGATATATAGTGGAATAGGACAAAAGGAGAAATAACTGGTAGAGAATGAAACTTGAGAAACAGGAAAGGGAAGGTGTGATGTGGATGCCTCTGCATCTGTTTTGAGATTTGTTATTTAATACAGTCAGTATATGTGCTCTTTAGTCTGTTTTTTGTGTATGTATAGCTGGTTGCTTGCTGACTTGAAATAATCGTTTAGCTCAACTACCTACATGGGAAGATTCTTGTTATCACTTAGAAAACACTTTATTTTTTAAGAAGATAGAATTAATGGGTCAGTACAGATACTGCAACTTGTCTTGTGGAATATAATGGTCTAGTATCATGTGATGGATTTTTAAATCCACATATGTTTTTGTAGATACCTTCAAAATCATCCAAAACCACAAATATCTGCAGCTGAATCTGGAATCTGTTTTTTGTTTTTTATTTATTTACAAGAAGCAAATTGAGTATGTTTTTTCATTACTGTGATTTTCAGGGGAATCAAATGAAATATTTAATACCCATTTTTTTTAATGATTACTAACCTGCTGAAGCACTTTCATTAAGTGAATTGTTTCCGTAACAATGGATGTTGTACTTCTGGCCAAATCTATTTACATCAGTGTTCTGCCTGAGTTTACACAAATGTATGCTTGCAGAGAAATACAAACAGAATAAGTTACTATTCTGTTCAAAAATCAAATCAGAACCTTCGGCTACTTTAATCTTGAGACGCTGTTTCTTGATCCATTGCAGTTTTAGTTGATAATACCCCTGGATTTCTCTCTTATGCACTTGTCTCCCTTCAGCATTGTAGTCTTCTTTCGTTCACAGGGTCCTTTGTGTAGGAATTCCAAAGTTGTGCTCTGTACTACCTGATGAGCTGCTTCTTTTGTTTACAAGCCTGGCTCTCACTAGCTTTTTCTGGTGACTGTATGTCGGCTGGTAGACAAGACAAAAGTTGACTGCTGTTACATTTCTGTAGATTTGTCATGTTTCTCTTTGAACAAGTTGCCTTTTTTTTTTTTTTCCAAGATGACTACTGAGTAATTGTCTATATAAAACCTGTTGTAATCTCTGTCTGCTTTCTTGTCCTTCTCCTGGTGTTCTCTAGTTCTAGTAACGGTTTTGCTGAGGGACCAGAAAAGTTCTCCAGCAGCTCTGGGGGGCAATATGAATTTTTTGAGCGGTGCAATGGAGAGGTACAGGCTCTTCAGGATGGGTAAGCAGGGATGATGACAAGGCAGAGCATTGCCTTCCTTGGGAAAAAGCAGTTCAAATTTGCATAGTGTTTATATTGGACAAGATAAACTTGTTAAGGTAAGTTTGTTGGTGAGGATCAAAGGAGAGGATCATAACAGTCTAAATGGTGCCATCTTTACGGAGCGCCTGATCTGGCTGAGAATGCGGACAAAGTCTTACAGGCAGTGAAGATCTGGAAATAAAGATGAGCTACCAAGGAGTTTGGAAGCATTACGCAAGCATGAGAAGGTGTTCTTAGGAAAGTGAAAACTCGTTTGGAGTTAATGCTGTCAAAGGATATCTATGATAAAAAGAGATTTTTCTTTTTTCTTGTACTAGTCATAAAAAGCTGAATCACTTTGTTTCAGCAGCCTATTCCAATGCTTCACAACCCTTTCACTGAAGATTTTTTTTCCCTAATATCCAACCTAATTCTCCCCTGGTGCAACTTGAGGTAATTTCATCTTATCCCATTGCTTGTTGCATTTGCGAAGAGATAAGTCCACATCTTGCTGCAACCTCTTTTGAGATAGTTACAGAGAGCAGTAATGTCTCCCTGAGCCTCTCTTTCTCTAGGCTAAACAACCTCACCTGCTCCTCATCAGACTTTTTCTCTAGACTCTTCATGAACTTCATTGCCTTTCTTTGGATATACTCCAACTCCTCAATGTTTCTCTTATAGTGAGGGACCCAAAACTGAAGAGATTTGAGAGGAAGCCTCATCAGAGCTAAGTAGAGGGAGGCTGTCACTTCCCTAGTCCTGCAGATGCTATTTCTGTGTTTGTTCCCCTTCCATCTCCCTCATCACCTAAGGGAGATTTTTTCCTGTTCTTAGACCTCTAAGCATCCAATAAATTATCACGTTTGAATCTTCTGTTTTCCTGGGATCTTTTGTAACTTTACTCCTCTCTGTTTCTTTCCCTATTCTCTCTCATTCATAGGTCTTTTTTTTTTTTTTTTTAGTAGCAGAAATGTCTTGGTGCTAGCATAGAGGAGCATTTTCTTTCAGTAAAGATCTTTGCAGAGCTAATACTCTTTGGCATTTTACCTTCTCTGTTGTGTAATCAGATTTTACATTCCGTAACAGTTCATGATCTCGAGACTACTGATTTTTTTGTGTATTTCTATTTTCATAAAATATTTTCTTTCGTAATGGGAGACTGCAGATTTTTAAAGAAACATTTTAAAGGGAATTTGAATTTTAATTCATCAACCATCAAGATAAGGACAAGGGGATAGGGAATGTAAAAGCTCCAGACCTATGATCTCACGTTATTTATACCTGACATGGAACTTTGAAAATTGGTTATAAAGAGGACTAGTTAGTTCCTATGGTCATCATCCATATTACATGAAAATCTGTGACATTGGGAATTACGGTGGTTTGGCCCTAATTAGGTCCATAGAATGTAATTCAAGTAAACAATTGAAAGATTTATAACTTCAATTGGTTGAAAATTTAGGTTATTAATATCGTCTGTCAGCAAGAAGGACTTGTGTTTCAAGCAGCCACCCCAGGAAATTTAATGCATGTTAATTTAGAGCATTAGCTAATACCGTATTTATTTATCCACAGGGACAAATTGACTCCTTGGGTTGCATTGACTGTGTAGAAGCATTTTCAAGCTTTCTTTAGGAGTCTTTTGAAACTTGACACATCACATAGGTCAACAATATCTAAATGTTAACTACTGTCAATCACAATGATATGTTGTGTAATACAATCTAAAACTAAATTGCAAAGAAAAAAGATCCTTCTATTTCAGACCTGCTTGTTTAAAAAGGAATATGCTTTTGACATGTTGACAGTTTCCTTATGCAGTGTAAGTTGTTTTTATAGCCACCAATTAGATAATGTAGTCAAATGCAATTATCAGTGGCTTGATGTATTTGCGTTAATAGCATGAAATATCTTAAAATACATTTGCAGTAAGTGACAGCAAACACAAGTTTTAAATATTCCTAGAAATACTGACTTCTGTTTGTGCCTTAAAGAAGTACGTATATGTGGAAGTTTTCTTCTGTTGGCAAGAGGGAAGAAAGTGTCTCATCAGATTGCTCCAAAAACAAATCTTTGTTTTCAACATCTACGTTCAGTATCACTAGAATCAACATTAATATTTTTCTTGAGTGTAAAAGTCTGTCCTGCTGTTGAAAACTTAGTAATAACTTGAGTCTAGAGAATAGTGTTCAGGAAAATATGTCAAAACAAAACTGTATTAAAGCATGTTCAATTCTTTCCTATCTGCCAGTAAACTAATCGAGTCCCTAAACAATTTCCTAAACAATGATAGGTTAATGTCTATTGAGCCCATCCAATTGTCTCTCTTCTTTTTTTGTCATGCTAAGCGTGAATGAAGTGCTTGCAGGACTTAAGATGTAGAAGTAGTAGAATTCATAGGACACACACTCTACTGAGACTGTTGTCTGTAGGCTTGCTTCTTGTGCACATTGTTGCCAAGATTGTGTATCTTAAGACATTGAATAAGAGTAACTTAATATTTCTGAGTTTGAAGCAGGATTTCCGTCATGTGCTAGATGTGTTTACTCCTTCAAAAAGGTGTCAGAGGAGACAGATCAAGTAGTTGACTGTTGAGTGAATGCCATGCAGTCAGTGCGCTAACACTAAGTTCTGATGGAAGGAAGAAGGAACGTGTATGGAATCACATGAAAATGTTTTATTTCTGCCACCCCTTGTCCCATATTTAAAGTACTAGGTGCAGTGTTTATTTGGGACTCCCAACTTCCTGAGTGCTTATTTGGATCGTAACTTCCCACATTAGCAAATGAGTTATCTCAATATGGCAAGTGGGATTTGGTGTCTTCCATGCTCTTTTCTATGGGAGTCTTTCAGAGTCTAGTTAGTCTTTCAAAAATACAATGTTAATATATATATTTTTTTCCCCTCCCTTAAACTGCACAGCTTGCAGAACCAAGGATTAAGCTACAGTCTTCAAAAGCATAATTCTCCCTGGCTGCCCTTTAACTATTATTTTCAGACATTATAACAGTACTTCAGGTGTTCCACTCTTGTCTGTTTAGGAGAAACATCTCTTTTTTTCCTGATACCAATGTATTTGGGGCTCAGCTCTCTTTGCATCCTAAGCGTTTAGTTCTGGGAGGAAGGAAGTCTTTTCAGTCTTGATTGTGAATCAAGAAAATGTTTTCGTTGTGGTTGGTGGTTCAGCTACCATTCTTACTATGTTTGAAGCAGTTTCCAGTGTGAATCTAATTTTTGAATTGTTTTGTTTTTCCTATTGGTCATGTTGAATTAAGGAGATAGTGATGGATGATACCAAAAAGCATATTATTATGTGAAAGAGTTGCTTATATGGTCATTGTAGATAACTCTTGCTTCTCTGTATGAGAGGCATGTAATGAAAGACTGAATGCTGAAGAGCTTTCAGTCTGCAATCTCTGAGTTGCAGTTGTCATTGACACAATATTTTATTTCCTCTGTTTTCTCTGTGAAACAGCTGAGGTGGAAGTGGGTGGAAAATATGATTTAAACTGTTCTGTTGAGTTTCATTGACAGAGGAATAAGGATGTTGGGAGTCTAGGTTCTCTCTTTCCTTTTACTACTACTTCTGTTACACTGCTGAGTAAAAATCTGTTTCTTCCAAGTTCAGACATCCTGTGATCCTTTCATATGGATTATTCCTTTTCTTGCGTTTTTTTTTCCCTCCGTGGCTCCTGTTTTCTCTTATTACTGTTATGGTTTATCAAACTTCCTTTATATTTGGTATATAATGTGAAATTTGTTTTGTGAAGTATTGGAAAACCTTAATGGATGATGGCTTTAACTTTCACTAGTAACAGGATTATTTAATGAAAATAAAGCATACAGGATAGAAGTGCTGACTTGTGAGCCTTTGTGCAGTTTCTAGGTTCAGGAGAATATAAAGCTATAAAATTGCTTAGGTGTATTATTTACTTGTGCATTTAAGCAAGAACTTCAAAACTGTAACCATATTAGGAAGACTTGGCTGTTACTTTATGTCCTAACAGAATATTTTTTCTTGCTTTGAACATGTAACAGAGGAGTGGTTGAATGGCATTTCTTATTATGTACCAAGACGCAAGTATAAGATGAGTTATTCTGGAGGCATCTCAGGTCATGCTTATCTGTCTTTTGAATTACAGTCATGTTCTGAATTTGTTGCTTTAAATGAGTAAACATTCTCTAACTGCAGGCCAGTAATACTATGGTGAGCTGTTGATTTAAAATGTTGACTTAACCCAAGTGTGTAAAAGTTTTTAGGCTAGTCTGACTTTCTAGATCAAACAGTACAAAAACTGTTTTCCATCTTCTTCCATATTACAGCAAAGCCTTCTAGAAAAAAAAAATGACAGCTTAAAGCTGGTTTTCAACAGTTTGGAATGCTGAACTGTTGAACATTTATGAATAAATGTGCTTTTTGTGGTTCTTCACAAAGCTTTTAACATCTGTGAGTGAGTGTCTCTGTGGCTTGAAAATTCTGAGTTTTCTCCTGACTGCACTGTGCAAGTGGAGTTGTTCTGCACACATTCAACTGCAAGATTTCCATCTTCTTACTTGAATGATAGTTTCTGAAGAACATGGTAGATTTCCAGGAAAGCTTATGATTGTGCCAAATTATCAATGCACAGGAAAAAAGCAACATCAAGATTATGCTCTGGGTGATTTCCTCATTTTGTAAGGTCTTTTTCTTTAAACAGTAGGTGACAGTACACAGAGCTACTAAGTGCTTAGGAGGAAATTTATACTTAAAATTCTCTTTCATTTTTAACATTAATTATTTTCTACATGATAAGTAAAATAGATATGATTTTGTATACAAATAAATATAGTAGTCAATTTCATTTTAGTTTAAGCATTATTCCTCATATATACTCTGATTCATGTTGTATTGAGTTTGCTGAATGTTTTACTGATACGTGATGCATGTACCAGCTTAAATACAGGTCAGATGACCACATTTAATACCTGCCATTAGTCACTATTCCAATGAACAGGATTTATCACTTACCATGAATAAGACATGAACAAATGGAGTAACAAGCAGCTCCAGTGTAAGTTCTAGGGATGTGCTGGGTGGGAAAGAGCACAGTGCATAAGCAGAACAGTGCAGTGGCAACGAACAATCCTGTTCATAGAATTCTGTTGTCAAAAGAGTAGGTTTAAGAATATGAACTACAAAGTAAAGTATATCATTGAATTGGAAAGGTGAGGAAGGCCTTAAAGATGAGAAACAGTGCTGCTAAGTTAGTGGTGTAGAGTCCAAAAGACTTGAGGTTTGGAGATAAGCAACTTCACTGGCTATAAATTCACTTGTGTTTTTGCAAAATGACATTAATGTTCACTCTTCCTCAGTCTGGAGGAGTGCTAAATCACTTATAAGCATAAGTGCAATAGCGTTTAATTTCTGAACACTTAACACTTCAAATATCAGTAACTAGTAAGTTTAAGTATATGCTACTATGTGCAGGTGTTAGCATATACTCTGTATTGTTCTGCATTTTCTTTAACATAGGTTATCAGCATGAATGAGAAAGTTTACTGTAATAATGTCCAGTTGACCCCACTAATACTAGCTCTGTGTACAGTAAAGCACCAAAAATTGCTTATAAAGTGAGGTAAGAATGTAAGTCGAATGTGTCAGGTTGGCCAAGGCAAACTATTCAGAATAATATATTTAGTGACATAGAAATAGAGTTCTGCCTGTTCTTTGTTTTTAGAACAATAATGCTGTATTCATTCTTGAAGATTGCTCTATTCTTGCTATACAGAATGAAGGTACATATGATCTCTTATTTGTGGCTTTAGAATCTGAATAAATGTAAAATCAGAAATGCACAAAAGGCCCAAGATGACTAAATGTTGTCTTAGTGAATGAGTATTTTAGTGCATTAATGCGTATGTAAACTTTTGTCTTACACAATCATATTTTAGCTAAATGCTAGTACCTGAAGCAATTCATTATAGAACTCTGTATGAATGCATGCTGCTTTCTCTCTGCCTAAGACTTGTTTTTTAAGCTGTACTAATAAGACATCTTTTGATTTTTGGCTTATAGCCAAATTAAGTCCTTAATTTTATTTGCCAAAAATCAAGTTAATATTTTTCTCCTCTTAAATCTTAAGCCTTAACACTACTTTGGACAAATTCCTGGCTAGTATTTTCTGCAGACAAGTTGGTATTGCTACTCACGCGTGCGCTAGTGGTGATATTCTTGTCCATTTTAAATCCAGTTCTCTTTGGTAAAAGGGAGCCTACAAAATAGCATGCCACTAGAATGGAAATTGCATAGCTCTTCTTGAGTCTGTTGTAAGAGAAACCTCAATGATGACCACATTTTACAAGAGTCAGTGCTGTCCCAGCTCTCTGCCTGTGCATTTGTCCTTTTTTGTTGGCTATGCTTTTTTAGTAACCAAGATATTTTCTTTGTCTTGCTTATCACCTTAGGAAGAGTTTTGGTTTTCTGCAGCCGTTACGGCATTGGTCAAGTGTGTTCATTCTACTTAAACATGATCAGTGATTTTCTGTGAAATGAAGATGTTTTTGGCATCCTTCAGATTGGTTTAGAATTAGTAGACTGAATCTCTTCAATATGAGTTTCACAGAATAATTTGAATTTTCTTCCTTCTGACCTTAATCTGTGTAATGAATAAAAAGATGGCTATGTTCGTTGTATTAGAAAGTTGTATGTTTTCATGTAAAGTTTAGAAAGGTAATCAGTATTTAAAAATTATCAGCTCTTGCTCAAACATTTTAGCTTTTCTGTTCTCTGTGGTAGAAACAAGTAAAAAAAATTCTAATCAAGGAAAACAATGTGTACATGTCCCAGAAGTAGCTGGTTTTAGTGCCCCGTGCTTACGGATCTTATAAGAATCCATTAGAGAGTGCCTGCCCTAAGCTTACATGCGAGAACTTGGTAAGTTTTCTTTTATCTAGATGCATAATTACTGTTTTCCTACTCTCCAAGTATGCTTGATGGCAGTACCTTTACTATTTTGGGACTCTGTTGGCAGATGTTAATTATCTCTGTTGCATACTAAGCTTTTATGGATTTAATATGCTAATTTATATTCTTTCAGTATTAATATAGCATGATAGGACTTGAATGTTAAGAATTAATGCGTTATTCTGCCAACCTAAATTCTGCCAAGGTCCGTATTTTGATAATCCTAGACATTAAGAGGAGAAAAGGGGGATAGAAAGGATGTTTTAAGTGAAACCAAGGCTGCTTATATTCTGAAACTGCTGGACTCCATGTAACTAGGTTATGTATTACTCAGAAAAGTGGAGTTTTTAATATCTTATCTTTTTGAAGCTGCAGCTACCAAATTCACATTGACATGACAGAAAATGTGTAGGTTGCCCTGAAAACAATGCCTCCTATTTATTTTCACAGGAAATACAACGTGGGATACAAAGAGCACAATAACACTATCTGATAGAGCAAATTCTCTGCTACAAAACACTCTTTTTCAACATAGTCACCACCATTAGGTGATTTGTGTGGATGAGCTGATCAAGTTGCTCTTCATTTTGTGGTGTGGCAGCTGTACATGGCTGTCTGGAGCATAGCTTGTCTTTCATGTCACTATTGCCGCTCTGAAACGCACCAACCACTACCTCACTGTGCTGTTTGGTTTCCATAAACATTCAGTAAGTGTTGATGAACATTAGCAGGAGCAATTTTTTCTGCCTGGAGGAATTCACTGACACACCTTTGCTTCATACGCGCTTCCATGTCAGATGCCATTCTGTCAGACTGCCCCTCTGCTACAATCTGTTGCATACAAGAAAAGGTAATGGAATACTGGCAGGAAGGTTCAGCCTCTACTGAACCTGTCTCTGATGTCATGGACCAACATAATAAAACAAGAGATGTTACTTTTGGAGCAGCCCTCGTATGGCCACATCACTGCCTATACCAAGACAGCCACAGATGTTCTGCTGTCATTCAGTACTGTTAGTTTGAACTCCCTGAACTGAGTTTTTTTTTTCTTGTTCATTTGCACTTTGTTATTCTTTTGTTCTGTCCCAAAACAGACACAGTAAGAGACAGTAGTCTAAAAATCTCAAATTTCATGGTAATTTTAATGGGTATTACTCTCTCCCATATCTGTGTGCCTAGCTGTGGGAGAACAACTTTTGAACAGCGGATGAGGACTGAGTCAGAGGTTACTTGGCCCTTGCAGGTCAATGGGATGGTCAGCTTTAGCTTGGTAAAGTTGCCAGAAGGAGATGAATTGGGAGGCCCAGTTTATATTCTTGAGGGCAGAGTTGCTGTTCAGAGAGACTTCTACAGTCTGCAGGAATGGTCTGAAAGGAACATTATGAATTATCAAGGACAAATGCAAATACATATTCCCAAGAAGGAGGATGTCTGTGTGCCTGTACTAGCTGGAGAGCAGTAAGGTAAGCCCTTGTGGTTTCAGGCCGTCAGCAAGCTGAGTGGGAGCCTGCCCTGGCAGCAGGGAAGGCCAGCAGCATTGTGGTTCATATGAACAAAAGCACAGGTAGTGGAACTATAGGAACGACTGTGCCTCGCTTTTCATAGTGCTCTGATTTGGACCCATGGTACAAGAATCTCTCTGGTACGGTGAGATGAACTCACCAAACTGGTTAGGGGCTGGAGCACTCCTGTGAGGGGAAGGGATGGCTTTGGGGAGGTCCTTGTACCTATGGGAAGGCCGTTGCTCAGTTAGAGCCAGGCTTTTCACAGCATTGCATGTTGGGAGGATGAGAATCAAAAGATTTCAGCTGGGACAAGAGAAGAGTTACTAAGACAGAAGAGGAAAGTGGAAACAAAAAAGCAGTAACAGTATACGTGGCTCACTGCAATTACCACCTGCTAACTGATGCCCAGTGCCAACACAATGCCCTGCAACACCACAAAGTCCCACCCTGCCAGCCGATACTCTCAGCCCTCAGGCAGTGCTGCTCCCAGCCAGCTTCCCTCAGTGTTATGGCCTTCTGTGTGGTGCCATATGGTATGGAGTGACCCCTGTCCTCATTCAGGTGCTGTCCTGGCTCCACCCTCTACCCCATGCCTTCATGGTTGTGGCCCTTCCCCAGTGAATGTCCTGGTCCAGCCCCAGGCACACACCCATCACTTAGCAACAACCAAGTGGTGTATGATTGGCCCTGTTCTGGATGAAACCATGGCATGCTGCTTAGAGTAAGAGGTTGTACAGGATGACTTCTATGGGTGCCTTTCAATCCTAATAATCTCTGTAGTCCTACTGTACAATTAGGGATACTTAAATGCAACAAGGAATTTAATTTTCAGTGTATGGTGTTAATTTTATTGTAAGTTAATGTAATTGAGTGTAAGATTTATTAGTATTTTTTAACTCCTGTGAGTGTTAAAAAACAGTCTTGATAGAATCCTTGAACTTGTTTTCCTGATAAAATCGTACAGGAGAGTAAAATAATTGAGAGATCCCAGAAGTTTAAATAGACTGGAGGGAAAAAAAAAAACCATCAGCCTTTAGAGGAAATGGTATTGCATGCATTACTTTTACGTACTTGAGTAAATGGTCTTATTTATTTTCCATTGAGGCCAATAGATACGAAATATCCACCTTTTAGTTTTTGTTTGCTTTTACCAAGATTCATTCAGGCCTGAGACCTCCAGGACAAGAAAATGTGGAGCTGTTAGAGTGGATCCAGAGGAGGACCATAAAGATGATCAGAGGGCTGGAGCATCTCTCATGAAGGAGGAGAGAAGGCTCTGGGTAGACCTCATTGTGGCCTTCCGCTACTTGAAGGGAATTTTTAAGTGGGAGAGGAAATGACTTTTTACATGATCTGATAGTGATAGGACCAGGGGAATGGCTTTATTCTAAAAGAGGGTAGATTTAGATTAGGTATCAGGGGAAATTGTTCACTGAGAGGATGCTGAGGTGCTGTAACAGGCTGCTCAGAGAAGCTATGGATGCCCCATCCCTGGAGGGGTTCGAGGCCATGTTGGATAGGGTCCTGGGCAACCTGATCTGGTGGGCGGCAGCCCTGCCCACAGCAGGAGGATTGGGACTGGGTGGGCTTTAAGATTCCCTCCAACCTAGGCTATTCTGTGATTCTGTAACACTGCTGCAAGGAGGGTTTAGGTGAGCTCTTTTATGTCTCCTAAAGTTCTTCTCTGAAGTACTTACTGCCCAAAAACTGGTTGGTCTTGGGTATGCTGAGATTGTATGCTTGGAAGTTCTCTTTTACTGAATACAGAGAAATGTCTTGAAGTTGATATAGTTTGGCATAGAAGAGCTGTGTCGTGAGACTGTGCTGTTAGCATTAGCATCGTGGGCAGTGAAATACTGTATGAGTGTTCTGCTGCATCTCGGGACAAACATGCACGGTATAAGATGTAAAACTAACTTCTGTTTCTTAAGAAAAGTTTAGTAACTCAATATCTTTAAGAAATCCCTAAAATAATTTTGAATGGAATAAAGCTGAAGAAAAGGATGTATCGGTCCTTAATTATCCTCAACCATTTGCAGAGAAAGGTTACTTCAGTTTACTAGAGCTACATGTTCATAGTTGAGAATTCTGGGTTAAAGATATGCATGTGAAAGAAATGTGGATCAAATGCCAGGCAAAAATGATAAACTTTGGTACGATTTTCTGTACTTGGCACTTTGATAGCACTTGGGTTAGTCATGGAGAGAGGTTAATCTTTGGACATCATATTTCAACAGCTGTTTTGTTTTGTACGTAAGACATTGCTATGTTTTATTTGATGAAGAGCCCATCAGTGGAATGCTGTTACATCATAGGACATAACTTCAATTAATATGAACCTCTAGAATGTCACTTGAATTAAATATTAGCATTTTCTGTGCTTTGAGTAAGTAAATAAAGAACTCTGTTTTAATCTTCCCTTTGTATGAGGAAGGATAAGAGGGGAACCTGCATTTTGAACGTCAAAACAAAAAGGAAAAAAATAAAAAAAAAAACTTGCCTACTTGATTGTATTGGTTTAGCAAGATGAGAAAGGTATTTTCTTGGTGATATTTTAGCAGGAGTGTTTTTTTTTTTTTTAACTCTAAAAACATTGGGAAGGATAACATTGGTCAACTTCTGACTTTGGAGATGCTCTATACTCTGGTGTATGGGAAAATGTCAAATTCAGAAAAGGCTCTTTTATGAGGAGAGTCGGGAATGCTGCAGCTTCTCATAAATTCATCTTTTCCCTTTTCCAATTTTTTTAAAAAATCTTAGAATAGATCTTCATAGTATCAGTTTCACTTTATTTGCATTATGGAGTTGAAATCCTGTGAAATCCACTGTGGTCTGTGACATATGTCTTTACCTGTGTAGGACAAGTTGCATGATCAAAGTCAACTGCCGTGGTAGGCAAGCTCTGCGTTTCCAAAATAAATAACCAATATTTGAACAGGGAAAAAAAAAAAAAAACAAAACAACAATGTAATAGACTATACAAACAACAGTGATGAGTAAAGTTGGATGAATAGGAAGGAGGGTCTTTCCTCTATTTGTCTGAGCACACATAAATCCGATCCTTTTTTGTGACCCTTTCTTCATCACAATGTTGGTCTGCTGTAATGAGGTGATATTATTAAGCCTAAGTTACTTTTAAGAAGCTCTAGAACTTCAACTTTAACTGAAGAACTTTCTTCCTGTACTGAAAAGCAAGAATGCAGTTACGTAAATGCTGAGGACATTATTTCTCAGCCACTGCTTTGAACTTTTGCGATCAGAAGTCTTGTTCTTCTACTCTCTTGATTCCAGGCTCTGTACTGCAGTATTATGTTCTTTGTAGGTGTGCCCATAGAAATCCGTTTTCATGTCCTATTGTTCATAAAATAATAGCAGTTCTTTGCCAAGTTGCATAGTCCAGTTTCCTTACGCTAATGTGCATTATTCATATCCTTCGATAGTGGGAAGAATTGAGAGAATGCAAAAATTATAAATAATTGCAAGTGGATTTAGGTTTTGTGTTCAAAGATATAGCCACTCTCAGCTGAGGAGGTAGATTATAGAGGAGCTACAAAACAAATTGCCCATGACCAAACAAGCATTCATTTTGATTTCAAAATTAATGGCTATGCGATTAATAAAATACTTGTAGAAAAATCATTTCTTCTACCTATCATACATCATTCTTGTTGTTTTTAAATTGTACTGTGGAATTTTTTTCTTGTAAAAATAAGTATGTAATGTTGAAAATGTTTCACCAGGTTAAGTAAAATAATACAGCTTCTGAAATGAAACTTTGAAGTTGTATATGTTTACTAATTTTTTTTATTGTCGCATCTGAAGAATTTTTTCAGAGTTTTCAGAAGTGCTTGAACACTTTTTTTTCTTTTCTTTTTCAGTCATTATTTAACCTACTGGAGTTTCGAAGGCTAGTTTTGAATTTCAGTCCTCCCGCGAATGCTCAAGACTTGCCCCGAAACCAAAAGGTAAATTAGAAGCTGACTTCCCCTAGTGGTTGATGAAGGCATTTCTCTGTTGGAATTGAATTTTGTACTTCTTTGTAGCTCAAATTAGCACGTTATATAGATGCCAATTAACATTGCTCTTAGCTTTCTATTATGGATCTTATCTAAAACATGTTGGCTATGTGATAGAGTAGTACTTTCTTAACATCCTGGCCTATAGAATTTGCTTTTGGGTTCCTCTGCATAGTTTTGATCAGTGTAGTTTTAGCTGTAACATTGTTACTGTTGGTAAGGAGTGTGTGTTAATTATTTGCAACTCAAGATCTGAGAATAAGCTGTTATTAGCTGGCCTCTTCTAGCCTTTTAGTAAGGTGATAGTAAAGATAAATTCTCCAGTGTTCATTGTGGTATTCATATAGGACTGGGGAGTAGAGGAGTTGATTCAGATTTCTTGTAATCTCAGACTAATGTGGAGGAACGGTCATGAACTGAGGGACAAAATAGACCAAGTTATTTTCCTTTAGAGGATATCCTCTGAGGAAAGATGCATGGGAACACAATGAATTCTGTGTTGCACATTCTTTTATAAGGAAGAAATGGGAAGAGGAAGTTGCTGTATGTTATGTGAAAACATCTAGTGTCCTAATTTTCAGCAATGCAGAGCAGTGAATTTTTTGCATATCCAGTAATAAGGCCATTATCTTGCCCATTTCTTTAAGATTTTACAAAGAGTGTGTGTTGACAGCCTGGCTTAAAGATGTTTGGCATTGGAGGATTGACTGGAATGTTCACTAGGAAAAAAGAGCTGCAATTTGAAAAGCAAAAGAAAACAAGTAGAGATAGTGTCCGTTTTCTAAACCTTTAGGTATGCACCATAAAAGGGAAGCTGCATGTTCAGTCAGAATTGTATAATCCTCCCTTCCCACCCCCTCCCCCCTCTGCTTAAAGAGCAAGTTGTCACTTGTTTTCTTCAGGAAAAAATGTTTGCATTAAGTCATGAGATTTTGTGAAAATACAGCATTGATAGAGTTAGGAGCATATCACAAGAGGATGACAGGCTGGTGTATTCTAGTAAGAAGGATAGAATAAAGTCATACTTTGCTCCAGCAAGGCAGTGCACATGTAAGGAATGATAACGACAAGCTGTTGTCTTTGAAAAATATCTTACTCAGGCATTGCCACTAGCAGCCATATGCATTTAGCAATTCTTAAGTGCTATTTCTTAGAAATTCTTATCATGACAAACAATATTAAGGCTGTATGAAATGATGAGACAGCAAATCATAGGATTCACATAGGAACCTATTTGCTTGTCTTGACTTTTAAACTTTAACATACACTTAAAACCTCAAATCAACTTTTCTTCCTTTGTGAAATTCATTCTTCTTCATTAGACTCAGCGTCTTCCTGTAGAACAAAATATGATTCTCTGTAGTTACTGCATCCTATATGCTCTCCCAGTTATCTGTTCATATGAAAGCATGAGGTAGTTTTTGCTGTAATCAGGGAGACCACATACATATTTGGTGTAGAGTAGATCTTCGAGAAACGTTATTACAGGAAGAGGGTTAATGTGCTACAGGTTAGGACATCATTCCTTGTTTCAACATTATTGGTATGCCAGTGTGCTGGCATAGTGCTTGACAATAATGAATGCTTGCTATGTATTAAATATGTAGATTGTTTTAGTAGCATTTCTTAATCATAAGTTGTCCCAACATCAGTGCATTATGAAGTTGTTTATGCAGGCAAGATAGGTGATAAATTAGAGATCATCTTAGATAATAATTTTCCATATAACTTTTATTTTGAAATTGAATTCAACTTTTTTCTTGTTGCATGTAGAGCGTGCTTTAAAATTGAGACCTTTGTGCTGTGCTGTGTTTATTCAGTCATTTCTTTTTGTTCTAATAAACAACTCCTTGTGTAATACACAACTCTTGTGACCCAGCTAAATCCACTTGAAGATTTTAGGCTTTGTTTAGTGACAATCACTGTTCTTTGTGCTAGTACCTGCACCCTGCACATGCTGGTCAAGGATCATGACAAATGCATTAGAAGAGCTCTTTCAAAGAAAAAAAAAATTACTAGTTTTAGAAAACCTTTTTAAACTTTACAGATATATATTTATTCCAAATAATCTTTCTGAAATCAGTGGTTCACTTTTGTTTAACCTAAAACTACAATTATGCCTGAAAGTCATCAAATCATTAGTGTAAATTTGGTTGATACAGTCGTGTTCCTTGTATGTGTACTTGTGATTTAATATAACAGAGGCGATATATATAGAGTATTGTGGTTAATTGTCTATCTTGTGCATATGAACAGATAATTGGTAATACAGAAGACTATTGATAAAATGTAAATAAAACTGGAAATTTTGTTCATCTTTAATAGATCACGCTATGAAAATTTTGAGAACAAATCACAGTTTCCCTATTTTATAGTTGTAAAGTGTTTTTAAAATGTAAATGAAAGACTAAATTTTGTTCTTAAATTATGAAAATTCATTGTGGAATTAGGATGGCATTTGCTGAAGCCTTTGATCTTTCCTATGAACATTGGTTATAACTGGTGTTTTACAGAGTGGACTAAAAGAGCAAACAAAAATTGCTGAGAATTTACACAACTAGAAGTAGTTTTTAGGTATTATGAAGAACACGTTCTAATTCCTCATTGCCATGGTGTTTAAGGCTGAAATAAAGCCTTTATGTACTAGAAGCTTTATGCGTACTGGATTGACACGGGGATGACTAAACAAGTCTGGTCTTTGATAAGCATGTTTGTCATCAAGTAATTCCGGTTTGATGGGCATCTGACAACTGTGCTCTTTGAATGAGACTTCGTTCTAAGTACAAGTGGATATTACATGGGTTTTAGTTTCACAAATGTGTCTACTACCCACTGAGTACTGAGAGGATAGACAGTCTCCACACTAAACCAGTGGATTAATCTGTTGTGATTGATTGTGTTTCAGTTTACTTATTCTTCATTATACTGGCCTAATAGAAATAAGCATAAAGAATTTGGGCTTGTTGCCCTGAGTGTATAAGATTTGGTAGTAAGTAGGTTTGGGGATTAACAGATCTGTCCGCTTGTTCATTCAGCCTTATTTTAAGCTAAACATCTCGATGTGGTTTCAAAAAGCTTTCAGTTTCTGAAGTGTAGTTGCCTTTCCAGATAACTACATTATTTTGCAAATAGGTCATTATTTTGTAATGACGAGAGGTCTTGTGCACAAACTGGGGCAGGATGTTCCTGCAACATCAGGAAGCGTATCTTTACTGTGTAGGTGTCAGAGCTCTTGCACATGTTTCCCAAAGAGTTGTGAGGTGTTCTCCTTGGTGATTTTCAAAAGCTACCTGGGCACCGTGCTTTGGGTCACCCTGCTTGAGTTAGGGGTCAGAGCAGATGGACACAGAGATCCCTGCCAACCTCAACTATGCTGTTGTTCTGTGATAAATCTGACAAGTAAAAGGCAACACAACCTTGATAGTAATGCAAGTGCACTTAAATATTCATTTGACGATTGACAAAATGTATGCTTAGTTTTTTTTTTTTTACTGCTTTATTAAATATTTTTAATTCTTCAAATACAGGAACATAGGAATTTGCCTTTCATGCGTGAATTGAGGTACCTGTTTGCACTTCTCGTTGGTTCAAAAAGAAAATATGTCGACCCATCTAGAGCGGTTGAAATTCTTAAAGATGCTTTTAAATCAAATGATTCTCAACAGGTAATTTATGTTTCTTTAATTCAAAATTATGTACGTTCTCATATAGTCATATAACAGTAGGATTTTGCCTTTTTCAGAAACACTTAATTTCTTCAGAAAAGTTGTTCTTTCCTGCATGAGGTTATATGGTTAAGGTATTTAATTACAACAACGTGCTGAATTTAGTGCCTGGTGAAAGTAACATTAGTCACCGTTTGTTGGATGCCAAAGGGTTTGAACAATAGGATTCATAAGATGCCTTTGAACTGCTATGGTGTGAAAGCTGAGTCCAAGTAATAAGGATCACAAGACTCTGTAGAGGCTGAGGAACACTAGAACATTAATGTGCTCTAAGAACTGCATGCAGAAAAAAAACAGAGACAAAAAAAACAAACTGTGGCATAGTCTCAGGCATTGTGTAACTTCGGAATTCTTGCAGGGGGGAATGCTGCTATGCTGATATTGCAAAGTGACACTTCACTGTATTCTGTAATATATGTGAATGTTTACTGATCATTTAATATTTTCCAACAGCAAGATGTTAGTGAATTTACACACAAATTATTAGATTGGTTAGAAGATGCCTTCCAAATCAAAGCTGAAGAAGAGAGGTAAGATTTTTTCCTAGCTCTTTGTATTGAACATTTAGTTGAGGAAAAGACAAACCAAACAGAAATCTGCTATTAACTGTGTGGCCGAAAAAGATCCAAGCCTGTAGCTGTATGAGTTAAAATGTAATTTTCCTTATATGCTGGTACCTTCAATTTTTTGAGCTTGCTTTTTCACCATCTTCTTCCATGGTAAAAATCTTACTGAATGAAGTCTGGAATATATAAACAGTAGAGATATATATTGTCAATAATGTTAAGCTTTTTTTTTTTCCATTTGAATTCAGTTTAATTTTCAGTACCATAGTTTAAATTCTTCAAAACCTCGCTATTTTTCTTCTCAGAAGATGAATGCTCACAGTTTGTGTAAGTGAACATCTACCTGTAAACTGCTTTGTGAGCATGTATTTGTTTCTGTAGTGTCTGAAAAAGTAGTTTTTTACAAGGCTGTGTACAATTTAACCACTTTCAAATTTAATTGGATTTGAATTTGATTTACATAAGTTTTCCTGGAATTAAGTGCTTCTGAAACAATTTTCAGACTATACTTATTGTTGCAAATATGTGAATGGTTGTTATTACCATTAGAGGAAAGTACAAAACAATGAACTGTAACTAAGTGAAATCTTCAGCATTTCTATAATAAATTTAAAATATCTCACACACTTTTGTAAGAATTTATGTCTTCTGTGTTCTTATACTAACTCACTTTCTGTTTTCAGGGATGGAGAGAAACCAAAGAACCCAATGGTGGAGTTATTTTATGGACGATTTCTAGCAGTTGGTGTACTTGAAGGTATGTGTCTGAATTTACTTGGACTTTTGTGCAGGTGTCTTTTCACTGGTAGTCTAGATGCACAGATGAATGGTGCAGTTGTAACATTTTTAGCTGTCTGCAAAAATGCACTTGGAGAATACACCTACAGTCTGTGTCAAAAGGTTTGTCCTGAGAAGATGGGATTAGCAATGAATGTAGTGAACTTCAGCCATCGTGAGTGACTGTTTCATTACCTTTCAAAAGCTGAGTGTGTCCTGAAGTGTAGTAGAAGTTAAGGTGAGTTGCAGACCAAAAATGATTGCAAGAACTGATCATCAGGACATTTTTGTCATTTGCTAATGGTATGTAGAAGGTATACAGAAGACAAGTGATTACATTTTATTGAGGTAGTCTCTATCAATCTTCATTTAGCAGAATTTAGATTTTCAGTTCTGTCTGCACAATTTCTAGTGTGGATAACTCATCTTCTTTAAAGTATTGTTCAAGGAACCATTGGAAACTTGCTCAACGGCAGTGTCAGAGAGTGTGCTGAGGAGTCAGAGAACTGTACAAGCTTTCCTTTATCTAACTGGCATATAATTTGTGAAATTGCAGCATTTTATATTTCCAAGTGGCCAGAAACTGTGAAAGCATTTTTAATGTTGCTGATTCTGTCCCTGTCCAGAGGGCGAATAATTGTTGAGATGCATTTGAGTAAAGAACCTATGATCTTTAAAGTGTCTTCCAGATTGTCCCTTGGCCGGGAACACTTTAATGCTTTGTTGTCAGACTCAAAAACTGTTCTCTGAATTCCTTGCTACTAGCTAGCGTTCGCACTCCTTTGCTTTTAGATTCTTTTGTCATTCACAATCACATCTCTAATGAGGAGATACTAACAAACAAAAGAAAAACAAAACAAAACAAAAAAAAAAACAAGAAACAACACCAAGGAAACTGGCTGATGCAAGAAGACTTGTTACTGACTTCAGGATGAAATACATTGAAATTAAAAATTGGAATCACTTGCCAGTTATATTTCTCTTCATGTTTGAGCCTGTACACCGTTACCAAATTATCATCTTCTTTTCAGGACAGAAATAGTGAATATTTTTGTGGTTTGTTTTTTTGCAAAAAAATATTTGTATGAAGAGCTGCATCTTAACAGGAATTCCACTGACTTCGCTGATGCTGTGCAGGGTTCTATTATCCAGCTGCTATTTGCAAGAGGGCTTTGACTTGGCGCTACAGTTTTACACACATGAAACGTTTTGAGTTATGCTTATTGCGGTTACATATAGAAACACAATAAATTATCTAAGGAGGAAAGTATTGCCTTGTTTTCATACTTACCAGTCAATTGCTCAGTGCGAAAATAAAGATATTGTTGAGTAGATTAGGCCAGGTGAACTAGAGTTGTTTGTTTGATGGTTATTATCGTTTCTGTTTTGCTTTGTGTTAGTTTTCTTAGACGTTTTGGTGTGTGTTTTTGTTGGTTGTTGTTGTTATTGTTTTAAAAGTAGATGTTAATTCTTAACACCTTAACTGTTTAATTTCTTCTATGAAGGTAAAAAATTTGAAAACACAGAAATGTTTGGCCAGTATCCACTACAGGTTAATGGCTTTAAAGATCTGCATGAGTGCCTAGAAGCTGCAATGATTGAAGGGGAAATTGAATCTCTCCATTCAGAAAACTCTGCAAAGTCTGGTCAGGAGGTGAGTTGAATGCTCCTGAGCACTTCCCTCAGAATGTTGTTGTAGTGCCCTATGTTTTTCACTGGGATTCTTTTGTTGTTGTTGTTCATTTCTGCTTTGTGACCACTATTAATTCTTCTGTATGTTCTGATGTTTGGCATAATTGGATTGTTGATTTTGAGGGCTTGTACCTTCTTTTGAGTATCGAGTGTATTATTTTTTGATATGATAACACTGCTTAAAATGATTGGCACAGGCTGGTTCCCACCTGTTGCTGATATTTGATCTCCAAACATGTCATGTTTATAACGCCCTTTGGTAGTTGATCACTGACTGCTTTTACTGACTTACTGCCTTGTGCTATGCTATGAACGTGTGCTTGTTGCCTGTTCAACCATTGCTTAAAAGGTTGTTATTCCTCTGTGTTCTTTCTTGTAGTTTCTTAGCACTGTATACTTCTTCCCCTCTCCCATTTTACTGGCTTTTCCCAGCATCTTCCTCTGCCTATTGCAGTGGACAACTCTCCTCTCTTTTGTTAACTGCAGTGGACAGACAGCACTTGCTCAAATTGCTGCTGTTCCTCCCAGTATGTCCTTTCAAATGTCTCAGTGTTGTTCCTCCCAGATGTCAGAGTGAGCTGTAAGCATGGGTGGAGGGAATGAGATGGCACCCCTCTAGGAAGTGGAAAAGGCAGTTTGTGATGTTGAGTCAAGGTGAGGAATGAAATTTCTGGAGCAGAAGTAACAAGTTAGGGAAAAGAGGTAGTTGGACTGGTGGTAGTTTTAGGACAAAGAGGTGTATTCTGTTTGTCCCTTCTTTTTGTTGGCATGCTTGTATATGTCCAGCATTCTTCTCTGGCAGGACTCCTTTCAATAACGTGTAGGTTATTGATGTGGAAATAAAATAATTCCTATTTACTGCAAAGGCTGAACTACTTGTACTTTACGCAGCCACTCGCACACGTCATCACAAATACTTTAAAGATGTAAAATCTTGAGAGGTTTCTTCTGCTTAAATAAAAAATTCAGATATAGTTTCTTCCTTGATGCCAGTCTTTTGCAATAATTCAATATTGCAGTGTTTAATAATATCAGTATGCATGCAGGATTTAATTACTAACCTCAGTGAAGCGCTTAAATATCATCCTCCAATTTGAAGTCTTACTTAAAATTTGTGTTAACAGAAGTTTTGTAGCACCTCTTTTGCAGTCACTTTACCTGGTTGGCTAATGCTTATCAAATACTGATCAACCAAATCAGATGTGAACAAATGTGTATGTTTTCAGTCAGTACATTTTCAAATGCATTTATGAATCTTACTATATTTTTCTCTCCCAGGGTGCTTCAAATTCTATTTTTGTAATTCCAGCACTTATATAAATGACTTTTTAAAAAATGAGTATGTTTTCTGAAATAAAACAAGAAAAAAAATACATAAATATCTTGGCATAATTCAAAGTTTAATTTCTTTAAGCAAGGTAAAATCTTGTATATAGGTACAATAAGAACAATATTGTCTATCTTATAGATGGTAGACTGTCTTGAACTTAAAATCTGTGTGCATTCATGCATAAAATGTCAGTTCCGATGTTAATGCTTGACTAGAAATGTCAGACTTTGTTTTGTTTTGGGTTGGTTTTTACAACCTCTAATGGTAAAAAAAAATATTTCTACAGGGGATAGAAGGATAATCGCATACTGTTCTACAGTGTTAATCTTTGAGCTCTGTGAAGCTGTGTTTTAATTGGTTTAGGTTAGCAAGTGAAAATGAAGTGAAATAGTCATATTGACAACAATGGCGAGATGAGAAAGGTAACATTAAGTCCTAATCCGGAAAACATTGTTATTACTATAGGGTCACCTAAACAGGTTATATTTCCCTGGACTTAAGTAATGTATTGGTAGTGGCTGCAGCTGTTAGTTTGCTTAAGCATGGATGCCTCAAAATTAGAAGATTTGGAATTACTGAAGGAAGCTGAATTAATTGTAGTTTTATCAAAGTGAATCTCTGTTGAGGAAGACTTCAAGTGGCATTCCTGTGAGTTGGTAGATATCAAGCTTGAAAGTAATGATATTGATGTGGTTGTCGTGTTAAGATTCATTCATCCTTTTTCCCACGACTGCTTTTAATGGAATATTTAGCTAGTTCACTGTTGTTATAAAAGTAATGGGTAAAAGGCTTAGCCATGCAATAGAGGATATACTGTGAGTTAATATTCAAACACAGAAAAGGGAACACTGCCTGTCTCAAGGAACTTAAATCCAAATTCGGCAGAAGATGGAGTTCAGTGCGCGTACGTGAGGTTCAAAGTATGGAGAAAAATAGATCAAATTTATCCACAGCTTTGCTGATGTTGATGAGATTCAGCATATTAGCAGTTTAGTCATTAAATAGTTTGGGGACCTTGCAGTAGAAGGGCTTTAGGAAAGGACTTTGATTTGGTTTTGCTAATTTTAGCGTTGAAATGTACTGCTGTGTGAAAGAGTTGGAAGACAAGTTGGAAATTGTCTCCTTTAAAACTGGGGAGCAGTTAGTAAAGGCTGACATAGGCAAGAAAAGGCAAGGCAGTTCATTTTGAATGCAGGAAGAGAAGTGATGCTGATGGTAATGAACTAAGAAAATTCAGCAACTTCCTTGATAGCTGTTTGTGTGACTCCTAAGGTGGGGCAAAGAGGTAACTTTGCTCTGAGATGTGGAATGGTGAGAACCTAGACTAGAATTTTAACCATGAACAAAGAAAGAAAAGCCTGTTGTGGTGGTGTTATACAAAAAGAGTATTTGAGACATTTTACTGGATAGGAAGCTTGAAATGAGCCCCAAGTCAAATGCATTGGGCACTCAACGTTAAAATTGTGTGACAGTTGTGTCCACAGCAATCAAAAACTTGCCTTAATGGTTAGACATACAAAGCGTATTACACATCCACAAATAGATAGACCAGGCTTTTTATTTTGGGGAATGGAGGGGGAAAAGAAAGAAACTCTAGTGCTGGAGATGGTGCTGAGTTTGTTTTGTAGTTGTGTTTATTAAGAAAAAAAGTATAAAAAGAGGCTAAGGTAGACCCATGTTGAATACACAGAGGAAGCTGGGGTGAGGTGATAATAACATGAGTTGGTTAATGGACGGGTTAGCAGCGATTAGGGAAATGAAAAGAAACTTTAAAAGATGTTATTTGTACAAATGAGATTTCGAGAAAAAGTATCAGTTTTACAGCAGTGATAGTGCTTATCTAACTTGGCACAGAGCACTTACTGATCTTGCTTATGAGGACGTCATTAGAAACTTTGAGTGTTATCAGTTGAATGAAAGGGCCAGAAACTCAAATCTGAAAGAACTTGAGGGAAGAACACTTCATGGAAGTATAAACAAGTCTTTCAATGGCCTTTGAGTGTTAAAGGAGAATAGGGCACTTGGAAAGGCAGGGATGTTCAAGTGCAGATTGCTTTTAGTACAAGTGGGACGAATGTGAAAAAGTAAGAAGCCTTCCAGTCTGCTCTAATTTAATGCAATAAGCAGTGAGTTGAAATGCTCTGATGTGCATGGGTAACTTGTTGCTATTTTCAGTGAAGTTGAAAAGATGGGAACTTTGGAAAGCTTATGCTGATGCACTCTCTAAAAGTAATTTCTTCCATAGATGTGTCAGTATGCAAGTATTGTACCATTATCACTGAAGTTTTGTTACTGAAAGCATTCACTGTGGGGTTTTGTCTTTTTGTTTTGTTCAGCACTGGTTCACTGAGCTTCCTCCTGTCTTAACTTTTGAGCTGTCAAGATTTGAGTTTAATCAGGCTTTGGGGAGACCAGAGAAGATACACAACAAATTAGAATTTCCTCCAATTTTGTATCTGGACAGGTACAGTATATTATTACCAACAAAAATTTATATTCATACTAAGACTAAATTCATGAATTTGGTAAAGTTGCTCAGTGTATCTAGTAAGTTTCTGTACTAGCTGAAGAAGTTGTAATTTCATAGGTTTTTAGTGGCTGTTTCAGAAAATACACATGGATGACAATTTAAGACGTAATGCTACATCATGCCAAAACCTTCTTGTGCTTCAATCTTTAACTTATTGCTAGATAGTTGTATATGTGGGCAAAATACTCTGAAAAATGTCACTGTCTTGCAGTGTTTATTGGTCAGTTCGGGAAAGAGGGTGAGAAGTCAGCTATTTCATGGTGTTCCAGATAGACTGCATGGTATGAAGATACTCAGAATGTAAGGATCTGCAGCATCAGTGCATGGTGTCTGTATGTAGAGGTGAACTATCATCCTGGCTTTCAGTTAGCTACTAAATGTTATTTGTGAGCCTAAACAGTGAAACAAGTATTGCTACATGGCTGTTAGTAAAACCAGTTAATTTAGAACTTTTCTGGTACGTTTGTAATACATTTATAAGACACATCCATGATGCAAACAGAGCTTTTGACACTGGGGAAAAAGTCTCTACTGAAAGGTATGGTGGGAGGCTTAATTGGCTCATTATTTACTTCTCAGCTCTGTTTTACTGTTCAATGTGTTGTAGATAAAGCAAGTTCTGGAGAGCCAGAGTAACTTTCTAGCACCAAGTGGTGAGACTGGCTGGCTACAGACTTCTGTTTCAGTGCTGGAATGATATGAGCTGATGTATCTTTGTAACCTTCATGTTTTACAGATATATGCACAAAAACAGAGAATTAACAAGAATTAAACGGGATGAAATCAAGAGACTCAAAGAGTATCTCACGGTTTTACAGCAGAGATTAGAACGGTACTATAGATTACTGTTCACAGTGTAAATGTAAATAATGTTATAGGCTCTGTGGAACAGAATAACTCCTTTCAGCTGTACATTTTGTCTGTAGTTATTGGCTCTAAATTTCACTGCTTTATCTTTTCTTTTAGCGTTTCCTTTGGAAACTGTTTAGTTGTGGTAGTTGTGATGCATGAAACTTGCTAGGAAAGGTGTGCTTTATTTAACTGCAGTCAACAAGAAAAAATCCTTTTTCTTTGGTTTTTATTCTTTTGTGTGTGTGTGTGTGTGTGTGTGTGTTTTGGTTGTGGCTTTTTCTTTCTTTTTTCTTTTTTTTTTTTGTATATGTGAGTGATGGCATTAATACATTTTATGGTTAACAGATATTTAAGCTATGGTTCTGGTCCTAAACGATTCCCCTTGGTAGATGTCCTGCAGTACGCCTTGGAGTTTGCCTCCAGCAAGCCGGTGTGCACGTCTCCAGTGGATGACCTGGGTGCTAGTGCCCCCTCCAGTGGGACGCTGCCTGCCCAGACCTCACCCAGGTAAGGGCACCCTCCTTCCAGTGTAAGATGCAAGCAATGTGCTCAGTGCAAACCCAGCAGCTGAGAGAGGGGAAGAAATCCGTTTCAACTAGGCATCTCCTGAGGGTTACCAAAAACCAAATGTTAAAAATCCAGGGCTGTCTAATGCACTTATGAGTACTTCTTTAGTGGAGAACAGCTACTTTTGAACAAAACACAAGAACTATAGTGCGTGATGGTCCTAAACATCAGTACTTGTATAGTTTTTTAACAGCAGATCATTGTCCTTTGCTTACCTGAGAGGACATCTACAGTTCTAAACAATCACATTATCTGATGAGGTTTGTGTTTCCCAGGTGGAATGTATTAATAATCGGAATTTGGGCAGTATGTATGTGCTGCAGAGCTTCCAGGTTTCTGGTGTAGACTTTCTTTTAGTTTTGCCTGAGACCTAAACTTTTCTGCTTGACTCCTTACATTTCTGAGTGAGATTTTGAAGTACCTTAATGGTATGAGTTTTTAAATTCATAATAGCCAAAGTACTAGGGAGATAAATGTCCAATAATGTTATTCTTTTCATTGTTGAAGCTAGATACTGTTAGTAATGCTTAATTAAGTAGAGTATCAATTAGGATAGGTGGACACTAACAATTTCTATCAGAGCTCTTTATTTTGCATTCTGGAAGTAGGATTCTAAGTTCTAGTTCAGTCAAGAATGTTTATCTTAGTACTTCAGAGAATTGAAGAAAATTAGTCTAAAAGTTTTTAAAATGTTTTTAAATCTTACTGATATAATGCCAATATAACTACTGTTGACTGATAAGACAAGAAAAGTGTTTGAGAGGTACTAATGATTGCATGACATCATGTCAAGAGTGCTATACTTTGTTTAAATTCCTATGTAGAAAATGTATTATGTAAAAATGCAAATACGACTTTTTTTGTCAGCCTGTAGAAACACGAACACATTACATGGAGTGACATTGTAAGCTCTTTATGTTCTGTCAACTTTCTCAGCTACTGAAGACTCCAGATTCCTCAGGCTTTATCATGATGCCGTACCCAATGTAAATAAGTAGTGGATTTCTAGGAAGATCTTCAGATTCACGTTGTGCCTAGGATTACATAAATACCATCTTTTTTAATGGGAGCAGAAAAATCTGTAACAGATTTTTTAAAGTTCTACTGCTTTTGTACAGTTTTCGTAAGTTGGCCACTTTGAGTCACAAGTCTCGTTTCAAACAAGTTCACATGGTTTGATACTAAATTCCCAGTGTGCCATAAATATTAGAGGTTCTTTCACTTTTGTTCTTCAGTTAACATATGCTCTAGATAGGTGATCAGGAAAAGAAAGCCTAATAGGTATAAGGCGTGAAAAAGTTGTTAAACGCGGAACTGTAGTGATTGGATTTTATGGTCAGTAGGCAAAAAACCAAGTTGTTGTAACTTTTCTGTCTGCAGTTTACCCATAGATGTTTCAAATTACAGTGATCGCTTTTGTGACATTATTTGAAAGTGCTGAATAGTATTTCAAGTAAAGCAAATTGTGGCTTGACTGATCCAATTCCTTTATCTTTGATAATAGCCACTACAGTTGTCATTGTGCTAACATGCACACCACAAAGTTTCTAGCCATTATGAAGTAATCTTTGTATTGATATTTTCACTGCCTTTTTGGATTGCTCTGTTGGTAATTACATTTAAAATGTTGCTATTCAAGTGAAAAACTTATTTTTATAGTGCGGCTTTCAGTTTGTGTACTTGTTGATTTAGTTTTGGTATTTTATGTTCTGAATGAATGCAGCACGATAGAGCAGCAGGGGCCTTCTTCTTCAGATGTTCCAAGCACATCTCCTGTACAAAGATCTGTAATACATAAACCGTTCACACAATCACGAATTCCTCCTGATCTGCCAATGCATCCAGCACCAAGGCACATCACTGAAGAAGAGCTTTCTGTCTTAGAAGGCTGTTTGCATCGCTGGAGGACAGAAGTAGAGAACGACACCAGAGGTATTGCCACAACCTGGAGAATGTAGTTGCAATTGGAAAGGATTTATGGAATTTGTAAGGGAGAGAACTAGTCTTAATGTCTATATGTGTGCTGAGTTGTTTGTTTCATCCTTCTGAAATTGCTTTTAGGACATAGGAAGAGGACTTAGTTACACATCTTAGACTGGCAGTGTATGAACTGAAGATGCCAGGCATTGAGTGTAGTATGCATTGATGTTCTGTCAAAGGTTTCTGTGTGCGTGGTAGTGGAGAGAGCAAAACGGAAGTGGGATCTACGCTGAAGGACTGTCTCCAAATGCATTCTAGCTGCCAGTGTGATAGTGGGCTGGGCCAGTGTTGTAAATTGATGTTCTGTAGAGGTGTTTAGGGCAGAGTGACCACTTCAACGAGGAAGAATTCAGCTCATTTCTGAGCAAAATGTTTTTGGAATGGGTAGACCTTATGGTCCATTTTGATGCCCTGGGGAGAAACTAATGAAGTAGTTTTTCCAGCGGGGGTGGAATTAGTTGAGCTTTAGGAAATGAGCAACAGAGGATCACAAATCATTCTGTCTACTTTCTCATTTGAGATTTGGCGTTTGGCCTATAGGTAGTTAAGCAGATGCAGAAAACGTGAGATGTACCTTTGTTCGAGCCTTTAATGAGGAAAAAAGAAAGATGTAACCTGGTGCTATTATGCAGCCTAATAGAAAAGAATTTCTATTCTTATTTTTCTTTTAGATTTACAAGAAAGTATATCCAGAATACATCGGACAATTGAATTGATGTACTTTGACAAAACAATGATCCAAGTAAGTACACTTTCTGCATCAGATAAGTAGATGTTTTGGTTACTTCTACTAAAATTCTTAGATGCTTGAGAGGTGAGCAAGTACACATATATTAATCACAGTGGCTTGAGAAATGTCAAGGAAAATCATAATGGGTTTTGCTAGCTTTCTAATTACGCACAGTCAGATAAAAGACAGCATTATGGTATTTTACACATGACATGAGATGCACATAACATGACGTACATAAGTTTTAGCAACTTTGTGGTGAAAAACCAAAATACGTTCCATCAACTCTTGACTTGAGTACAGAATTTTAGTTTTCCTACAACAGTAGAATTTTCTCACCCTAATTCAACCTCATCGCTCAGTAGACTAATTTCATTATGGTGGCAAAAGTATTATTTCTTATGCTTTATACTCAATATTTACTGCCATTGCAAATTGCAACTTCCATACTGAGATTTGGGAATTTACAGGTCCTGGTTTTAGTTAATAATGTGGTTATAATAATAATAAAGTTAATGCCAAAGTGACTCCTCTTGTTTTTCAGTGTTTTGGTTTTCCTTTTTCTGTTTTGTTAATCTAAGGTGAATTTTAGGGCAATTCTTCTGCTCTGTAGTCAAAATAGTAATTTTAGAATGCTTTACTCTGGAATTATGGCTCCAGTAGTATTTCTCATGTTCACGTGCACATGTTCACTCTCTCAAGCAAGTTTAAGGGTAAAGCTTACTTCCTCAGTTACTTTCTGTTGGAAGGAAAACAGCTCTTTCTACTAAGTTAAATCTGTTCAGTTTAGTTTTCCTTGAGGTACGTTTTCATTTTGTACACAGCTTGTACATGGCAGCTGAACTCTGCTGCTAAGTTTCAGGCAGACTCTGCAAGAAGGCTTTCTTTAATCTTATTACTGGCAGGCTTTTTATTTTTTATTAATACTTGTGACAGGAAGGCTGCCGTCTATGTAATCTAACACTAAAATGAGGAGATTTGTTGTTTTCACACCCAAATAGATGACCTTTGTTGGCTCATGTTTTTATAGGAGGAAACACATTTGGATGTATTCCTCCCATAACAAGGATACGTCAGCAATCATTACACTGGAAAAATTAGATTATTTAGCAAAACACTTTTTCCTAGTACATAATTGTATGGTGTAGATTTTATTTTATTTTGAAAGAAAATTCCAGAAATGGAGGAAGATACAATTCTGCAGAGGGTGTTTCTGTGCCACACCTGAAAGCAGCAATGTATGTTGCTAAGTTATTGTTAGGGGACATTTTTTGACAAGGGACTCTGGACATCTGTAGTTTCCGTAGAATAAAAGGAAAACGTGGAGAAAATAAGGAGCTTCTTAAATAGTTCATATACGCACTATTATTTATTTTGCAAATAGAAATACTTTCCTTAAAAAGTCTAATTTTGTTTCCAGACCTTATTGCCTCACAAAATAAAAGCTCTTCTTCCTGTAATTGTATCATTTAGAGGGAAAGATCAATACTGCAAATCCTAGGGAATGGAAGAATATTAAGATATCCTGTTGCTCACACACTTACAGTGTGTGATTTCAGACAGGTTCAATAGCTAAATATTCCTTTTGTGTCATAAATTCCTTATTTTGTTTCCTCCTCCTGAATGAATAGACTTCATCAACTGCTTATTTCATTCCTCTTTTGTTTTCTTCCTTCCGTGAATGTGCTGTGGGGGAAAATGAGGTGCCATCTGGTGCTGGAGAAGCAACATCAATTTGTACTAAAGAGAGCTTCATAGCTTGTTTTCCCTCTTATGGTTCAAAGAACTCTTTTGTATTTAAAGAACAGAGTTGCATCAGTGGTTGTTACCGATACCACAGATGACTTTAGTAATAACCTGTATGATAGGTTACTGTGCATGGCTTAAAGAAGGAACATTATCCTATTTTCTGAGTTGGTAACGTAGAAATCAAAAAAGGAAAAAATACACCCAGGTTGGCGTGTGATGGTGAAGAGGTTTGCTATAGTGACTATTCACTGAAGATGCTTAGACTGGTAGCTTTATCCCCTTACAGTGGTTTTGCCATTCAAATGTGTAACATACAAGTTCACTATATGGATCAGGTAAAGTCATACAGAGATATCACAAGTGCCATTTGAAATGTTGTTCGTCTCAGAATTTATTGTTTGTAATCCTCCTACTCTTCTTAAAATAATAAGCTGGCCAGTGGTGCACACTGTGAAGTGTTCTTCATGCCAGTTGTATTGTTACCATTGCAAGGATGCCATTCTGATTTTCATAATTTTTTCCACCAGGCTGCTATTTTGGTTTGGGGTATGTTCTTTTTGTTTTGTTTTGTTGCCCTGATATATCTGTTCTGTAACTACATGTGAAGTTCCATTTCTGTTTCGTAAGTAGTAAGTGTAAGCTATGAAGCTTAATGCAGACTGTTTACTTGGTCTGTTGGCCTCGGCCTTTAATTGTCGTTGGTATATGGCTCGTTGTAAGAAATGCCTGTATGTATTGAATTTACCTGTCCCTCAGTCACAGGCTCTTGAGGGGCATATGCCTAGAAACTGAGCGTGGATGATTCCAGACAGACAGAGCTGGAGAAAAGTATAAGGATTTAAGTTCACCTGGGATTGTACTGTTCTGTTTTATAATGAGGAAATTTTATCATTGAAGTCTCAAGAGACTGTTTTCCATTTTTGATCAAGGTGTGCACATATTTATATGCATGTGCACGGACTTGCAGTCATTTTAAGAAAGCTTCCATGCGGTTTTGATGACATGTTACCCCGCCCCCTCCCCCCTGAAGCACATTCAGATTTAAGGACTTGCTTGAATTTCTTCTTGGGTTTGAGAGACTTACAGTGTGGTTTGGTCTCTCGGATGACAGTCTGTTTGACTTCAGCTTCAGTGCAGTCAGCCAGCTTTACAGTTCAAGGGAAGTTGCAAAATCTTCAGCATTTTCATATAGTCTGAAAGAGAATAATGAGGTTAAAAATAACTTCAGGGAGTTTAAGTCATAGTTGGACATGTATTTATAGTTACTGATTACTTTGGTGCTTAAGTGATATTTCAAACAGATACTTACTACTGCTTTTTAAGTAGCCATTTTATCCACAGTACAGATTTTTACTGCAGTAAAAGTTGTCGGGTTTTTCATCCTAGCTATCCTGCTGTCATTCAGCCATGCTGTGCATTGCAGGGAAGATTAGTTTTTTCTATTATGTTGCATTTGCTGTTTTGGGAGGTTAAAACAGGCCAATCACTAAAATACTTTTAAAATGTTTCTAAGTAAGGAAGCACTTATTCTACCCTTTGTTCTTCAGATTTCTGGTGACTTAAGTAGGAGCTGAGTATTTCATTCCTCTTACTTGTGCTCATGGACATGTAACCTGTGATACTTTTTACACTGGTCCAAAAAACAATCTTCCTTCTCTGCAGAAGGATAGAGAGAGGACCTCTTTATGTGTTCCAGCTTTCTCTTTGCCGTGCTTTAATGATACATTTGACATACTAGAAAAACAGTTGTAATTTTCACTGGAAGAATTTTACTCTTTGGAAATGGAAGAACTAAAATTCCCAATTATTCCTTTAAATAAAATCACTTTATAGCACATAGAAAGCACAAAGTTTATTACCTTGAATTCACATATACCTTACAAAACTGAGTATAAAGTTATTGGGTCAGAACTGGAACAAACCGTAGATGCTCAAGACTGACATATTAAGTTTTTTT
Source organism: Gallus gallus (assembly GCF_016699485.2). NCBI lineage: Eukaryota > Metazoa > Chordata > Aves > Galliformes > Phasianidae > Gallus > Gallus gallus. The sequence goes on from NC_052532.1 coordinate 98,812,237, forward strand.
CTGGAAATACAAGAACAGTAAGACTATTTAAGAAATTAACAGAAGAGCTTACCTTGCAGTAAAAATAGCAGAGCAGACATTTCTTCTGCAGGTTTACTAATGTACTTAAGATCTCTTTTAGCTCATAATGGTAACTTAAATAATTCAAAGTTATTTTGCATAATGGTTTGTTGATTTTTAGCTTCTTGGTTTTCCTCTGTCATATTTTGATCCTCTCTATTTTTGTTACTTTTAATGTATCAGTTATTGTTGGTAGATAGAACAAAACGCTGACGAGAAGAGTTTGGTTTTTGTTTGTTTTCTTAGGTTCCTTATAGATTGCATGCTGTATTGGTTCATGAAGGTCAAGCCAATGCAGGACACTACTGGGCATATATTTATGACCACCATCAGAACAGATGGATGAAGTACAATGACATTTCTGTGACAAAGTCAACTTGGGAAGAGTTGGAACGGGACTCTTTTGGTGGTTACAGAAATGCCAGTGCATACTGTTTGATGTATATCAATGATAAGGAACAATACTTGATAGAAGGTAACGTTATGGTTATGTTTTCAGTATGATATAGAATTACTGAATGCATCGGTAAAGAAAGCTGCTTCTTGGTGGATTTCCAGATTTTCGAAATGGCTTTAAAAATTACTGAAAATTCAATTTGTAGTCATAATTGTCAGTGAAATTGCTTCTGCAGGTTAAATAATTTATTTTCAACTTTCAGATTAATAGAGATAATTGTAGTGTTTCTGTATGATTAAGAGAGCAAAATTGACTAAGTTTGCTGATTTCTAAAGATTTTGGATCATCATATGCTCAGTGTTTTGAAGGTGTTATCTCCTGAAGAGTAGAATAGAAATAAGGAAATGCAGAAATGACCATTGACATTAAAATCTTCTTTTCTTCATAAGCTTTGGAACTCATATAAACTTTATTGGAGAGTGGAAACATGACATTTTTTGCAGGATATTGAAATATATTCCTCTATGGCCTTACCAACTGTATGTTAAACTAAAGAAATCTATGGATTTGGATTTTTTTTTTTTTTTTCAGGTCATGTAGTTATATGTAATTATAAGGCTCTTATGAAAATACTGGGAGGGAGTGGAAAGGCCTTTAGTATGAGTTTGATAGGCCCTGTTAACGTTTGTTAGGGATCTGACTGAAAATGGCCTGATTCATAGAATTGTAGAATGAATCACAGAATGGCTTGGGTTGGAAGGGACCTCAAGGATCATCAAGTTCCAGCTGCCCTGCCACAGGCAGGGTTGCCAGCTGCCAGATCAGGTACTAGATCAGATTGCCCAGGGCCCCATCCAACCTGGCCTTAAACACCTCCAGGTGATGGGGCATTCAAAATTTGTCTGGGTAGTCTGTTACAGTACCTCCTCACTCTCAATAACAAATGACTGAAAATTTTATTTTCCTGTATATTCATGGAGTGAAAAGCTAGAATGTGCATTTGTTCAGTTTTTAAATGAAAACTGATAATAACCTTGACGTTTCTATACTACCAGAGTAATAGTAGACTTGCAGCCATCAGGTTTATGAGCTCTGTACTAATTTGGAGGTGGGTTTGCTGGGGGAGCAGTTAGAGCTGATTCATTCTCCAGTTTCTTCATACCTACCTGATATACTGTCACAGAATCATAGGGATTGAGAGGGACCTCTGGAGATCCAGAAGGCTTATAGTTCAAAGTAGTAATGATCTGATGATGCCTAAGAATTTGTCCAGAGATTGAAAGAGCAGTAGCAATATGTTCTATTAGCAGAAGAGTGCCCAACAGATAGTAAGAAAAGTTAAAAGGAAGACAGTTTGGGAGATTTGATGTACGATTGCATGCTTTAAGTAATTCACTTGAGAAAATTGAGAAAATCTAACATATATTTTTTCTCCCTATTTCTTGTCTGAAATATAATTTGTAATTTACTACAGAGGAGTTTAACAAAGAAACGGGGCAGATACTTGTAGGAATGGACACATTGCCTTCTGATCTAAGGGATTATGTTAAGGAAGACAATAAACGTTTTGAAAAAGAACTTGAAGAATGGGATGCAGAACTTGCTCAGAAAGCACAGCAGGAGAAATTGCTATCTCAGATTCCCAGAGCTCCAGCACCCTCACCTGCTCCAGGTTAGCTCTTTCTACTTGTTTGCAAGAGGAATAGAATGAATTGGTTTGCATATGAATTGTTTAGCTGCTTAAAAAGGGAAGAAATACTAATTTGTGTAATCTTGAATTTTAATTATTTACTTTATTATTGACCAAGGTAACTGAATTTTAATCTGTTTTTTTTTTTGCATTTTGGTTCTTTATCTTATTTTGCCTTTTCCTTCCCAGTTTTGTGCTTATTTTTTTTTTTGATTATTTTGCAAAGTGAAAATATGTCTGAAAGTCAATTGTCTGCAGATCCCTTAGTATACTACTAAAATCTACAGAGATCCTCACTACTTTTCTTAGTTGTGCCTAACGTGATTGAACACCCCTTACTCAAGCCTTAATGGATCTCTAGTCAGTACAGGTGTATTTGTTCCTCATGTAAAATAATGAGTCAATCTATATGAAAGTGTTCAAAATGTCATGAGACACAGACTGACGAAGAATTGGATTGGTGAATGATGTGACCTACCCTGCATCTTCTGTGTGGGTTACCTTATTTATGAGATAATGATCCAAATAAAACTGATGAATTTAGAATTCATGCTTCTGTTAACATATGGAATTGTCTTATTTCTGTCACTAAGTTCAAGCAGGAGAACCTGAATATTTAGAGCAGCCATCAAGAACTGATCTTTCAAAGCACTTAAAAGAAGATTCTGTACAAGCAATCAATAAAGCTTTAGCTGAACAAGAAGATAGAGGTCCAGAGGCTATAATGGATACGGTGAGGATATTTTCAAGCTTGAAATAATTCTTTTATTTTGCAAGTGCGAAGGATAATAGCTGCTCAAAGGTGAGGGGGAGGGGAGAAACAAAAATGAGCAAAGATGTATTTGTTCTTCAGGGCCTCTTGAACACTACAGGTCCATCCAGAAAGTGTGTACTATGTTAATGAACATAGTAGAAGTAAAATACTGTACGTAGATGTACTCTCTGTGATTGAAGTACTTGCCGAGGGTACAGTATATTGCTCAGGTGACGATCATATCTGTGCCCACCATCAAACAACTTTTCAAAATGTTAGGTGGTTCAATTTATTTTTGAGGAGTTAACATTGACATTCCATATAAAAGACTTGAGAAATGGTGCTTTAAACATTGATTTTTTTACCAGAGTAATTTGAGAATGTGAGTTATCTTGAAAGAGCTATGGAATTTAAAATAGCTATCAGAAAGAGTTTTTTCTGATTATGCTTCTTCTGATGAAGAAAGCTCAAAAATGGTCAAGAAAATCTGGACTGTGATAAAGCTCTTAGTTCAGCAGTATTCTGTAGTTTTAGTGCAAATTCACAAGTTTATGAAAATTAATTTTGTGATTAAGCAGACGCATATGTTATAATGGCAATAAGAATTACTATTGGGTGATACTGTTTTCACTTCATGTCTGAATAAATACTGATTGGAAATTGGAAATTAACTGCTTCCTGAGCTGCTAGAGAAACAAACATTTAAGTCCTTTCTTTCAGTGAGTATGTCTTGCTTCTCTATATGAATAGCCAATGTGTTTGCCAGAAAGAAATACATCTTTTAAAGTAATATATTTGTTTGACTTGGAACCTTATGCCACAGAATGAGACATGCAAAATGTACAGTATGGCTTCTTTGGACACAGCTTGTAACAAATAGTGATACAAACAACTTAGATATGCTCAAAATTTCAATTTCCTAAATTCTGGTACGAATTCTCTTTAAACAAAAGCAGTTTGGGCCCAGACAGCTTTGGAGCCAACAGGAAAATCTTTTTAAAACTGTTGAAAACTATATGGCAACTTGCTAACTTTTCTACCTGAAATGTTTTCTATCAGTTTTTCCTGTTGTGTGAGGAGAGCAAAGGAGCATGCTTTCTCTGCTAAATCAAATCAAAACCAGCAGGGAAGTTAATCATATATTAAGCTGTACTCTACCACTAATAATTTAGGCTACTGCATACTTGGCTTTGTTGAGTTCTCAGGGCAGAGACCAGCTAAGGGGGAGCCTGCTTAATATGAGCTACCTCTCATGTTAATACCTCACATACTGACCTCTGTGGTAGTATGGATGATCTCCGAGGGGGTAGCCATACTGATATCCAGGTCATGATAAAATGTCTTGCCTGATGCTATCCTCTTTCTGGGATCTCTGAGTATCCTTCTGGTGGGATGTGGAAAAATCTTAGAAACCTGATTCCATGGATCAAGTTTTTCTGTTTAGGCTAGATATTGTACGCAATCATCAGCCTTAGATCTTTGCAAGATAGTGGCTGGGAAGCCACTGAGTGAGGCAGGTATGGGCCTACTTATCCCAGTTATTCTGATTCCTACTGCCTTGTTCTGCAACAAAAGGAATAGTTCTTTAAAAGCAAAAATAAATAAAAAAAAACCAACCCAAAAAACAAACAAACAAAAACATAAAAAACCACCTACAATAAAACAACCAACAAACCAAACCCAACAAAACAGAAACAAACCAAAATCCCACAAACTCTCTTATTTACAGAGTCCTTATGCTGTTAAAAAATAAAGCTGCTTGCTAGCTAATCTGAGGGTCCTCTATTAATGGATAAGAGCTACTCTCTGTTTACCTGAATTTAACTTAGAACTATGCTTCCTTTGGAGTATATCATCGTACTCTTAATTATTCTACTTTCGTTGTGATTCTGATAGGCGTCACACATCCTTTTCCTCCACTTTTTGTTTGTCCATTTTAGAAAAAGGAAAAACAGCATCAGAATGTCTAACAGTTATTGGTTTCTCACCACATGATCATTTGTGTCCATTTTCTGCGCTTTGTTCTTTCTATTTATTTGTTTCTCTGCAGTCTTCCTTTGTATTTCTTCAATGCTGGGTGTAAATGGATACTGTGTGTGTTTCTGGAATTTTTGCTAGAAAATAAAGCCATTGTGATTGCTGTAGAACAGCAGCACAGAATTCTTTCTGCACTCTACACTTGCTTAGATTAGAGTTGAGGTTGAAGTGCTGCAAGTGTTGTAAACTGGCGATCATAAAGTGATAGAATGCAGTAGCTGAGATCATCTCCGTTGTTTACAAGCCTGTGGTAGCGTAAGAATTTCAGTGACTAATGTGATCTTCCCTTGGATCTCTGTGCAGTTATTTCTCTAAAAAATAGGCCTGTTCAGTGTAACTCACCTTTAAATATTCTTTCTAATACCTTAATTGCTAGAGGCTTTTTGTATTTTTTTTCCAGTGCATCAGAAAATGTTAGCCTTTGACTTTTTGCCTCTTCTTAGCACGAATTCTTCAGATACCTCGGTTATATTTAGTAACTTTCTGGTGGAGGATATGACAATATGAAAAGAAATGGTGGTTCACAGACTCATCCTTTAAAAAAAAAAATGCTTTGAATCTGTTGCTACAGAGCTGCTATAGTGGCATAGTAGCCCATGAAGATGTAATTGTGAATAAAGGAAAAAATTATCTTTTTTTAATAATTCTATCTTAATTGTAAAATGTGCTACTTAAAATAAACTGTAAGTAATCAGAGAATATAAGTGATATTTATCACTTTTGCCAGGAATGCACTTCAAAAGTGCATTTCATTTAATTTGATCAGCCTGTTAGTTTGCGTCTCTCTGTGATTTTCTCTGCTGTGTGATTCCCACTCCCAGCATACAATACTGATCATGATTTTCTTCTGCAGAGCTCTCATAATGCCTCAGCTCAACCAGCTCCTAACCAGCGAGTTGTAGAGGTGGCGATTCCTGATGTAGGGACTTTTGTGATTGAGTCAGAGGAGGGGGGTTATGACGATGAGGTACATTTGATTGCAATTGTGTGCACCGCTCCTACTTGGTGCTTTCTTGTGCTGCCTGAGAGTTTTTTGGCATGTTTGCACATCATGACACCTAACAAATATGTGCATAACTATATGCTTAATGATTTGTATCCGTAGCGACGTCTTAATTTGTAATGAAGTATGAAAGGAAAGCACTAGCTACTCTAATTGGGCACGCTTTGCATGGTACTGTGTACACTGGAGGTATATTTGTCTTTTTAGCTGTGGAAGTTGAATGTTTGTGCTAGGCCAGATAGTCCTTGAAATGCTAGTGGTAGCCTGTGGTCTACTGCATTATTTTAAATATATCAGGATAGAGAGTGGTGATGTTAATGTTTGTGCTTTCTTGTCAGTCTAATAAAGGTAACGTTCAAGTCCAATCTCTTATTTGCCAGTGTTAAGCTTTTTAGACTTTGAGGATTTAATTATCCACGGAAATAACCTGAAATTGATATTGCTGCTGGAAGTGACATTTTTCCCAAGCTTAAAAAAGTAAATTGCTGCTGGTTTTTGCAGTTCAGACCCAGAGTGGTAAGCGTCCCTGATTCTATTTGAGGAACAGATGATAGAGTCGCATTATTGCAGGAGACAATATTTTCTGCTGGCCTACTTTAACAACAGAAAGCAGCACTGCCAGGGTTTCAAACTGTTCTGCCCTAACGCTGCTTATTCTCTGCTTGGTTTGGGGTTAGATTTGATGCAGCCCTTATTCTTGGCTATCTGGGTGTGTGTTACTGGTAGGCTATGAGACGCTTTTGCTTTGCTGCGTAAAAGGATATTCCAGGAAGTTCTGTCCCATAATTATGAGCAATTGCAACTAAGAGTGGGGGACGGGGGAGAAAGTTATTTAAATGCCATCATCACACTGAGTTAGTTTTCTCACAAATGTACAGTCTCCATCATAAAGACATGCCTTTTTTAATTTTTAAGGCACTCTTGTCCACATGCCATTGTTTTTTAGAGGGTGCTAGCTTTCTTCATGATTTTACTGTTTCTTTTGTAAGTTATTTGCTTTTGTAATGCTGCTCTTATGTGCGGGGAAACTCTTCTGGAGGTTTTAGGGCTCTTCATCTTCTCTTCTTGAAGGCCAGCTTTTGTTGCTGTGCCAGTAGTGTTAGCTAGACCGTGGGCAGGGAAGGATGGAGTGTTTTTCCTTGCTCACAGATATCAAAGGGAAAAGACCTTTCTGAGTACCCTACAGGTATCATATTGCTTGTGTATAACTGATGTGAGTAGCTGTGAGATGTGTGTGTTATGTTTGGTGATGTGTTTGTTAAATGTTTTGGTTTTGATTTTAAAAATTTGTCTGGAAATGTGATTGTAGCAATGAGTCTCTGTACTTTGATGTTGAAACACGTATGAAATACACAAAGCGTAGGTCATTATGTTTGTGTCTAGTATATATGAAGTGTGATTGGATGATTATCTGATAGAGCTTACTTCATCCTTTGGTGGCCGTGTGGTAGCACTCATTCAGTATGAAACTCCTGATGGATACTAATGCTGAACCAGTGCATGCTTCTTTCCTTAGAGGTTTTGACTATGTACTTTTCAAATTGTATTTGATACTCTTGTTCAGTTTTTGTTAAGCTTCCTTTAAGTCGTATGTTTTGCAGTAAAACAATATACACATGCTGCGGTTGATTTGCAGAACACGCACAGTGGTTTTTGTATTGAAACGTGCCATTTCAGTGTATGCATGCATTAAGTTGCTTTTTTATCTTGCATGAGACTAAAAGCATATTGAATTTAAAACTTAAAATATTAATCATTCCAAACTTTTACCTTAAATCCCTTATGGCAGGTCATGCTGACCCCGAACATGCAAGGTATTATCATGGCTATAGGTAAAGCCAGGAATGTTTATGACAGGTGTGGGCCAGAAGCAGGGTTCTTTAAGGTACAACTAACATTTTCAATTTTTTCTGACTTTTTTTGTTAGATATACCTTCTCCCTCCACCCTTTGATGCATATTAAGACTGTTCCAGTACATATAAGTATTATTCTATGGCATCAGTCTTCCATTTAAATATTACTACATTATAAACTCTGCTAGGGAGAAATATCTATAGCTATTTCCATCTTGATTTAGCAATATGCTGACTTGAATTCAGCTGCAGGTAGCATAAAATCTGGATGGGTAATCAATAAGAATATGTATTTTTTTTTCCCCTGTTCATAACAAAAAGTATGTCTTCATTAGACTGTTTGGGACAGCAGTGTTTTCACCAAGGCACACCAGTGTGTAGTCGTTTGTTTATTTCAGAGAAGTGTTCTTGTTTTCTCCTCCTTAGAAGAATTTTACTAAATCAGAATCATTTTCTTTTGTTGTACGGAATTGATGTCAATACAGTTTATTTATGCAGTGTTTTATTACTGCGAATTGGATGTTACGCTCATTATGTTTGTTAGTCTACACACTAACTAGATTAAAACATGCATTAGTTTTATTAAGTATGCAAACTTCTGAACATTTCAGCTTGTAATTTGTTGAGTTTCCAGAGTATAAAAAGGGAATTACTTTGACATGTTGTAGAATCCTCTCAAATATGATGCTTTATTTTCATCTGCTGGAGGAGAGGAAAAAGCGTTTTGCCTGTTCTTGAATAACATTCTGTTTTCTACTTAATTTTTATGGTACAGTTGTACTGAAAGAAAACATTTGAAACCCCCTCCCAGAAAAGGCCAAAACAAAACAAACAAAAAACCCCAAAACACCTCTATAATCCTTTGCTACGGAAAAAATTAAATCTCATGTTTGTTTGTTTGGTTTTAATTTTTTTGTGTTGCTTTCTTTTTTTAAATGGATATTCTGTGAAATGTTATGGCCGTGTTGCATTTGTCTCTGTTAAACATGCCCACCATCAGGCATCGAAGAGACAACTGCCATAGCCTTTCTTTAATGAAGTGGGTTTTGTTTGGGATTCAGTGCGGTGTTTTCAAATTTCTCACTTAATGACAAGCTGTTTTAATTAAAAAAACAAAACAAAAAACCCATGTTCATCTGATCAAACCAGACTTTTTTTTCGGAAAGGTTAATTACACTGATTTATTTACTTATTTTTAATGTGAAGTGTGTTTTGATGATGAAAGCTTTTTGATGAAAAGCTCAGTTGAAATGTGGAGGTTGGGAGCAAAATTTGTCTTTGAGAAAGTGTTTTTAAAGCTAAATTGTTGGAGGGTAGAAGTCTCCTTACTCATTTTCTGCTGAACCCTGTTCAAAGCAACTTAGCACTACTGAAACATGCTTCATTTTTTAGTAATATATTAAGTCAGGAAGTTTGCAGGTGAAGTGATTCTACTTACTACCAGGTTTAATGTTTTGAAATGTATGAGGTGAAAACCCCTCCTGTTCCTTACATTTACTATCAGGAAGGTTCTGTGATACTTGAACAAAACCAGAGCATAGCAGTGTACATGTGTTTGTTCTTTATAACAAGCGTCTATGAAAGACTGAGGTTTATTTCTGTGATGTTCTTATTGAAGTGTAATGCAGGTAAAGCCCATTTGATGAGAGTCATTGTTACTGCTAAAGTTTGATTCCTACTTCACATTTCAGACTTCATACTTAACCTAGTACAAAGCAGCTAAGATGCTTATTGATCAGTCATACTTCTCTAAACTTTATACACAGTTCCTTGTAGTATGTTTGCTTTTAGAGTTTTATATAACATTCTTAGTGAGAAAGCTTATAATATTTATTTCCTGTATTTTGCTTGAAGGAGTAGTATTCTATTTTATTTATTTTAGTATATAGAAATTATGAATCTGTAGCATAACATTTGACTTTTTTCTTAATATGTATTTGAAAGTCTAGATTTTCTTGCATTTTTCCTGTTTGAGTAATTCTCTGAAGAATTAAATGCAAAATAGTAATAGCTTTTTGTTTTGTGCCGACCTCAGAAAAGAGGCTTTAATAACTTTATCAGTGTTTGTTTTCTAATGGTAGAATGTCTTATGATGTAAGATAATAGAAACACTGTGTGTGATTTTGATAATTATCATTGGTTCTCCAAAACTCTTTTTTAATAATAATGCATATCATTAGTATTTTAAAATACAAATGCAGAATGTTCTGTCAAGTTTTAAAGTTCTCCACACACTCTGTTTAAGCCTACATGGACAGAGTCCTACTTGTGTGTTCAGTCTCAAAACATAATGTTTCTTGCTATAGTAGCCCAAATGTTCAGTATTTAAATGTTAAGAAATATTCTTAATGTTAAGAATATTATGTTATAAATGTTAAGAAATTACATTAGACATTAAGAAATAACATAAGAAATAAGAATATTATGTTAATGTTAAGAATATTATGTTATAAATGTTAAGAAATATTCTACTGCCAGGTAGAGGCACAGGGAGATTTGGAATATTGAGTAGGGGATTTTCTGCCTGGTTTGTAGCTTTATTTTTTGTGTGTGTGGTATTGAAGCTGCTACTGTGTGCAGCCACTGTGTTAGGTCAGTTGTTTCAAATTGATAGTAACATTAGCCAGCAGTTTGATCACCTCCATATTTTAAGAGAGAAATTACAGAATATATTAACATTTGTCACATAATTTTGTAATTATTTTTCTTGTTGTTCTTGTTTGTGCTGTATAGTTTCAATGGTTAATTTCTAATGAACATAGCAGATGAGACATACTAAAATCTAATGTGCTGGCAAAGGGAACTCTTCCTATAAGCTCCGAAGTTGACCTAAAATACTCTGTGGGGAGTCTGTCTTTGCCTTACGGGAGGCTAATACTAACCATATTGAAGTATTTTCCTTAGAAAATTTTTGTTGTACAATCATTTCTATTCTGACGTACTGTTTTCAAAATCACACATGCTCATTAAACTTTGCATATAATTTATTTTATTTGTGTATTTGCATTTGAACTATCTATTAGGGGTACTTTTTGATCTTAAGAGATTTTAGAAAAATCCTTGAAGTAAAATGTCTGTTATACTGCTTTAGGACAGTACATGCTTAAAGAAGCCTGTTCAGGGACTAGATATACCTTCTTTCAGGGTGATATCGTGCAGGACTGGGATTGCTTTTGAAGTACAGGCCCACTTGGGGTTTTGGCAGCCCTAGTCGGGGAGAGGCAGGAGCAGCTTTGTCATTTCTGGTTTTTTTTTTTTTTACTGTAGTTCAGACTCGCTAGAAGGGTTGGGTATGGAATCGTTAAAATTCTTTTGTAGTCAGCGGGCCACGGGCATGAATTATTCCTAGTGTCTAAAAAGTCTGAATTAAAAGCCAGAAAGAATAATGTATGTTTTTAAAATTATTTAGGCAATTAAGTTGGAATATACGCGACTGCTAAAATTAGCCCAGGAAGATCCACCACCTGAATGTGATTACCGTTTGCGTCATGCAATAGTTTACTTCATCCAAAACCAGGCACCAAAGAAGATAATTGAGAGAACATTATTGGAACAGTTTGGAGATCACAATCTTAGCTTTGATGAAAGGTAATAAGATCAGCATGTCTCTCTTCCTGTGCTTGTGTGAGTTCTGTGATGCGTCAAGACACACTTTTATATTCAGATATGCGATACGCATGTAGTGAAAAGAACAACAGTTTGTACATTTGGCTTTATCATCTAGTTAATAGCTTGAAAGTATAAAATGCGTAAAACAATAATTTTATAAAAGTTTTAATCTCTATAAAAATCTCTATAAAAAGAGTAAACAAGAAGTTGGTAGGAAGTAAGGAAAAATCCTCAGTGTTGCTCCTAGTTGTATACAGTTCTCTGTACCCATTTTTTGGAACACTTAAGACCATGAAATCTCTGTTTCTTCACTGGCCTAAAGGTCAGCAGTAGAAAACAAAGCCTGGCATCTCTTAAAATGGGACGTCAGACTAGACAAATAACTTACTTGAATGCAAGACAGTGTCTCCGGTACTTGAAATTTCATATACTTATTAAAACAAAATAAAAAAAATGAAAGGTAGAGAGTGTTAGTCTGACTTCTGCTTATTGACGGCGGTTAAATCTTTGATTCTAATCCTCTAATATTACTTTCACAAAGTGAGAGCTGGGGAGCTTCAAGCCATCTGAACTTCAAAGTTGAGAAAAAAAGAGTAATACAACAGTTTAGTTAATAAAACAGGAAGTAATTCTTAAATGGTATGGGTGTCCATCACATGTACTTGAAAAGTATGCCTTCTGCTGATTATGCAGTGCATAGTAGAAAGCAGATTTTTCAGTGTTTCCATGCTGTTTTGTATAAGGTTGTACTCTAAACTGTTTGAGTTTACTGCCTTTGTATGGATGATATTCTTTTAAAATTTCTTTCATGATTTCTTGTGGCTTTTTATAAGGTGCCGTAACATAATGAAGGTTGCTCAAGCTAAGCTTGAAATGATAAAGCCAGATGAAGTAAACATGGAGGAATATGAGGTCAGTATTTCTTATGCTGTAAATTAAACTGTAACTTCAAATAATTATCAATAAGCTGAATTTATCTTAGCAAATTTCTTTTTGTCTTACACTGAGAAGGTGAAACTAGTTCCTGAAACATTAATTATTTCTAGGAAAGCTGCTCTGACCAGTTTATCTAAAGCCATTTTTTCCACATCTTTAATTCCAAGATCAAATTGGATTCGAGCCACAGATAAATGTCAAGGTTGATTCTGTTGTACTCCTTAATGTGCTTTGACGTCACTAACAGTATTTCATAATTCAACATCATGTGAGTCAGTTGGCTTTCTGTAGTCAGAAACTGCTGTGAGTTGAAGGAATTGAATAGGATCTAAGACCAATCTTAAACATCTAGAGAAATGGGTCATAGGGTTCAGGGTCACATTTGTGTTTTTCATCCAGCTTTTTTTGCAACTATTCCCATTCTCTTACTGGCACCTTTCTCTAGATTCTTTCATTTGCTAAGACCATGCATTTTCAATTTATGCATTTAATTTTTCCTCCTGTGCTACTTAAAAAAAACTTCGAAAAAAGAAAGGAGTAAATTGCAGAGGTTATATAAGTTTGACTAATATTTACCAAAACACTTCATCTCATATTTAAAGCTAACTCTGTAGCTGTCACTACAACATGAGTTCCAATTCTGTATGATACTGTTCATTAAGGCCTCTGCAAAGGCCTTATTTATATCCTGGGCAGATTCCAATGCACCACTTAAATCTCACTGTTATGCTTGTGGTCCCAAAACAGCTTGTTCAGGAGGACCATGGGAGTAATCTTGCCCACAAAAACAACAACAAAAAATGTCTACTTGACATTTCTGTTTACCAGATTTAGAAACTACAGTAGATGTTACTACATTAAAATGTGCCCTCAAAGGCTAGGGTGAAAGAACTCTTACAGTCTTGTGTTGGGCTGTGTGAGGTTCAATAACTTAAGTTTTCTGAAAGACATTGCACAAGTAGAATTAACAATCCTGGGCTTAGCTTTAAGTGAGGGAGTGGGAGGAATCTTCTTCCCTTACAGGTACATGCCATCTTCCTGAGGCAGATAGTTGGTGATTACTCTGAAGACTGTGTAACTGATTGTCCAGTATAAGATTGACATTTCACAGAACCTTTCTTCTCATGATTTTTATGTTGAATCTGTAGGTGGTTATGTATTATGGTATTTTGTCCCTTATTTAACTATTAATGAATGATTAAAAGCTGGTTAACCAATTGCAAAAAAGACAATCTTTTCTCATAGAATGATCACCTGTAAAGTGTATTAATAGTCACTTCGTATAAGCGGTGACGCAGCAAGATAAATGTTTTGCACCAACGTAAACATCACCACAGTCTGAAGTACTCAACAACCTATACAAGCCATTTGGGCTTTTTGTCACTACTTATTGCACGTATTCAGGCATTTTGTATGTCTTTCTTAAATGAAACTTAATGTTGAGTTTATCTATAAACTTTCTTTCCCTTTCTGAAGTGTGAAAAGTAAAGAACTGTGTGTGATGAAAAGAATTAAAACAGACTGTTAACCTCCCAATTTTTGAGTGGGGGAAGGTAGTGATTCTCATAATTCTGACTGTGGTTCTCCAAAAAAAACCTTTGTGTTCCTTTCAGTTCACGTGGTAATGCATTCCTGTGTTTTGTTTATGTTTTTAATAAAAATCCCACCAGAAACTCATCTAGAAATATTGTAGGAATTTAAGAATTTTCATTGAGAGAGGGGGGATTCAGGCTGACTTTTCCAACATACAAACTTAATAGGAGTCCTTATCACTTACTGTGAGTATTCAGCACTAAGTGTGTAAAATATTTGTATTTCATGTTTGTGGATGAAATTCTATATACCCTTTCTTATATGCAGAGATGGCATCAAGACTATAGAAATTTCAGGGAAACAACCATGTTTCTCATGGTAGGATTGGAGTTTTTCCAAAAAAAGAGGTAAGTGGTAGTATAGAACTCAAACGTGATAGAGTGATTTGAAGGCAAAATGTAACATTGATAAAGTTATTATTAAAATTAAGAACTGTTTAATGTGTTCTTCACTGTATTTACAGTTTATTCAGTTCATTAATTTCTTCAGTCTCACATCTAGATCAGTTTCCTACAACTTCCTGCTTTTGATCTCCATTTCTTTGTCCCTTATCAAGCCATGAACTCTTCTCAGTGCCCTGCAAGCACTTCTATTTCTCCTTCTCTCCTACTCTGAATGGTCTCTGTATTCCTCAGACTTAAGAATCTTTCTTCTCTTGTACCATATGTACACATATATGTGGACCTGAATAAGATTGAGAATTGAGCCCACACAAGCCTAATGAGGCTCAACAAGTGCAAGATGCCGCACCTCAGTTGATGCAGTCCCAGATATGTGTACAGATTGGATATGTGTACACATGGAAAATAGCTGTGCAGAGAAGACATGGGGGAGTGCTGGTGGATGAAAAGCTTCCCATGAGCAAGTAGCGTGTGCTTGCAGCTCGGAAGGCCACCTGTATCTTGGGCTGCATCAAAGGAGGGCTGGCCAGCAGGGAAAGGGAGGTGATTATCCCCATATATTCTGCCCTTATAAGGCTTCATCTGGAGTACTGCATCCAGGCCAAGGGCTCCCAGCACAAGAAAGACATGGAGCTCTTGGAGTGGATCCAGAGGAGGGCTATGAAGATGAGAAAAGGGCTGAAGAACCTGTGTGTAGAAAGGCTGAGAAAGCTGGGCTTATTTGGCCTGGAGAACTGAAGGCTCTGTGGAGACCTCGTTGCGGCCTCTCAATAATTAAATGGGGCTTATGAGTAGGAGGGAGGCCAACTTTTTATGTGAGAGGATAGCGATAGGACAACGAGGAACGGTTTTAACGAAGAAGAGGGGAGATTTGGATTAGACATTAGGAAAAAATTCTACTCAGAGAGTGGTGAGGCACTGGCACAGACTGCTTGGAAAGGCTGTGGAAGCCCTGTCGCTGGAGGCTCTCAAGGCCAGGTTGGATGGGGCCCTGGGCAGCTGAGCTGGGGGCAGCCCTGCCCTTGGTATAGGGGTTGGAACTAGATGATCTTTAAGGTCCTTTCCAGCCTAAGCTATTTTGTGGTATCTATATGCCAAACTTAGTTTCTTGTCTGCATGTTGTGTACCAAATAGCTTCGTATTTAACACAGTGAGTCCATAATTTTGGTTTGCTACACTGTATTAGATATGTTAGTACGTTTACTAATCTAAATTGGCACATTCCACTTTGTTAGTATTAAACAGCTTGTATACAAAAGTTGGTCAGAAGATAGCCTGCCTTAATTGAAAAAACAAAAAACAAACAAAAAAAAACAGTCTGGTATTGCTGGATCCCTTACAGAGGAAAAAAAGACATCAATGTGGTATGTAGGAATCTTGTTTTCCCTGGACATAATGTGCACTCCAAGCATGAAATACTTTTGGTTCCTTAACATTGGAACTCTAGGATGACAGCTTTGGCTGCAAAATTGCAGTGTTTTCACTATTCCACTTCTTCCCGTAGTATATTCTCCTCAGGCCATCAGGAGGGAAACTAACAGAAACCATAAACAGCTTTCTGTTTGTGCTGAACAGTATTTTTGTTATGGCTATCCAGTTTTTATGTTGATTTGAAAAATTAGAGTGACCCAGTTAGAAAACAAGCCTATAATGACCAGTTTTATATTCTGATATTGGTCAGAAGTGTAAAAAATATGATACTATCAGACTTATCTAACTTCCAGGAACTGTAGTGTTCATTCCCTTTCTCAGTAAATGCAATTTTATAAATACTTCAAGTGGTATTTAATGCAAAGACACTAAGACTAGAGGTAAACATGCTTTAAAGGATAGGTAAGGATCGGGTATCCATTGACTTACTTTAAAGGCATATATTGAAATTACATTCCTGTGTTTCAGCTACTGGTTCCCAAACACCTGAGGTAATTATTGAGGTTTACAACTTGTTACGTTCTTAGAGGGCAGTGCTACAGTCTATATTCTGAAAATGAGACGAAACTGATCAACTATTCTGATTTTCCTTCAGTGTTCCTTTAACTGTGAAATCATAAACTGTAGCTTTAAATACTTAAGAAACGTGGACTTTCATAATTCAAACATGACCTTCAGTTTTTTTGAGATCCCCCCTGCCCAGAAACTTATCTCCCTAAATCGACAAACTTTTCTTACTTGAAAAATCACTAATTAATGTCTTGTAGCGCTCAATCTCTAGATGGAGCAAAAAACCATCCTTCACTCAGGGAATCTGATTTTCTCAGTAGTGCTATGCCAAGCAAACACAAAACAGACATTAAAAATGTTTTACTTTTTCCTTCTTCCATGCTAGTAGCTTACTTTTAGAGGTGTTGGTATTGGAGTGCTGGGCATGGAAGACTGCACTTTGAAGGCAAAGGGAACAACAGTTTGAGTATTTCTGAAAATGACCTGGAATACGTTTTTTTGCTGAACTTTTTTGCTGAAAGCAGACATGATTTAAGAGTCAAGCCTGCCTTCAGAGTTCACTCATGATCCTTTATGGTGGTTGACAAGGCCTTTTCACATAAGGCAGGTGAAGAATTAAAGGGTCTTTGAGGCACACCTTCTCTGACTGTACTGTTGAGTAGGAAACTGCAGTAGGTGAGGTGAACGTAGTTGACTAAAGAACCTCGGCAGGGCATTTGCTTGTAGCTTGTTCTCATGGTAGTGCCTGAAAAGCAAACAAACTCTAGACCTTGGATTCTAATTTTTGGGGGGAAATAGTATGATTTTTCAGCTTTGACAATTTTTTTTTGTAAGCTGTGTTGAAATTTTATTTATCAATACCTGTGCTTTCCAAAGTCTAGACCGAGTGAGCTCCATAACTGTGTGTGTCCTTTTAAGTTCAGACTTAACAAACTCGAACTTAAACACACTTCGTATGTAAAAAGCTAGCATCTATTTGCTTAATTTAAGCTAAAGTAATATGCCTCGGACTCTCAAGATATATAAAATATTTGAGCCTGGCTTTACAATAATAGTGATGTAAAATGGCTTCCAATCCTGTGAGGTAGCACTATTGCTGGTTCAGGTAAGGATTACATAACTTGAAGACAGAGCGGGGAAAAGAGGATCTGGGAATAAGGCAGCTTCCAGGTACAAGTTTTTAATTTCGATCAACTTCGTTGTTGACACTGTTAGTTCAGCCAGTTTCACAAATAACTGAACCAAGAATGGAAAGGAATAGAAAGTCCAGCTCCTCTGGCTTTGTATTCATCAGTCCCAGTTTCTTGCAGTCATGTTTTCCACTGTCTTCCTACATAAATGTTTCTGCTGTCGAGTCAGTTGCATTAGTTAGTGGCTTGGAGAGATTTCATGAGTAGACATAGACTTGAGAAGAGGGCCATAGGACTTCCTGCTTTAATGGAAACAGTTGTGTATTTTGAGGGAAAAAAGGCAGAGAGTAGGAATTGTACGTATGTCATATATTACTCAAGTAGGAAATATTTAGGATTACAAGGAAAAACTAGTGATATTTGAAAGTAAAGCTTTAAGCAACCATTGCTATTTAAAGTAACCTTTTCCCTTCTTTTTATGTTGTCTTGTTGGGAGACCTTACTGTAAGTCTTGAGTTTGCCTACTTTGGAAAATTCTGACATGTATTTTTCATGTATCCTGTGCTCTGTGTGCTCACACATAATTTTTAGCCACTTTTAGTAGTTTGATGTTTTGGTAGTTTAAGCCCTAACCTTGACCTTCTGTTCTCACTAGGAGTGCATAATATACTGTTCTTCTAATACTCCATTAGAAAATTCTCTCCCTAGATTTTTCTAGTTGTTTGAATAAAAATGAGTCATCTAACTGCTTGTTTATAGGATAGTTTATAGGGTAGTTGCCTGAACTGCTTTCAGTGGCTGTCTGTCATAACTGGGTTTCTGCAAGTCAGAGAATTAACAATTTAAGGTGTTAGCTGGAAATGATATACAGTAGCGTGAGGTGAGATGATTAAACAGGGCATGATGGGATCTCTGTTGATTATTAACAGTTAGGTTCTTAGGTCCTCTTTCACTCATCCTTCACCAATTAGGCATGTATTTATTATCTGCATTTAGATTACAGACAGAAGTGCCAATAGAGAGATACTTCTGATTTTGAAATGCTCCTGTGGCATCGTACATCACTTTGTACTTCACTAGTCCAAAAAAGAAGTTAGTGAGGCTGAAAGTTCACAATTTATTTTTTAGATTAATTTTTATTGCTCAGGCAGAGAATGCTATCAGGGTAATAGCAATAGAAGATCAATTCTAATGTGACATAAATACATGCAGGAAAAAAATAAGGTTTCATGTATATTCAAGGTTAATCCAAAGCCATTTTTGAAGTGGGTGAAATGATATAGGTTTATGTCAGTGAGCTTTGCATCACACTTCATGTGCAAGTTATCTAGCTTGATGATACATTGTTCTAATGTATACAACAGAAGAAAACCTGGTAGAAAAAGCGACATTATGAAGAGATGGATGGGGGGGAGGGTTGGATTTACAGTCAAACAAGTAAGTGAAGTTACATATCCTATGAGGAACACAGTAGTTAACTTGAAATAGGTGTTATCTGAATTTGCATCTAACAACTTTGTTTCTTTACTTTGCTTTAGCTATATGGAAGCCTTGCTCTACCTTATCTATGCTTACCAGAATAACAAAGAACTCTTGTCCAAAGGCCCATACAGAGGGCATGATGAAGAGCTGATATCTCACTACAGACGAGAATGTTTGCTAGTAAGTGAAGGGTGAAATATACTGCAAAAGTTGAACTTTCCTCGTAGCAACAAATCAGACCATGTTGCCATATTTTCAAAAAAAAAAACAAAAAACAAAAATCTTTCATTAAAAACTACAAAGATTTCAATAAGAAAAAGGGTGAGAGGAAGAAGCGTATGTAGTGACAATAAAGAATGTGTTTGTTTTAAGTAATCAGTTTCTTTATCATTGTAAGTAGTATGCTCACTGCCATTGTGATGGCTCACTGTCATCTGGGCTAGGTAGAATCAACAGTGGGCAGTATTGGTGGGTGAACTCGCAGTGTTACTGCAGTTGGACAGGGATGCAAATATTTACAAAAGGGTATCAGTGGAAGATGATTTTTTTTTTTCCTTGATTGTGTCACCTGTTTCTTAGCAATCGCAAGAAAAGGCAAGAGCAGATGGTAGGACCTCAGTTTTGAAAAGGAGCAGCTGTAAAAGTTGAGTTGGCAGGTATCAACTGAAGTGGTGTGAGGAATAGTACAAGATCAAAGGGTTTAATAGAGTGTATGTGTATTGCTGTGAATGTTAAAGCTCAGCTGTTATTGCAGATTTGCCATAAGGCAAACAAAAACAATGGTAAAATGTGAAATGCTGTATACTTAAAGAATTTCTTTTTTGTGGTGGTACGTGAAGAAACTAAACGAACATGCTGCAGCACTGTTTGAATCAGGAGATGATCAGGAAGTAAATAATGGCCTGATCATTATGAATGAGCTTATTGTCCCGTGTTTGCCATTACTACTGGTGGATGAAATGGAAGAAAAAGATATTGTTGCTGTAGAAGATATGAGAAATCGTTGGTGTTCCTATCTTGGACAAGAAATGGAACGTAAGTATTCATTAAAGTATAAGGCTCTCACACACCCCTGATTTTTATAATTTTAGAATGTTTTGGTTTGTGTCTAGAACGGAGCCTGAATCTTTTGTGTTTTGGTAACATATTTTGAATTACCATGACTTTTGAATGATACTGTACACATTTAAATGAACAGCAGTTTTTTTCCCCATGAACAATAATGAAGTTCTGCAATATTTTCCAGATGTAACAATGTCCTGAAAGGAAACTTTGTTTTTCTTTTTCCCAAAAGGAAAAACCTTCATGTTGATAGACCCTTTGAAGGGGTATTTATGCTAACATCTTCCTAGGAACCAATGTGTCCTTCAGTATTCACTAAAGAAAGTGCATTATTTCAAGTGAAACTCTTCATGCTCCTGTCTCTGTTTAAAAAAAAAAAAAAAAAAAAGCCAGTTTGGGGCAGGAAGAGGAAAATTGCACCTGCAGACATAAAAGCTTATGGTTGTTTTCTTTCATTTGCAGCTAACTTGCAAGAAAAGCTGACAGATTTCCTGCCAAAACTACTAGATTGTTCTACAGAGATTAAAGGTTTCAATGATCCGCCAAAGTTACCCTCCTACTCCACACATGAACTGTGTGAAAGATACGCCCGAATCATGTTGTCACTCAGTCGAACTCCAGCCGATGGAAGATAAATTCTGCAACCTTCCTGAGCACACTGTATAAACTTTTTTAGTTCTTAAACCTTGCCTTCCTGTCACAGGGTTTGCTTGTTGCTGCTATAGTTTTTAACTTTTTTTATTTTAATAACTGCAAAAGAGAAATGACTGTACAAACTTTAGCCAGACTGCAAACAGTTAAAGCTGAGAATCGCATGGCGCTCAGTCGTTTCAACCAGAATTGATGCAACTTGCAAGTCTGATCATTATGGCAAAACTGCTTTTTTGCCACTTCTCTGTTACAGTATTACTTTGCTTTTATCTTGAGATCCTTTACTTTATCAACAGCTGTCTGGATCATTTTGTGACTGCAACTACTTTAAGTGTCCAGTGCTGTGTAAATACATGGTACTTGGTAGCTTGTAAATGAAATGAAAGAATAAAGTTTTATTTATGGCTACTTCCCTGTTTGCAAGCAGATACCTTGTATATTAGTGTAAAATACGGGTATTTTTAGGAGAGATACAGTATATTGATGGGTAACTCAATTTTATAGACAAGATTCTTCAGGATTTATGGACAGTTAGATGAAGGTAGTCGGAGATTACTGTATGTGAATATACTGGAAAACTGTCGCAGTATTATACACTGTTAGTTGGGTTTCTTTTGTATATACTTTTCTGATCTTTATGATACTGCACCTGAACACTTTTGTGTGTGTGTGTGTGTGTGGCTATGCCACATATATTCTGATGACAAGGACTGGTTTCTGAAGCAAAATAATAATGGTACTTCACTTCTATTCTTAGAAAAAAACTTGAAAAAAAAAAGCAAAACTATTTTCATTAGGAATATATTACAATCTCTAAGCAAAATTTTTAGCAGTTGATTTGAGTAGAGAAAATAAAGATTTTGAAAAAGTGGACATTGTGAATCTTAAGGGTTAATTAGTTTGGTTTTCTTTTTTAAAACTGGTATTTTAGTTATGTAAATGACCAGAAGTAAAACCGTAACTAATCCCTTACTTGAAAGGTGTTGCTGTTGATGCAACGAAGTATCTCGGAAATCTTATGTGTGTGCTAACCACGTTTCTGTTGGAAGCGAAGGAAAAGATCTACAGGGCTTGTTTTGTAGAACTGAAACTGTCTAGTTTAAACAAAGAATGTTATTTATTTTGTGGAGAAAGAAATTTAATGTGTCCGTAATTAATCCTGTTACCTTGACACTATTTTGATTCTTACTCGTTATAGAGAACATTTTGTGTTAGAACAGTAAAGTATGTGAATGTTTGCTTGTTGGCTTTATTGGAGCGGCACTGAACTTCTCATTGCAAGCTTTCTAGTGGAGGATATTCTAATTTCTGCTAACAAAATAACAGAGGGAAGAGGGAAGGAGGAAGGATTGATAGAGTTCAGACCACTTAGAATTGTAGTGGGAATAAGTGTGGGCAGCTTACATTCAAGAAAAGGCTAACTTCAGTCTTGAAAATTACTTGCTCTTGAGAAAACACTGGATTGTAATTTCTAGTAAAGAGAATGTGGGCTTAACTTCAAAGGTTTTCTTTCTTTTACTCCTATTGTTTTCCTTTTCCAGGAGTATTTTCCTCTTTTTTCAGTATTGAAGTGTTTCATAATTGTCAATCTACCCATTTGTTATATTAAACCGAGCTATTAGTATCACAGTACTACTCAGAAGCCTTTTCTTTTTTAGGCCTGAAACAACTTGTGTATGAAATTTCACATTTCAGGGAAAGAATAAATGTGTCTTACGAAAATGTTGAAGGTGCATTTTAAAGGATTTCACATTTTGTATCCGTTGCACTTTCATTTGAATCTCAATAATACGCCTTCTTATCATTGTGTATTTTTTAAATATACAGTGAGCATTTAGAATTTGTCCTTTGCCTTTTTAAATAATGGTGAGAGCAACTAAAAGTGAAAAGAGGACTTTTATTTCTTTATTGCTAACAGGTTTTGAATTTGAGTGTTTGTGAAAGCTTTTAAGGAAAGCTCCTCTCTAACCCTGAAGGAGACAGTTAACCACAGCGTCTGTGTAATCTTCTGTGACAAAAATAGGAGAAAAGGCACTCTTTCTAAGGTAAAAACAGGAAGCAAATATTTCACTTGTGAAGAATAGCTAAGATGTTTAAGTTACAAGGACATAAACAAGGACAAGATTTTTGTTTGTTTTTTGTTAGTTTTACTTTTTTGTTTGTTTCTAAGAGTGTGACTTGAATTTTGAGTAGAACTGAAAAGGTCTGTCCAGTAGAGCATAAGTAAATATGTATGTATAATATATACGTATTTTACTATTTTAATATCTTTGGAGTATTGTGTATGAATCTAAACCATTAGAGAAGTAATTACAGTGCTGTTTTGTCTTGTTAAGCTTCTTTCACTGTAAAAATAGAGCCTGTATTCACCATGGCTAGCACAAGACCTATACAAGCAAATGTAGGGTACTAATGCGTACAATTAATTTGACTCTCTAATAATATATAGAATTTTTGTTGTTGTTTTCATAATGGAGAATGAGATTTTTATTGGGCCTTTTCAGATTATAGGGCAATTTACACAAAGCTCATTTACTGAATCACCTACACCAGTTATTAAATGCAGTGGTGTTTTTCCCTATTTTGCTTCATACAGTGGAGTATCCCCCAAAGGCGCAGCTCTGCAGTCTTTCAGATATGTGCTTTTTTGTTTTTTTCCTCATGTGACATCATGTTAGGAGACTTGTCATATTGCTTTGTTTTCACTAATATTTTGGTATTGTCAGAAATTGTGTAATTTCTAGTTATAGCTCTTATTGCAGATGGGTTAGCTTCAGCCTAGCAGACCATGAGCAGCAGGAGGATTAGTCTGAACAAGAGAAGAGGATTGGTGGTGTGAATTTGTAATTGTCAGAAATGATCATCTTGAAATCACACCACATACAAGGTTGTATACTGAAAATTCATTACTGAGTTGTCGTGACTTTCTAGACAGCCTGTACTTTAACTGCAGTTAATGACTGATACAGTGAACAGACTTGCTCCAGAAAGCATGAAGAGTATGTGCATAGTCAGAAGCGTATGTTTCACATTCAAGCATTAAAAACCAAACAAAACTAAAACCACAATGTCTGTATTATACCTAAGTATCTCATAGATGATTCTGAGTAATAAGCTGGAGTAACCTTTGCTCCAGAAAAGTAGATGAGATAAACAGTAGCACACTGGAAACAAGCTAAGAGTATCCAGCAAAAGTAAAAGCCTCTGAAGAAAGATGATGGTGGTGGTTCATATTCTACATTTAGTTTCTTTTTCTAAAAATACAGTGAGTTCAAGTGTTTGAGGAGGTGTTTTATAACCACAAGTCAGGAATGTTGTTGAAAAACTCCAGCGCTAAGTATGTAATAATTAACGTATGCTTCACTTTTCAAATCTCTCTCTCTCACACACACACACATATATATATGCGTGTGTATATATATATATATATATATATATATATATATATATTAAGGTATCCTCTTTTTGTCTAGCATGATGCAAGAAAAGTGGGTATCAGTCATGGCATTGCTTCTGGAGTGGCGATTATTGTAGTTATGTAAACATAACAAAATGTGCATTCCTTCAGACAAAACAGAATTGTTTTTTCACGTAACTGATGCCCAGTTTTCCCTTATGTAATATGTCCCTGAAGATCTTTCCAAATCCAAGGTTTAATAGATAAGCTTTTTAACTGAAAACACTGATCTCAACTGCTGGGCAAACCACAACAGTGTTGATATTCATCTAATTGAGTTTCCATCAGGAGAACCTTGCTGCATGGCTCTGTTCTATTTCAGTTTTGATGATTCTTATGAGAGCCAAGCCAAAAACACTTTGCAAACACCTGCATTTTTTTTTCTGTTTCTGACCATACATGTATGCTCCAACTTAACTGTTGTGCTTTTGAAATCTTGGACTTGAGTAGAAACTTTTCTCCATTGCGGATTTCAGATCTTCGCTGTAAGTTGCAGAAAGAGATGCACTTCTCCTCAGAAACAGCTTCTTGAGACAGCACTTTGAGAGCACAGCCTGACTTGCTTTCTGGTGGTTAGGATCAGCTTGAATCCCTCTCTCACTGGCTGCGAATTCTGTAACGAGACAGGCTTATTATCAGGATAGCCTTCACAGCTTGCTTGGAATCATCATGGCTATTATGGCTGAAGATCATCCTTCACCTTTCCCTTCATATTTTAACTGAAGTACCTCTCAAATAAAGGTTTAGACTTCATTGTTACTAATTTATTTATTTCTCCTGCCCCGTTGCTCCACTTTAACTCCTCATTTGCCTTCCTTACCAGGCAGAACTTGTGGTATGGAACGATGTTCTTCTGCTTCCGTCTCCATACCAGTGTAACTTTCCACCTACAGGTACTGGAGTACTTTCCTTGGAACCATTCTGGTGTGTTTGCATGTGCAGGATCTGAGGCTGAAGTACCACAATCCAGACACATGCTGTCTGATAGCTGAATGTTTTAGAAGTGCAAGGAGTACACTGCTCGCTATCCAGGTTTATGGAGGTTGCAGAGGCCATGCCTGGCATTGAATAATTTGATCCCTTTGCTTTGCCTAGAGTGCTTAAAACTGCAGTCAAACATTGGCAAAAAAAAAGAAACTCTGTCTTGCTCTGCTGGCTTTTGCCAGTACATCCCCTACGGTATATGTGTTCAATATCCACGTATTTCCTATCTCTTTGGGAGATTTTCATTATCTGTGTTTAAATTTTTCTGATCCCGTTTATATTTCATGCCTGTGCAGTCAACAGGGAGGGAAACAATAACTGTTGATTTCCTTCAAGGAAGAAAGGTTGCATTTTGTCTGTGAACTTAATCAGTGACAGAGAAACTTTGAATTGATTTGTGGACTAAGGGCTTGAAAAATGTGTGTGTTTTGTTTTGCCTTTTTTTTATTTTTCTATAGATAGGGTTATATGATGGAGGGAATTACTACATAAACATAATAAACTTTTATATGGGTTAGCCTAAAAAAAATTTCTAAGTTCTAAGCAAAATAATGCAGAGTTGAATATGCTATTTGAAAAAAATGATGTTTTCTCAGCAAAGAAGTTGCAGAGTGAAGTTTTTGAGAGAAACTTTGATCTGTGTAACTGGATATCTTGTACAATTTAATAGCTTAACATAATTTATTCTTGTAATCTACTTACGAAGCTATTTTGTTCAGAAATATTGTTAAGTGTTGCATCTCATGAAGCAGATGGTTTAGGGGAGGGGGGGGGGAAGGAAGGAAAATACACCTTTCCTTGAGCTAATGTAACAAAGCCTCCATTCCTTGAGGGGGAGAATACTGTTTTGAGTAGGCCAAGTTGAGTTTGGATGGTCAAAAGTCTTATTTCTTCCTTTCCACGGTCACAGTCTACATTTAACAAGTAAGTTCTGCTTTGGTATATGTACAGCTCCTCTGGAATTTCTGAAAGGGAATTTATTATCTTCAAAACTTTTCAATGTGAGATTAAGGTCTGCTATTATATAGACACAGATGTATGTTCCCTTTTAGCCAATGGAGATTTAAATTTGGTGGTGGTTGGTATTTCAACAAATGATGCAGACAGTTTTCCGCTTCACTGACTGTATGCTGAATGGAGTCCTTCATGTGCTTTGCATACAAGAGTTTGTGCTGTGTAAAGAACTCTTCATCGCTACTTTTTTCTTGGTCTGGTGGAGGCCACTTATTCAACTGCTTTGCACTGAGCAAGTAGAATAGTACCGATTATTATTATTATTTTGCTGTCATTATCTGTGCTTTTAAGTGTCTTAGAAGACTTCAGAGCTTGATGCTCTGTAAAATTGTTTAAGTGAAACGGAAAGTGATGGACCTAATTCTATGCTTATTGTAGTTGATAGAGAAGAAACATAATGTTTTCTGATTAGTAAGAAAGTAAAACTAATTTCTCCCTTGGCACAGTGCCTAACAAGCTTTGGAAAGCTTAGTGTTTTTCTTAGGAAAATTGAAGTCACTAGGTGGTAAAAACTGACTAATCTTAAAACTGGCTGTAATCACATAGGAAGGATAGACCGCATAGATAACATGTTTATTCTTCTGTCTTCTGTCATGGAGTAGGCATAGCACTAAAATTACTGGCTTCAAAATATTTGATGTACTTTTTTTTATCTGCTGTATAGTGATTTAAGTATTTTGCTTTATATACGTTTGCTTTAGAGAGGCTTGTTTTTTATTTACGTGATGTCAGTTCTTGGTTATAAGCAAAAAGTGTAATGAGTTCAGATGGCGATTGTGTATTGGAAGTACAGTAAGTTGTAATACTTCGTGTTTGTCTCCATCGTACTAGCTGGATAATTACTTCCCCTCCATCCAACCAAAAATAGTTTTGAAGCAAAGCAGTGGGCAGACTATAATGTTTATTATTAGTGTTATTTCTCTTTTTGGGGGGAAGAAAACATGGTGGAGTGTTACACGGGAGAGTTCTGTCCAGGGCAGCAACCGAAGAATGGTAAGTTCTAGCTAAAAGAAGATTGTAATATAGCCAGTTTTAAGCTAATCTGTTTTATTTCTGCTATTAAGAGTGAACAGATTGGTTTTAAATGGTGTGCTAATTGTTATAAATAGCATTTGCAAGCCTTCTCTAACAGGGTGCTGTACAAAGGATGTCTAAAAGGAAGTGCTGGACTGTGAGTAGATGCTGAGGGCTCCCAGCTACTGCAGTCTAAGATAGCTTTCCAGAGGGAAAGTGTCATGGAGTTTCATCTCAGCAGAGTTCAGTAAAGAAATTAGAGGTGTTAACACCAACAAAAACACTCAGATGTGTCAACAAAGAGAGAGGTTCATATCCATCAGGGTTTCTGTAGGGTGAGAGGGAGTAAAGGCTACTACATTGCTTCTTGATCAAGGCTCAAGCCATCTCAGCAAAGTAGTCAAAACTGGGTTTTGCCATGAGAGGAGTAGGGGTTCCCTTCTGCAGAAGAGGGAGAGGAAGTTTTGGATGGGAGCCTGATGGAGTCAGGCACGCCATCTCAGGAGGTGAGAATGATATACATAGCTGGGAGGAGCCTCCTCTTTTCTTAGGAGTAACTGACATATGCTGTCCATCCCCTCTCTTCTGCATCACCAGCAGTATGGTAACTCCAGGGCTGGTGGGATGGAGAAGTAGGCACAGTCCTGACAGATAAATGATGCTCTTTCTTCCTGAAGCAGAGGATGCTATGTTGAACCTGGGCTCACTGAGTAATCTCAGCTACGCTGTAGTTCTGAATGACTCATGGCAACGTACACCTTTCCTTCAAATTTTATAGCATTTTCAGATTCCATCAGTTATTGCTTATATTTCAGTTCAGTGATGAAGTGACTTGACCCCTTCCCTTCACTAGCAGTGCTTCCCCTGCAAAGAGTGGTTCCCAGTAACAAGAAAGTTGTGTCAGGATTCCACAAGAACTTCTCTGGAATTAACCATCAGCTTTCAGTCTTAAAGCCTTCTCAGGCAGAGCCATGGGGCTGTAATGGGTGATAGGGCTTTGGGTGGTCTGTGCTCCCTGCACAACCTTTGGCAGCTGGACTTGCAGTAGGCTTCCTTTGATACCAGCACAGACTGCTGCCTTTGCAGTACTTTCTGTTCTTCTCCAGAGCAGTAGCAAATGGCACAGCAGCCTTGACAGAAGAGTTGTGTAGAGCTTGACAGAAATCTGGGAAGCTTCACCGCAGTGCTCAGCGATGGTCTCTGTGTAATGTTCTTTAATAGCGCTTTCCTGTTGAGCTTTTCAGCTGACCCACATAGCAAGTCATTTGAAATGAATGCCTTCATTTGGATAGCCTTCTCTAAGTGGATGAAAGGTATGTATTATTTACAGTGCTTCTGTACTGCAGATTTTACAGCGCCGGTGGGTTTTCTGTGGGGTGGTTGGTTGTAATGCCTGTCGTGGTTATACTGTTGTGTGTTCTGGATTGCCCAGTGCATCAGCAACCGTGTCAGAAACTCCAGTGACGGTGTATTTTCTCAGGGAACGCAGCCTGCTAATCCTTCGACTGAAAGTATCCAAGTCCGCCTTCGGCGGACGTGCAGCCCCAGGCCGAGAGCTGGGGACGTTACTGAGGCGGCAACAGGCCGGGGGATCCAACCCCGGCCTGCTGCCGCTTCAGTGCGCGGCCGCGGGCAGCCACAACCTGCCGCCCTCACAGGGACCGCTGCCTCGAGCCGCGCCTCTCCCGAGCTACTGCGGGGCGCGGGCGCCCCCTGCTGGCCGCCCGCCGCCTCGGCTGCTGCCGCTGGGCGGCTGTCCCGGCGTCTTCGCGCGTTCTGTGCAGGTGTTTTAACGCTGCCTCTGAATCGCAACAATTTCCTCCTTTTCCCTAATCCCTGCTTTGGGTTAGACGGGAGGTGTAGGTTTTAACATGAAAAGCCTTCGGTGATTGGCCGAAGCGTGGTGGGCGGCTTCTCTCAGCGGTTCGTTCTCATTGGTGTAGGCCGCGCTGCTGTTAACTCACACAGCTTTCTGCTATTTACAATGGCCAGCGGCGGGCGGTGCAGCGCTCTGAGTGGCTGGGCGCTGTGCTCTACCATTCCATTCTCGTTTTGTGCCAAAAATCCGGCTTTGGCAGGACCTGTGGGCTCCCAGCAAGCATTCCCGAGAACCCAGTGGGGCCTTCTGAGGCCTGTAAACAAGAGGACCAGGGACGGTGTATTGGGAGGTGTTTAAAAGATGAGATTAATCTTTATTATGTTTACCTAGTTTGAGATCAAGTAGGCAGACCAAAGATTACTTTAGCTAATTAGACTCTCTAATTGGATTTGAAAAGTTATTAACCTTTTAAATAGACTATCCAGGGTGGTATGTCAGCAAGCACTGAGCTAATTTTCAGCCAATTTTGGTTCCGCTCTCAAGTCTGATGAGTGGAGGGCAGACAAGGGCCACCTGCTGGTGGTGGGATGGTAGGAGCAGTAATGAAGTCCGAGTAGGGCCCTCCAAAGAGCCAGGCGGTGCTCTGGGTGCTGGCACACAAATTCAGGCTCAGCACATCCCGCTGGAATGGGTATGCGGCTGAAGATCCTCATGTGTTGCCTGTTGTATCACTGACAGCTACTGAAACTAGCTAGGGTTTTACCAGTGGCCTGAATAGAGAAAGAAAACTGTCACGGAAGATTTTCTACCCTTTGACTCTGTCTTGCCATTGTGTTTACCTTTCGTCTGGCACATAATGTCATGCTTCTTCATCCCACAGCCTGAAGGTTCCTCCTACGTAAAGCTTGAAGAGCTGAACATACAGGGAAGCTAAAATGGCCAAAGCTGTGGCAGGGACAAAAGCTACAAAGCAGCATTTTATTTGCCACATGCACTGGGAGGTACAATTTTGATTTCTAGACCAGGACTGCTGGCAACTTTGTTCATTTTTGATGAATTTAAGTCCTGCTAAATGTTTGTTCCTCTGTGTCACTCGGTCCCACGTGTGCAAGGCTTAAAATAACATTATACAGACAGCTGTGAAAACATGAGAGAGAACCTGGGGTGTTTAGATGTACTCGTGATCAACATTGTAAAGTTGGATGCAATGTGAGTCTGCTGTACCACCTCTACCAGGACTTTCCTGTGAGCATTTCTTATTGCCGTACGTGCTCTAGGACTTTCTAAATGTTCTTTCTTTCCTTAACTCCGTGGTGTATGAAGTCATGTGGGCAGGAGAGAAGGTAAACATTTATTAAAAAGAGAGACACCACAACAACAGGACAACAAAACTCTTAAGGCCTGGACTGTTGCATTTTTTGTTCTGGCTGTAATAAATATTCTTCCTCTGCTTGCAAGTCACAGCACTCTGCAAGGGCTGCAAAACTGAGGCTAGCATGAGGCCAGGTGTTCAGGTGTTCAAGCTAAGGAGCATTACTTGATGTTTTTTTTTTTTTTTTAACTATTGCCACATCTGCTCTGTGCTGTCTGTTTCCCTTCCTGCTTCCCTGGCTGAAGACATTTCTTCATCTCCTCCATGGGGAGCTCTGTGGGGGCTGTGTTGCAGTGTGGGTGGCTGGTAAAATGTCAGCCTGGTGGTGATGGACTCGTGTCACTTGGCACATGGAAAGCTTGGGGGCCAACAGCAACCTTCAGCTGCCAGGGTAAGCTGTCAAGGCCTTGGCACTGAGCAGGAGGAAATATATCGTACTTCTGGCACGGAGTTCCACTTCCGCACGCTCTGCTGGAAGGGAGCAGTAGGTTCCTTCAGGTGCATCTTGTGCTCGTTACCAAATACTCAGGGAGAAGCTTGCCAAAGCAAGGAACTGAAGTGGTGCTTGTGGTTGTAATGCTTGGCAACAGATTGCATGGGGAGATGTTCTTGTTTTTCACCTCCAGTTGAAAACTGAGAAATGTTTGGTAAAACCTGAGACTATTTTAAACATCTCTCACATTGGGCCTAATTGAGAGGGTACTGAGAAACAGGCTTATTTGTATTTTTCTTGGTGAAAGTGGTGCCAAAGGACTGTGGTTTTGCATCTTTTTATGCAGATTCGTTGGGTTTAACCTGGGTGACCACCAAAGGCCAAACAGAATCATAGAATGGCTTGGGTTGGAAGGGACCTCAAGGATTATCAAATTCCAACTCCCCTGCCACAGGCAGGGCCACAAACCTTCATATCTAATACTAGACCAGACTAAACAGAGATGCAGGATTTTTCTTAAAGGAGCCACCTGTATTGCTCAGGGAAGTGAAGTAAAACTGGCATTGCTTACAAAACAGTGTTTTACCCTCCCTTATGTTATTATTAGCTATATGCATGCCTTGTTACAGAGCGAATTGTTCCTTTTTAGCTTCCAGGGGAGGTTTAGATTGGATATTAGGAGGAAGTTTTCACACAGAGGGTGGTGACACACTGGAACAGGTTGCCCAAGGAGGTTGTGGATGCCCCATCCCTGGAGGCATTCAAGGCCAGGCTGGATGTGGCTCTGGGCAGCCTGGTCTGGTGGTTGGTGACCCTGCACATAGTAGTGAAATACAAGTGTGTATGTGTTGGAGGGCCATGTGGAACAGAATCACGTTCAGAGTGCTTTCAGTGTCTGGTGTATTCACAATCCAAGTCTAATCTCTTCTCTTCTGTTGGATAACGTTATCGCTTTATAGGTAATACAAAAGAAAATATTATTTAAAATATAGTTTTAAGCAGAATAACACTCACTCTACCATACAGTACTGTCAAAGTCAATTAAAATTCAGTATTATTATGCCAGTGTTAAAATAATTTCCTATGTTCCCTATTGCATGCTGCAATTATAGCTATTTCTGTGCTAAATGGAATTTCAGCCAAGCTTTTTTTTTTTTTTTTTTTTCAGGTAAATACTAAAGTTAGAAATGGGATTTGAAGAGTTGGTTACAGCTTCTAGTTTGCACCTTGTTTTCTTCGTTAGAGCCTTTTTTGTTCTGTGGGATTCCAATGACCAGAATCATTTTGTGCGTGGCTTTTTGCATGGCTACCATAGATCACTGTTTGCATAAACAACAGCAGCAACTTGGATACCAGCACAAAACAGCCTTCTTGAGATGACCATTCGGTGACAACTGCTTCTGGGATCCAGCCTTTAGTCCTTATTTAGTTGTACTTCTCTTCTCCTAAAGGAGAGGGGAACGCTTGCACAGATTTATTCCCATGCAGCCAGTGCTTCCATGCAAAAAACTTCACTGTGGGGCTGCAAAATTACTACACAGCACCCCAAGCTGGGAGTCCTGTTGTGGTACTGACATGATGACAGTGAGTCTTGGTTGTCTTAGTTTCTGGTGCTAAGTACTTCTGGTGCCCTTATAATAGTAGTAATAATAAAAATGATAATAATTTGAACTCTCCCTCAAGAAATTCCTTTAGATAGTAGTGCTAATTGTAATTCTGTCATTTCTACCTTCAAATCCAAAATTTAATGCCCTTTTTTATTTTAAAGTGGAGAGAATTAGCAGTGTCTCAGGAATCCCAGTTTGTGGAAATACTATAACCCTCTGTAATTGATCGTAGAAGGCAGAGAGCAACATGAGGTATACATTTAAAACATGACTTTCTTTTCCCTCCAGTACTGCAGCCTCACAGCGTTTTCTGAAGTCTCATTCAGCAATTTGAGGATAAGTCTTAATAGCCAGAATAATTCAAGTACAGATTAAAATATGGCTATAAGAAGAGTAGCAAAAAAATAACAACAGCAACAAGAAGCTCTGAAGGCACTGCTTTTTCCTTAATTGGTATTCTGATACTAGTGGTGTGTTGTGAAAGTAATATTATAATTTATTTTAAGAAAATAACACTGGAAAATATTACTGTTTTCAGAAGGGAATGAGGCATCGGGGCCTTTAGATCTTAATGCTGCGAAGGCATCTTGGGTGCCAAATTCATGTGTTGAGATACACACACACACACACACACACACACACACACACACACACACACACACATATTTTAAACCAAAATTGTTTTCTGTGAAGTTCTACATGACTGGGGTGCTTTTGTAAATAGGACTCTGTTTAGCTTTAGGTATTTGTGTGCTGTGAAAGAAGTGGGGAAGGATTGTGCAAGGTGATCAGCAATTGATATACTTGTAACTTTTTTAATGTTCTTTTTAATTTGAGGTTGGTTTGAGCTTTCAAAAGAGGCTAGTACATTAAATGTCTCAGTATCATTGACTCTGGAGGGTAACACTTGATTTCCTTACACCACCTTTGAAAGTCCAGATGCTTTTCTAAGAGGTGAAGGAATGATTAAGCAACAGAGTGTATGGAAGTTGTCAGCTCTTCCTTCAGAAGTGAGAATATGAACAGTGAAAACTTTCACAAACCTGTTCTTCTTACGTAGCTGTGCAGGTTTTGATGCTACCTAAATAACGCATGTGCAGTTTTGCGGCGGTCATGTGAGTTTACCCATCTTTCTAGCAATAAAGGAAGATAAGAGTTTCAGCTGTGTTGTTTTAAATATTGACTATTTTTTCTTTTAAGTTGTCCCTTGGACGTCTGGAAGTCAGGTTTTATATACATTATTAAACGCTGACTTTTCAGAACCTCAGTGAACCTTTAAAGACATTGTGGAATTTTGTTGTGTAGGCTTGGGAAACGTTGTACTCTTAACACATGTAATGCTGCATTTTGTTAGTAGTTCAG
Organism: Gallus gallus; assembly: GCF_016699485.2. NCBI lineage: Eukaryota > Metazoa > Chordata > Aves > Galliformes > Phasianidae > Gallus > Gallus gallus. The sequence continues at coordinate 98,845,899 of NC_052532.1, forward strand.
AAATTTGATAATCATATTCCTTCAAAAATATGGTGACATTTTTGTGTAATCTTTTTATGTAATTTTTTTTTTCAGAGCTTGTGGGGGCATGATAGCAAGAATGGAGCTGTTCCAGTAGAAGATAATCTGCTCTTCTGACAAAAATATTTTCTAGCTCATCTCCTTTGAAATGAACGTTTGTTAACAGCATATGCAGACAACTTTTCTTCTTGTGGGGTCAGGTAAGATTAAGATACCTTCTCCTTTTAATAGGAGTTTGCTCCTAACTACAAATTTTTGGTGGTTTGAGAAACCAGTACCTCAGAAGAGTAGCTGTATATATTTGCGTATTTCCTGGTAAGTTAAAAGCACTCTGGAATGTTTGTAATGGGTTGCTGGATCATGGTAATAAAGTAATACCGTTTGGTGCAGTTCCTACTGTAAAAAATCCTTTAGCAATGTTTGTATTAAATGCTCTTAAGAATTAAGTGTACGAATCATGTAGCTGCGTATTTTTTGTCACGGAACACTGTTTTTCAACACAGTCCTTGCCATTAGCTATGCATTTTCACCAGCAAAGAACTATCACTGTTGCTGCTGCTGAAACACGTCACCCACTGCCTCACTGTGCTCAGCCACTGGTTGGTCTCCATAAAAGTTGAATGTCAGTGGGTGCCGTTTTTTGCGCGTGGAGGAATTCGGTGACACTCCTTTGCTTCATCTACGCTTCCATGTCAGATACCATTCTGTCAGGCTGCCCCTCTGCTGCCATCTGTCACATGGCAACAACATGTAACGGGATATTGGTAGGAAGGTCAAACCTCTACTTCTGTGCCACCAACATCTGCCTCTGACATCGTGGGCCAACATAATAACATAGGAGGCATTACTTTCAGAGCAGCTCTCAGAGTTCAGCAAGCCTCAAGGGTGTGGAGTGTCAGAAGATGGGCTCATAGAGGAAAAATTATCAAGTCCTTACCACGGGATTTCATCTAGAATCAGTTATTGGTTAATATTAAGAGCAGAATACTGAATTGGAAGCTCTCTTGTTCTCATCTAGTCAGTGGTCTCAGCTGTGCCGTATGCTTTGATGACAGATCCTTCACCACAGCTCAGGACCCATCCAGAAGGGTTGAGGTGGCATGCTACTGGGCACCTCCTGTGGTCATTTCATGCCCATTTCTGCAAGAGCAGATGCAGCTGTGTTCAGTCTTTCATGCTATTTGGAAAGCATTCCCTGTAGGTTGCTTGGGTAAGGGAAGAAAAGAAAGCAGTCAAAATGAGAAATTTCTTTGGCCAGCTTTGCAGTGCCTCTTAGTAGAATGCGATTGTTGTCTTTTTCCTGTCTAAACCAAGGCTGAAATTTAATTTGAATGTCCTCTAGCCATGCAGTTCCCCTGGGAATGAATCCTATAAAACAGGCTGTATCAGGCCTGTACGAATTGTAGACCTGTTTAGTCTGAATGAGCTTTAACTTCATTATGTTAGTACAGAATAATTAGTAGAAAACTGAAATGCAATTTTGTCTGAATAATGGCAGTTCGGAGGCTTTACCTCACCTATAGCCTTACAAGGCTTTTAGTGTCCTGACAAGCAATCTGTCAGAGCAGGAATGTTGAGTGCATTCATTTTTTTTACTTCAGTTCTTTTCTTTCAGGAGCTCAAGTGACTCCACTGAAACCCTGGCATTTATCATAGACAAAATTAGGTCAGAAGAGAGCACAGAGGTACTGAACTGAAAAGAGATAAATTCATCCTTAGAAGGAAAAGAATGGCTCGAGCTGCAAACTTGGGTTTAATTTGTCTCCTCCACATAAGGTAAGAGTTTTCCTAAGTGATTTTCCAGCCAAGTTAGCAGTATCTTCGATATTAACTTGTACTGTCGAGCTATAGGAAGACTATTAAATGCTCTCTGTTGGGCTATGTAACTACAAAGAACAGAATGTTTTTTTTTCCAAGATGTAAACAAAAGCAGCCTAAGGAGGAATCTTTTCCAGTTTAATCCTATGGTTGGTGTCCAGTCATGCAAGCTGCTGAGCGTGTCTAGGTGGCTGTAACAGTGGCAAGACTCATCTGTTGTCATTATTTTTCAGGATCCCTGTGCTTGCATTCTTGTTACTACCAGCACAGAAATGAAGCTGTATGGATAACTACTGTTGGATTATTTTCTAATGTTATAAACTGTACCTTTCTAACTGATGGTGAAGGAAAACTTTAGCATCTTTGTTGTGGAATATATTCCTTAATGACACATTCAGCTATAGTTTAGATAAGCTTTTGAATGTCTGTCTGGGCCTAATTGAATGCAAACACACACAAATGGCATGCTCTTTGGAAATAGCCTCCTGAGTAATATGTCTCTGGTTTTACCTAAATATCTTTCAGAACTCACTGTTGTATTCATGTTTTGATCTTCCTCTCATATCTGAGATGACTCAGAATCTGCCTACAAGGCTCCTTCCCTTTTAAAATCTTTTGTAAGCAATTAAATCTCCAGATTTCTCTGCATCCATTATTTTTTTATTTTTAATCAAAAAATGTGTTTATTGTGAACTTTCTTATAAGCAACTTAGAGCTTTCTGCAAGAGAATTGTCTAGTTTGCACCCGATAGCAATACATATAGTATCTAATATCCTTGTGAGTCAAAGTCTCTTTCAGTAGACAGGATGAAGGGAGGAACACTGGAAAGAGCAGGCAGGATAGTGGAGATGGTATCTGATGATTGTTCTAGTGATAACGTGTTATATCACCTCTTGTGTGCTTGCCCTGTTAGTTACCTTTATGATGTGATTGAATTCCTTGAGATTATTCACGTGTGCAATCTTAAGCACGCATGTGCTTGCAGGCTCACTGCCTTCATCTTTTGTGATGTGTGAGCTTTGGGCGTTCATTCTCAGTGAGAATGACTGGGTACCTGAGCGCACACTCCTGCAAGGGAAAAATAAGGTAGAACAAGGTGCTTCCTTATCCAGGAAACCTACAGGAGGGAGAGCTTGACAGAATGCTGGACACCAGGCTGTGACTGACAGTGAGCAGCTGAGGTGACCAGACTCCTTTAAAATATGTATATGTAGCATGAAGCAAGTCAGCCAAACACGTGTGCTTCCAGATGTTCCGTGGCTTGTGTCAAATAAAGGTTATGAATAGAATCCACATCACTTCCTTTCCCACCCCCCTCTCCCTGCCCCCCCCCCCAAAAAAAATAATCAAATTTTTCAATAATACGTGTTTTGCATTTAAAAAAAGAATAGAAATAGAAATCTAGGTTAATAATTCTTTCCCTCAGGTATTTGTTGAAGAGCATCTCTTTTGTCCAGCTCATTTCTAGTACTTCCTTAACTTTTTATATTTCTAATATGATAAGTTATTTTTGTAAAACATATTTCGTGAGTTGCCAAATGCGTTAAAACAGCGGCTGTATTTGGGTCTGTATCTTGAGGCGTCAGGCCTTTTTAGCTCATTTATTTTAAGAATTCTAATTCTAATCTAGCGCTTCCCATAACAAAATCAGATTCCTGAAAAGAAAGAATACGCTTTTTTTATAAGGTTGATTAATCAGAGTTGTTCTGTTAATTCTATTTTCTATTCTATTCTAATATTAATTATTCTATTATCTTGTTGCTATTGCTAGAACGTTTAACTAACCAGCATCTAAAGATTTACCACGTCTGCATGTGGGAAGAAAAAGTCACTGAGGTAGAAAGAACGAGACCTTCTTAATGTCCTTGTAAATAACAAGGAAAATCTGAAGATTTGCCTGGGAGCTGATGTAAAAGAGAGATGTAGTTTAATGTGTTGACCCAATTCTGTTCCTCTTGCTAACTTTGATATAAGGTTATAAATCGGATGGAGCGTCTTTGAGAACCTAACAGAAGGCAGTATGGATAACAAACTGCTTTAATGAAGTGTAGAAAGACACTGGGAATTCTAGTTTTTGTTTTTTGTTTTTGTCTTTTGTTTCAAATACAGAAATTACCTTAGAGCGCAAGTGTATACACAACCCCAAATGTGTTCGTTTGCATGTGCTATCGCTTAGATTTGAAAAAAGAAAGCTGTATGTACATGTGATACGTATATGCCTGTATTCACATTGTAATTCACTGAGCTGAAGGATGGTGATTGCTTTCTTACGAGTAAGGGAGTACATTTAAACACAAACTTTTTAAGAACATCATGATGTTTTTCAGCTATTAATATCCCAAATGGCTGCAGCTATTTTTTCTTCAGATTCAATGGAGGAAAAAATATGGATGCACCTTTACCGCGTCATAAAGTATCAGCCACAGTAGGTATCGCAGCTTAAAAATAAGGCTGAGAAAACGAAGCTGTCTGTATAGCTAAGCAGTAGTACATTTGCCAATGTATGATAATGTGGATTACAGCAGCTCAGTCTAACTGCACTGATGTTGTATGAACATGTTGCTAGATCATTTCTCTTTGAAATGTTCCCAAAGCTGCAGTTGCTCAAGTGCTGTAAGGGGCAATCATATGAGACAAGGATAAGTCAAATGTCTCTTTTGAAGTGCCAAATTGTATTTTTTGAATAATATTCTCCAAATGGAAGATAAAGTTCAGTCTTCTGCAAGACAGTTTGAGTGCAATCTGCACTTTGGAGAAAAAATCACTGTCATTTAAGTATGAATGATAAGGACTTCTGCTGTCCTAAAAGAAAGTTCAGGACTTCAAAGTTCAGTTTTTGCCTTCCAACAGTTGCCAGCTTTTGACATCTAGACTCTGAAGCAAGGTTGATCTTTGCTCTCAAAATTGCTAATTCTGTCTCAGAGGTTGAAATTATCAGGGAAAAAAGCAGACCTCCATAAAGCTGAATTTTGGTTTTCATTTTGACAGATTGCTTCTGTGTAGGGATTGTCAGAGTGACTGCGCAGTTTTTCATTTGCCCTATGTCTGCCTTGTATGAATGGAGTTGATTGGGAATTTTCTAATTAAAGAAATCTCATCTAATTCTGATTCATAAAAATTCATCTCAACCACACTTTAGGAGTGGAAGAGAATAGGGAATAAGAGGAGTGTGGATGTTCTGCTGCCAAGTATCAAGTAACTCCATCATGAAAGCTTCTACTGGGAAGCTGAAGTTTGGGCTGAGATTACCATTTCTCCTGAACTCATGAAGTCAATTTCCCCCAGCCTCCACCTATCCACAGGCCAGGTCTCTCTGTTTGTACAAGGGGCAATAGCTCTGATGGAGCTGGGGATACTTTCTCCAAAGTAGTTTGTGAACAGGCAAAAGCTTTGGAGTCTTAGAGACCAAGGTTTGACCTCCTTTACTGAATAACTGAGAAAAATTAATTTTTGAGAAAACTTGAGCACAATCCTTGTGTTTACAAAGGATTTTCTGCCATGCAAAATCTCATGTCAAGCAAATCAGATGCTTGAGTTTGTGTCTCTGATGGCTGGGATGTGTGCCCTTAGAGCTAGGATGAATTATATCTGAGTCTATAATGGAGAGTGAATGACAAACTTTGGAGGCCTTCATCCATCCTGATGTGAAATTAGGAGTGAATCAGGGTTCTGTGGCAAGTTATGCTTTCTATTAGGTCTCAGCTTTGCCGTGGAAGGTATGTAGGCAGTGAGCGACGAAACGGGAAAAGGAAGAAATGCAAAAGGAGATGATGGAATTATGGACAAGTTGAGTGATATCCTAAATAACATATTAAAAATTGACCCCTCTGCAAAGTAATTGAAGTCCTCAATGAACTACAGAATTCTTAGCTGAGGAAGAGATGACAGTGGATTTCTGTGAGCTCATACTAATTTCAGTGGTTTTAATTTTCTCCATTAGCTGGAACCACTCTCCTATTCTAAATCAATCTCTTTGGAGATGTAACGATTGCCTTACTCTCTCGTCTTTCTTCATTATTTCCTCCTTGTTTATTCCCTCACTGTCCACCCTGGTCATCTTATCAAACTACTGCTGCTCGCTATTTGCCTCACTGTGTGTCCTTCCTATGCTGCTGGCTGTGAAGCATGGGGGAACCAGGCTAAACAAAGTCCGTCCACCCTGTGCCTGGCTGAGTGTTCAGGTGCTGGCATGCTTCAGAAAGGAAGCCAGTGTTTAGGACAAAATGAAATAAAATCATTGCATTTTAAGTTGCAGATAATTTAGAGACGAGTCAAGCTTTCTTGCTTGCTAAGGTAGGCTTCTCTGAAAAAGGTATCTTTAAACACTGGTGGATGTTGAGTTGCATAACCAGATGTGCCTCAGTCTCAGACAAGCATATCTTCCGAAGCATACTGAAAGAACTGATACAGTAAATACAATTCTCTGACATAGGAGAATATGAGCCTGCTAAGGATATGTGTAATGTTTGTGACACTGGGTCTGTATCCAGTTCCAGCATTACTAGTGCAGCTGTAATGACGTTGTAACACAACTCCGTGTAGCCTAGCGTTAACTCTCTGACAGTTGCCACTAGTGGATGCTTAAGCAAGAATGTGTAATGTATCAACATACAGTGCTACTTCTGAAGGATGTCTTCCGACCCTCCGGCAATCTGTAGCTCAAGAAAGATAGCATCTTTTCAGTGAGAAAATTCAATAGCTACCATTTACTATTTGTAATGAGGGAGTGAACTCTAACCAAATGTTATATGAGTACATAAAGTCTCTCCATCCAGTCTATATACACAAGTAAGGGAGATGGGGAATTAACTTCCCCATTGTTCATTTTGTAGGTGAATTCTTTTATTATTACTAGGATATTTAATCCATAATGTAAGTCTATAATATGATAGCGATCATGGCCAATTATTTCTCTTTTGTATAATTTAATTGTAGGAGCTGATACAAATCTCTAGAGAATATTTTCAGATAGTGTGAATAGCTGTTCCATGTGAAATTTCCTCATGTTCCATCTCAGTGAATCTTGTGGTAAATACTTACATGTCACATGTGTGAAAGGAGGGAAAGGTGACCAGATTCACATATCCCCTTGGCTAGATTAAGGTGAAACAACACTCAAGATCCAAACACAATCATGAATTTTAAGGAGAATCTCTGTACTACAATTATCTTAACAGTACTGGCACTCTCACAATTATATCTGTCTAAGCTGTGCAGTTAAATGACACAACTTTATAAGAAATCAAAATAAGCTTTGCAATTACTTGACAACTTTATGAGGGAAAACTGTGTGTGTGTGTGTGTGTGTGAGAGAGAGAGAGAGAGAGAGAGAGAGAGAGAGAGAGAGACGGGGAGTGTTAGAGAAAGAGATAAAGAGATCCCTGATCGAGGGTGCAGCATTACTCAGCCAGACTTTTTCTCCATCCACACTTCCACGTCAGACACTACTCTGTTAGACTGCCTGTCTGCTGCCATCTGTTGCAGACAACAAAATGTGACAGAATATAGTGTAATGGTTTGACCTCTACTACCATACCACCAACATCCACCAATAAAAAAAATGGACCTAGTGATAATTTATATATTTATTTTGTAGAGGTGCACTGAAAAGCAGCAAGCAAAAATTAAGGTTATTTCTTTTGGATAGGAAGATCTAGAAAATAAATGCAACTTAATACCTAATGCAAATCTTTATGTACATAGTCTGATTTGATTTCCAATTCCTAGTGCTGCAAATTAAAGAAATCTAAGCTCATGAGATGAGATCATGGGGGTCTGCTGCCCGCAGATTTGAGCAAACCCTGGAAATGAAGCCTGTTCAGCAAATCTTTTGTAGAGCTGGAGAGCCTCTGGAGAAACTTCCAACTTAGCTTGTTTAGAATCTGTATCTTATCTAGCAGGAAGCAGGATTGTTCCAGGCCCTACTACAGTGATTATTTTTACATTAGGCTGTTATCTGAAAAGTAGAAGTAATATTGGAGTTGAAATGAGGAACCATTTTATCATTTCCTCTTGTCTGAAAATGGCAAAAGGCCATGTCATTGAGTTCCCTCCTGCCTGTGCTACTTCTAGATCCATCTCTTCTCATCTCTATTTTACAGTTGTGCAGCTGCAGTGGTAAGGATGGAAAATACTCCTGTGTGCAATGTATTCACTTGGATTGTGGGAGTTACAAGAAACCACTTTTTCTTTTTTTTAATACCCAAGCAAATGGTGTTCAGGCATTCCTGAAGATAAGCTTTTATTCTTCTTATTTATTTATTTATTAGGTATACCTAAAGATAAGCTTTTTAAGCAATGGAAATATGCTATCACCTTCCCCTTCTATTTCTCTGACTTGCACAGTCAGAAATTCAGATGTATGAGCAGATTTGTCCAGTTGAGCTGCTTCTTGGATCAGCCTTTTGAACTTGCGTGTCTAACTTATAATTCCTGAATTCTATTCATTTTAGGTACTTAAATTGTCAGTGGATTTGTCCTTCAGTCTGTCATGATAAATCTTATTTGTAGATGCAATGGCAAAGTCCATCTTAGATTTTTGTCATCATGTGGACCAATTTAGATGTGATTGATTTACTGTAATTCATATGATTCATTTAATAATTGCAAGAGCCTCTTTGGGGGTATTTTATTTGTGGCTGTTCTGTCTTTGTCAAAGAAAAATTTTGCATGGATTTGAGAAAACTATGACACTTGGAATCTAGGAAGGTGATTCGAATGGTGTGAGTCTGTAATGTTTGTGTTACCACGGTTATTTGTCAATCAACTATCTTCTTTAATTGGAATATAACAACTCTGGCCATCTGTCAATGAAACATTGCAACATCAGTCTCTGGCCTTTTCCTGAACTCTTAAGAATTGTGACTTTTCTTTGAACTCTCAGCTTTTAGTTCCACTGACCCTGTTGCCCATTTATAACTGCTGTGCCATTTATCACTCTCAGGCTTAGAAATATGGTTGGGGGAAAAGACTCGAGTGCAATTATTCACACCTGTAGTCTCTTTGTACTTGGACTTCACAGTTTCTGCAGTGTAACTGATAGGGAGAGATCAGTTACAAAACTGTAATTCCATTGAAAGATTGCAATGGTACCATACCATAAACTGTATATGATGCTCAAGTAGTTTGACATCATCATGGTTCTGAGATTAACTTACAGCATTTACTATCAGTCTTTGTCACTATCTGTTTTAGAAAAGGGTCTTTGTATTGCCCCAGTGTTAAATATTGGAAATACAGTAAGTTAGGAAACTTGCTGTTGTACTTATCCTCATGTTATTTGTTGAATTATAGCATGATGTAATTCAGACTTGGCACAGAAGGACATAAATATTTATTTTTATATGATACAGAGATATTCTCTCTATTGACTGCTGACAAGACCTTGGCATATCAAACTGAATTGGGACTACTTTGGCATTTTAACATTTTTACCTTTAAAAATAAATAACACAAAGCAGCATGTAAACCTATCAGGAAGAGTTACTGGTGAGCCTACAGTATCACTCTAGGGGAAAAAAATCCATGTGTAATTTAAACGAGAAACAAACCTATGTCTTACTCTCTTGCATTCCCTTTGCCCTGTATAGTTTCTGCTATTTACTTGCACTTTACTTGTGCTCACAGGAAACGTGAGCTTTTCCTTCCTTGAGTTCTTCATTACTACTTGCTTTTCTCTCTTTTTTTTTCCGTTCTCTCTTTTCTGCCTATTCATGTGAATTTTTCCATCACTTAAGTGAGAAACAGTTGAGTATGTTGTTCTGTAATGCCACTTTGGCTAAGGAATGTTTATTTTCTATTTGATTTGACCTTATGTAGAAGAAATAAGGAATTGCTTCAAAACTCAATCAAAGTACGAAAGCATTGTTTACACTGGCAAGAAATCTTTTTACAAATCATATGAGGGAGGCTAGATAAGAGAAGAGTATGGAAAGCTGTATAGCTCCAGTTAAGTTGTTGGAAAGATCTCCCTTGTTCCTTCAGTTATGAGAAGAATAAATCCATAATCAAGGATTCTGTGCCACAAAAATTAACAATATTGTCTTTGAAAAAATGACTTTTTTTCTTTTCTACGTAATGAACCACTCAGGGAAAACAGTGATTCAAATAATTATTTAATTTGGCATTCTCTAATCAAATCCTCTGCTTTTTATGTGTGATTTAATCCACAAAACGTTTTGCTTTGACTAGGTTCAAGAGTGAATGTCATTTGCCTCATTTGACATTCTCCCTTACGCCTCCTACGTCCAGGTTCTCTGGCTGGACTGCCTCTCCCATCCCATCCCTCTGTGATCACAGCATTCAATGGTGCATTGTGAAGTAGGAAGGAAGGTTTACAGAGGCTAATGAGCCTTTTTCCTAATGTCTGCCTTCGCTGTGCTTTATAAGGATAGAGAAGTATTAAGTTCCCATGAAGCATTAAATTTATGCTTGATTATTCCTTTAATATTGTAAGGAAAGAAATCCATCAAACTTCAGTGTAAATTTGTGCCAAAGCATATAACAGCTTATCTCGTATATTCAAAACCTCCTTCTTCTTTATCACAAAACACAGCATCCTAGGATTACATATTGCTAGTGAAAGTTTAATGAAAACTCACACAATTTATTAGAAGGAAATAAAGAACCTGGTAAGAGACTGCCTAGCCCAAGGACAAGGTAGGCAGAGTCTCAAGCTGCAAGAAAGGACTCAAAAGGCGTGGACATTTTTTTTTCAGCCTTGGATCCCTGGGGGTGCAGACAGGCACCTCCTTGAAATCTTTTTAGTGTCTAATACCCCAGTGAGACATGACTGTAGAGCTGTTTTCAATTCATTCTCAGCATTTCCTATTACCTAGCTCTAAATACTGACATGCCAGTATTCAAAATGTCTCTTCAGTAAGACTGTGTCCAAGTCTGATGATAACCCGATTATGCCGCAAACAGCTATGGATTTCATGCTTTGTTTTGCCTTATAGAACTAGTTTTAAGTTACACTTTGCAATGATCACCATTTAGTATAAAAAAAAAAATGGTGTGATATCCCAGTACAAATACTGGTTAGGGTGCAGTACCACTATGTTTAATTGGCAGGTAGTTAGCTATTAGTAACTGCAAGTGTTTATGACCAGTATTGTTGTGTTTAAAGGGTTTCAGTTTACTTTGTTCATTCAGGGTAAGCTACTTGAGCCACTTTTTCTGCATTCAAAGCTCATACTCCAATGAAACCCTGTAAAATTTGTTTCCCTCACAGGGGAAAGTATAAATTACATGAACCAGCCACCATTACACCTTTTAACGCTGGCTGTTTAAGATGATGTGTTTTAAACAGTGTTTCATAAATCAGTTGTGATTTAGTATAGTTTTAAATCCTCTTTTTGGTTTTAAAACTAGAGCTGTAACTGAAGCAGAGGGACTGTGAAGGGGAAGGTTATTCTGGATTAAATACAGATTGGTTAATTGATTCTTACACCATTAACTGGAAGCTTCTTTGGCATTTGCTTGCTCCCTGAATTGTGTGTGGCTCAGCAGTTTATAGTTTCAGTTATTTTAACTTAATATTTCTTAAAGAGTGAGACATATGTTGGTATAAGTTTTAACAGATACATATTGGAGGTTTTATATTATGAATAAAACAGGAAGGTTAGCATTATACCTGTTTTCCACAGAAAATGCAAGAGAATGCCAAAGGGATCTCGGTTTATCTGTGGACCATTGACTAATTCGATTTAAATACATAAAAGTTGGTTATCCTCAGGAAAGCTATTTGATAACTCTCTGCAACAACAAATTATTTTCTAAAACATGAGTACATGTATTTTAGAGCCACCTGAGTGCTGTGAGCTCTACTATCTGAATTTTTAAGGAAGATAATGGAGAGGCAGTCTATGCATTGTGTCTTGTAAGGGACATAACGTCATGTTCTTAACAAATATTTGTCTCCTCACTCTGCTTGGTTTGGGGGTAGCATTTGCTTCCTTTTCCTGAGACTGTAAACCCAAAGGAATTCCCTTCCTGAGCATGCAGAAGGAATTAGGGCGATTAACTTTCTTGTCTTTTTGGTTAACTTTTTTCTCAGAGGGTTATGAAAAATTAAATAAATAAAGTTGGACTATAAATAGTGCACTGAAAGTGCTCTGCTGAGATGCAGTGTTGTCCTTCTCAGTAGGAGGACAATTTATACTGTAAATAAAATGATTACATTCTGTTGTCCAGGGACCAAAGGGACAAACTGGGAGGGGGGACTAATGCCAGCTGCACAGTGGTAAGACCCAACATTTGTTTATCAAGCCTAGCCTTGCTTCTGTGGCTCCACACAATATAAATAAGACTTATTTTTGGCATGTATGTGTGAATTTAATTGAATAAACTCGCAGGTGATATGTTTTTATCATTATTATTATTATGTTGGTTTTATGTTCTTGTAATAAATACTCCTAGCCCTTCCCTTAGATTGAAAAATATTGCAGTGGCTGTTGATGCTGCTTTTTAATGTGCTTTTTTAACATTTTGTTCTTCAGATTAAGTTCAGGAAAAAGTCTTTTATTTTAGTGACAGCAAAATGCCTACAGCTTAGATTCCTTGAAAACAGTGAAAATGCTTTGTGACATGAATGCAATTTACCCTCTTCACATTCCCCTTATAGTGCTCTCTGGCTCATGAGTGTTATCAAGTGGGACCTTAAGGCATTTTCAATGGGGTTGAAAGTACACGGGAAGCGAACAGATCAGAGTGCTCTGAACCTCTGGAAGATGATCAGATTGACCTGCAAACTGATGCATCTCAGCATTCAGAAAGACCTGTGAGAGATTACTCTATTCCAGAACTTGTAATTTCAGATTTGGTGATATTTTGAATGCTTGGAATTGCATGTACATAGTAAGGTTTCATTTTTGGAGGCTATGCCTTTCTAACTATTACAGAGCATGCAAATTCGAACACAAAGACTTCAAAAAAAATTGTCTTGATTTTTTTTTTTTTTTTTTTTCCCGTTGAGTAAAGTTACTGTAGGAGAGCAAAAGGAAGAACGACAGTAACCAAGCCAGATTGAATCTAAAATGAATCTACCTTGGGATTCATGGGAAAGTCATGAAAAGGAGATACAGCTTTAAGGAAAAATAATAATAATAATAAAAAATCAGTAATGGTGCAGCCAATTAATTTATTTTGACATATGATTTTTATTTTTATGGAAAGCTTAGAATCACAGAATCATCATAAAATCATAGAGTGGCTTAGGCTGGAGGGAACCCTAAACATCATCCTGTTCCAACCTCCCTGCCATGGTCAGGGCTGCCACCCACCAGATCAGCCTGGCCTTCAGCACCTCCAGGGATGGGGCATCCACAGCTTCTCTGAGCAGCCTGTGCCAGTGCCTCCAGCACCTTCTGAGTAAAAACTTTCTTCCTACAATCTAACCTAAATCTGTCCTCTTTTAGTTTAAAGCCATTCCCCCTTATCCTATCACTATTAGACTGTGAATATGCAACTACATGGATAGGTAGCATTTTTGTCTACAGCTTCAATTTATGTGGAAATATTGATAGATATTCTTTAACCAGTTTAGGATCATAAATCTTTTGCACTGAGACTGAAACTATTTATCAATTTCCACTGTCAAAACATTCTTTTTGATTATGTGCCTTACATAATTTCTTCCATATGTTGTAACTGTTAAGAAAGAGTGATAGATTAAAAGGACTTAGAGAGTTGTTTATACTGTAGTTGTGCTTAAAAACTCCAGCCAAAACTGTGGTTCTGCTGTCTCACTTTCTGTACGTGTGGAAAGAAACAAAACTTAAGCTTCTCGTAACTTCATTACACAAGACTTCCTCTCAGAAGAAAGTAGAATTGTTTGTTTGACAGAGAGATCAGACCAAAGCACACAAAAATTAGAGAATAAATTTTCCTGACCTCAACATAAGGAATTTAGATGTTTAAATGTTTACAGTTACAGGTGCTGAACCATCAAACCATAGCTGACCCCATGGCAGTAGGCTGCCTATGGACAGCTACTCTGTATTTCATTCCCTACAGTGATAGAAATATTTCAAGTATATAGGCAGAAGATTTGGAGTTCTGGATATTGGATATCCTGCTCCACAATGATTTAACAAAAATATTGCAAGAAGGATCTTCCTGATTTTCACTGCAGAGTTTAAAGCATCTTTTCTCTGTTTTGCCTAAATGTAAGTCTATATGCAGTCGATGAATTGTTGGAAAGTACTTATTATAGAAACATAGAATAGAAGAAGAGTGTACGCCCTCTGATAAATGAAAAGGGAGAGCAGGCCTCCTCAGGCATGAAGAAAGCTAAGATACTTAATGAATTTTTTGCCTTGGGCTTCATGGCAGTCAAGATTCTCACGCCTTCTGTGTCCCTGAACTTCGAAGCGAGGGCTGGGGGAGCAAAATCCCTCCAAGTGAAAGAGTGGAGCAAATCCAAGATCACCTCGTAGTTCTGACTGTGTGCAAGTCTATGGAGCCAGATGACACGTATCCCAGGGTTCTGAAGAAACTCATGGTTGCCAAGCTGATCTCTGTCATACTTGAAATAATTGTGGCTTTCAGGTGAAGTCCCTGGTTACTGAAAAAAGGGAAATATCACTCCCATATTCAATAAAGGGAGAAAGGAAGACCTAGGGAACTACCAGCCGTTGAGCTTCCAGTATGTTCCTGGGGAGATCACAGAGAGAATTCTCTTGAAAGAGATGTTAAGGCATATGTTAAATGAGTAAGTGAACAGAGGCAGGTAGCACTGCTTCTCCAAGGGCTGATCATGCTTCACTAATTTGGTGGCCTTCTATGATGGAGTGACAGTATCAGCGGACAAAGGAAGGGCAGCTGGTGTCATCTACATGGACTTGTGCAAGGCCTTTGATGTGGTCCAGCACCACATGCTTATCTATAAATTGGAGAGAGATGGAACTGAAGGCTGGACTATTCAGTGGATGAAGAATTGTTTGGACGATCGTAGTTGGAGGGTTGTTGCTCTGTATCCAAGTGGAGGCAAATCATGAGTGGTGTCCTCCAAGAAATCCATCTTGGGACCAGTGCTCTTCAGCATCTTTATCAGTGACCTAGAATGTGGAATTGAGTGTAGTCTCAGCAAGTTTGCTCATAATACTAAGCTGAGTGGTACAGTTGACAAACGAGAGGGGCACCACCCAGAGGGACCCGGACAGACTCAACAAGTGGCCACACAAGAATCTAATAAGGTTCAGCAGGGCAAAGCACAAGGTGTTGCACTTGGATCAAGGCAATCCCAGATTTGAGTACAGAGTGGGAGCAGCCATGTGGAGATGGACCTGGTGGACAAACAGCTGGACATGAGCCAGCAGCATGTTCTTGCAGCCTGGAAGGTGAACAGTACCCTGGGCTGCATCAAAAGAGGAGTGGCTAGCAGTGAGAGGGACGCAATTGTCTCCCCTCTACTTTGCTCTTATGAGGCCCCGTCTGGAGTACTGTGTCCAGGCCTGGGGCCCCCAGTACTGGAAGGACATGGAGCTGTTGGAGCAAGTCCAGAGGAGGCCACAGAGATGGTGAAAGAAAGGTTGAGGAAGTTGAGCTTGTTTAGCTTGGACAGCAGAAGACTGTGGAGACCTCATTGTGGCCTTCCAGTACTTAAAAAGAGCTTACAAGCAGGAGGTTACTTTGCAAGTAACGTACCTCTTTACATGGTATGATACTAACAGGACAGGGAGGAATAGGAATGGCTTTGTTAGGTTTAGGTTAGATGCTAGGAGGGAAAATTTTACTCAGAAGGTGATGGAGGCACTGGAACAGATTGCCCAGAGGGCTGTGGATGCCCCATCCCTGGAGGTGTTCAAGGCCAGGTTGATGGGGTCCTGGGCAGACTGGTCTAGTAAGTGGCAACACTGCCTGTGGTGGGAGGGGGGGGGGGACTTTTTGGAACAAGATGATGTTTAAGATCCCCTCCAACCTAAGCCATTCTATGATGATTCTATGAATATCCAGATTTGGAAGTGATTCATAACAATCATTGAGTCCAACTTCTGATCCCACATAGCACCACTCAAAAACCAAACCATGTTATTGAGAGTGTTGTCTAGACGCTTTATGGGCTTTGACAAGCTCAGTGCTGTGACCACTCTCCTGGGCAGCCTGTTTCAATGGCTGAGACCCACTGATGAAGAACATCTTCCTGATATCCAACCTGAAATTTATCTTGGGTGGGTCTCCTTGTTTCAATTGGAAACAAACATATTGTCTCTAAACATATGATTTTTTTTTCAGAGCTGTTAGTCACTTGTCCTTTAAGTTATAAGTAATGCTGTTTCATTAAACTGACATGGTTTAGAATACTTATATCTTGTCCAAATATCACTCTTATAAAGAAAAAGACAGACAAACAAACCAGCAAAACCCCGAACTCCGTCAGCTTGGAAATAAAATTTAGTCTGGGGAAGAGGAGGCTGAGGGGAGACCTTATTACTCTCTTCCAGTACCTGAAAGGTGTTTACAGTGAGAGCGGGGTAGGTCTCTTCTCACTGGTGACAGGTGACAAGACAAGGAGAAATGGCCTCAAGTTGCGCCAAGGCAAGTTTAGGTTGGACGTTAGGAAACACTTCTTTACAGAAAGGGTTATTAAGCACTGGAATAGGCTCCCCAGGGAGGTAGTTGAGTCACCGTCCCTGGATGTGTTTAAGAGCTGCTTGGTTGTGGTGCTCAGAGATATGATTTAGCGGAGGGTTGTTAGAGTTAGGGTACTATGGTTAGGCTGCGGTTGGACTTGATGATCTTTGAGGTCCTTTCCAACCTGAGTAATCCTATGATTCTATGACTTTGAGTGAAGTGCTTGTTAGGCTTCAGAAATCTTTGTATTAATTTCTTTGCTATTAAATACTTGTTTTGGCACTGCAGTAGGAACAAATTTCTTGTCAAAGCCGTAGTTAGCAGGAGGAATATTATTTTGTTTTGTAAAGACAAAAAAAAAAAAAAAAAAAAAAAATTACCTAATATTTTTTTTTCCCTCCATGGCATTCTTTTCCCTTGTGCAAGCAAGTTGGTTTCATCACATTTTATAGAAACAGATTGATGAAGTACAGTCTAAGTCTCTTGGGCTTCTGTCTAGCAGTATGACACTTGGCTATCATTGCTCTTCCTTCTTATTGTGTTTACTATCTATCAAATACTGCCATTGGATTTGTAAATTTTTAGAAATGGATGTAAGATGAGGTTGAACATAGTTTTCCTGTAAGCAATTTTGAAAGTTAGGATAGTTCTAAAAATAATCCTTTTCAAATTATAATAAATAATAATAATAATAACATAATGCATTTTTATATCCTTGCATCTTATTCTCTCATCTTAAATATCAGTAGACTGTTGGCTAAGGTATGTACAGATTGAATGTCAATCATCTTTCAAACTAGCAGTTAATTTTATCTTCTTATTGACAGACAGCACAAATGTCCATATTTTGAAACCTTATGTCTATCAACAACAGGAAAGAGAAAACTCATTTATTTATATACACTTTGAAAGCTATGTTGCCAGTCTGCAGCAGAGTTATTCAGCTCAAGAACTGCTCTTAATTTATAGTGGAGGATTCACTCAGTATTCGGAAGGTTTATTTTAAATACATTGTGCTCCAATCTTAAACAGGTAAAGAGAGTCAAAAACAAAGATGTGAGTGACATGCTTTCTTTAACAAACTTTTTCTGAGTACTGTCATCTTTGCTGATTTACTTAACAAAGTCAGATATTGTAGCTCATCTTGAGACTTCTGAATCTAGATATGCAGACATTATCTCTGCCACTGTTCTTAAGAATTGGATATAATTTATTTCAGAAGACCTTACCATGCTGAAAATCAGAATCCCTTATTCAGTCAGGTGTCTTCTATTTTATGTCACTGAGGCTTTGCAGATAGGAGCTGAAGAGCTGAGTTTATGTAGGTTGTAGCAATTCAAGGACTCTTCAGTCTGAGCTTTACTTTCTTTTCTATTTCAGAAGTGACTGTGAAGTGCCGTTGAGGATCACAATTAATGAACAGTGGGGAAAAGGTGCTGCATTTTTCAAACTGTTCAAAATGTAAATACTACAAATTCAAGCTGAGACTTGGAAGAGAAGCTTTTTTATTTTATTTTCTTATTTCTGTCCCTTGTGCAGAATCCAGAAAATTTAACTGTGGGTAGATTCCTAAGATTGTTCAACTTACAAAGCCCTCAAAGGCTCACAAATGCTTTGCCATAGGATGTGGTTTCTATCTTTTAAGACAATAGTGGAATGTCAGTATTGGGGGCACTTGGATAGACTCCCACTAATAAAATGTGAGAGGCACTACCATAAGCAAGTTTGTTTTTAATAAACACACAGATTTAGCACCTGCTCACATGCTATTAGAAGCATTGTGCTTGAGCACAACACTTGCACGGTTGGCTTGCACCATACATGCCTCCCAGTCCTCTTGATGCCTTGGCTGCTGCATGTTTCCTCTTGTGCGTCACAACACCAATCCTTTGAGGAAGTCACACCAAGACTGACATCTCCTTGCTCATAGCACAGTTTGAAGAGCCTCCCTTCTTGCTTGAACCAGAAGGGAGATGAGAGAAAATTGTGGCTGACCAGTGTTTGTGTTTTCACCATGAGGTCTGTTGCTCTGGGGTGCAGAGGCACTCTGTGGGCATGTGCAGCACAGGGATCCTGGACATAAGGCTGCAGATGAGCTGCACGCCAGGTGTCAGTAGAGCCTGCAGAGCAGAGAGTTGTTTCCAGATGTATCCTCTTCCTCCTCCTTGCAGCAGTGATACCTATTCATTGTGTGCTGCTGAGACGCTCATGGCTCTGTGGAGCCAGAGACAGATGTTGGTGGTATGGCAGTAGAGGTTTGACCTTCTCACCAATATCCCATTACATGTAGTTGCTGTGTGAGAGATGACAGCAGAGGGGCAGCCTGATAAAATAGCACTTGACATGAAAGCGTGTATGAATCAAAGGTGTGTCACTGAATTTCTCCATGCAGAAAAAACAGTACCCATTAACATCCATTTCTGGAGACCAACCAGTGAATGTGAACATAGTGAGGCTGTGGGTGGTACATTTCAGCAGTGGTGACAGTGACAGTGGGTCACCTCCACTGGTGCAGATTTTGACTAGCGTGGCACGCAGGCTCTTGTTCATCCCTGGCAAAAATGCGTTGCCAATGGTGGTTACTTTTTCAAGATAGTATATGATAGCTGAGAATTCGTTCTATCACACCATATTACTGTGCTCATTGCATCTGTTGCAGTTTCCATGGAAATAAATATTACTTTTGGAGCAACCTAAGAAATATGCCAATCAGAAGTAAGGATCCTTTCGTCCCGTCATCATTAATTTTCTTATAATGATGTTTCAGAATTGAAATTGTATTATTGTAATGTAATAATCACTTTTTTCTTTATTTTCACCTTTTTCTATGATTTCTTTTAGATTAGATCTAAATAGTTCAGATTTAGAATACAGATCCTGCAGGATCAGGACCGAAGTTTATTAAAAACAATACAGAATGATTGTAAACATTCTCTTAAGGCCATTATGAGGTAACTAAATAATAAAATCTCTGCTTATGTGATGGAGAAATGGAGTAACAGACTTCTCCAAAACTGTAAAGTATGGATATGCTGCAGGATTAGAACACAGGAGCTTTCCTGGCCCCATGACCCAACCACCACCAATAAATAAGGCTGCTTCTCATTAGAGCTTAAATATAACTTGAGCTTTTGATCTTATACTGAGAAAGAAATCTGCCCTTGATTTAGAGATATATTTAGTAAGCTTGTGTTCCTTCATAAGTGATTTATGTCAAGCAGATTTATCACTCTGTATTATGTAAGAAGGAAGTTGACGTGAGATGCTTCATAACTTGTAATGGCAGAAAGGGTATCCCCATCCCCATTTCAGCCTTCATAGTACTGGATTTATATCTGGAGGAAATGTCTTTCTTTGGTTTTGCACTAATATATGCTCTTCCATCCATGTGTCGCTTAAATACAACTTACATCTAGTCATAAATCATTAAGGTTGGAAAGGACCTCTAGAATCATCAGGTCCAACCCCAACCCACTCCCACCATGCCCACTGACCGTGTTCCTCAGAGCCACATCTCCATGGTTCTGGAACACCTCTGGGAATGGGTACTCTTCTCTCCTGCTTCCTTGAGCAATCCTTCTCTTCTGTTGAAATAATGCTGTTGTAAATACTTTTCTTGCCAGATGCCCGTGTTCTGAAAGATTCTTACTCTTCCAATGATTCTTCAGTCTCTCTGCAGCAGCTTTTCTGAGAGCTCTGTTACACTAAGACTTGGTGTGATTGCATACTCAAGATGGCTACAGGTGGTTTCAGCTAATAGTGTGTGAAACACACCTTTTCCAGTGTACGTGGGAGCACTGGTTTCAGCTGCTCACTCTGTGTTTCAGTCCTACCGAGTATTTTTCTGTCACTTGTATTCATCTGCTTTTATTTCCACCTGTGTTCCAAGTAAAGACTTAAAGGAGGATATTGACAAGGAGGGCATTGTGAACATCTCAATCAGCGTAATTTCTTAAGCAGAGCTTTAATTCAAAAATGTTTGTTTCCAGAAAAGTTGTGTGAATTCAGCAGACTCAAGGGAGATTAGAGGAGTGTGTCTTCTCGTGTATGTTCCTGGAGTACAGCGGTTTGCACCAGCAGAGATCTCACTGAGCACATATTCATCTTGCAAGAGAAGTCATGGGGTGGAGTGGCAGCTCTGGCTTTCTGTATGCCTGGCAAAATAGAAAAACAGCACTGCATTTGACTTATCTCTAGCAATTGCTGTAGCAAACACAAAAATTGCTCAAAACAGAACGATCTATGAGCATCTCACAGGCCTCTCACCTTTATGCACTGAGAAAAAGGATCTCGACACAACAGTTTCAGGAGGTTTGATGTCAGTTTTAATGTGTTAGCAAATTACATAGCTGGGTTGAAGTGCAGAACTGCAGATTTCATTAACAGTTTCCAAGCTGTGAGTTTTCTTTACCAAGGATTTGCCATAGGTGAATTGTACAACTTCTGTGATTTTTGGTGTGTGAGCCTGGAACAGCTCATTCCATTCCAAGTGCCTGGGATTTTAGCAGAAGGTAGCTTCGTTTTCTTTTTTCCTTTTATTTTTTGGAATGTCACATTTGAATATTATATTAAATTTCTAAATATTAAGATCTTGAGGAGCACATTATATGATACAGGTGTTTGTAACCAGGGTGACTATAATCCTTTGTCCCCCTATACTTCCATTAGCTTAACAGATATGCAAAAACTAACATGGATAAATGATCAGATTTAAAAAAAAATATTTTGCAATGTTTCAATACACTCACTTCTATAGATTTGGATATGGTTGTCCTCTGCTGCTTTAAATGGGGCTCAGTAAATGCATTTGATTTTAATGATCTCTTTAGAATCAGAATGGCCTGGGTTAAAAAAGGACCACAATGATCACCTAGTTTCAACCCCCCTGCTATGTGCAGGCTCACCAACCACCAGACCAGGCTGCCCAGAGCCACATCCAGCCTGGCCTTGAATGCCTCCAGGGATGGGGCATCCACAACCTCCTTGGGCAACCTGTTCCAGTGTGTCACCACCCTCTGTGTGAAAAACTTCCTCCTAATATCTAACCTAAATCTCCCCTGTCTCAGTTTAAAACCATTCCCCCTTGTCCTATCACTATCTACCCTCATAAACAGCTGTTCCCCCTCCTGTTTATATGCTCCCTTTAAGTACTGGAAGGCCACTCTTAGATCACCCCAGAGCCTTCTCTTCTCCAAGCTAAACAATCCCAGTTCCCTCAACCTTTCCTCATAGGAGAGATGCTCCAGCCCTCTGATCATCTTAGCTGCCCTCCTCTGGACCCGTTCCAAGAGCTCCACGTCCTTCCTGTACTGTGTGCCCCAGGTCTGGACGCAGTACTCCAGATGGGGTCTCACAAGAGCTGAGTAGAGGGGGACAATCACCTCCCTCTCCCTGCTGGCCACCCCTTTTTAATGTAGCCCAAACACAGTTGGCCTTCTGGGCTGCAAATGCACACTGCTGCTTTAGTTGCTGATAGAATTGCAACTCTCCACCGTCGTTCCCTACAGTGTTTTGTAGTTAATGTTGAGAAGATACTGGGAAAAAACTTGTTACATCTCTGAATGATGGCCCGCTGCTCTGGGTTTGCTGATGTTCCTCTGTTTCAGCCTGCGAATGCTCAGCACTTCCAGTAGGGGTCAGGATGACATTGTCAGATATTTTGTAAACGTGCTGACCTGAATACGAGCCTTCCAACACTCCTTATTCGCACAGACAAAACCTTAGGGTGGGTTTTGCTTGTTTTACTTTTTAATATGCAGATAAAGCATGGTATAATTATGTTTGATTCCACGGGATTTTAGCCGCAACTTTGTAAAGTTTGATGACAAATGTGTCGAGTTTCTTGAGAAACGGTGAAGGTTGGGAGTAGAGGAAAGCAGCGGGAAGGAGGTGACCCTGAAGAACTAACGCTGCTATCGAGGTAAAGGTCTGTTACGCTGCGTGTGTTGGTACGAGGGGGCCTGCGAGATGGGGTTGGATCTGTTTCTAATTATCTACATGGAGCATGTGTATATCGGTATATACGTGCACACATGTATATACACGTATGTATGCATATAACACCTACACAGATGCACATATATGCACATACATGCCTATATTTTTATTCAAGGCTGTGCTGTGTATGCACAGCTGCAATACTTAAGCAGCCTTCTCTTGGCTGCTCATTTCTGCTTTGTCATTGTAGCGACGTGTCTTAGGAAAAAGAACAGACCTGGAAGGAAAAAAAGAAAACCCTGTACAACTGCAGGAAACGAAACGGGAGGATTTTTATGTTTATTTTCACACACACCAATTACTTGATCAGTTTTGTGGGATAGCCGTGCAAATAAAGGTACCTGTGCAATGTACCGGGCTGCTTGGAGAACAAGGGCTACCTGAGCTGCCATAGTGATTGAAAAGAGCTAGGGAACACTATACGTGTGTTTAAAAATGAAATCTTCTGGACTCTAGAACATAGTTTTATGCCTGGGGTAGATTTTGTGGCAGATTCTATAGTGCAGAACCATGAAGTACAGGTGGCCTCATTGCTGAAGTTCTCACTTCATGCTGTGGATTTGCTAGCACACGTACGAGGGCAGGTCACAGAATACTTCACGTCATTTATTTTGTACAGTCCACTGGTGGTGGACACTGAATCGCGTGTTTCTGTTTTCAAGCCTGCTTTGTATTAGGATCACAAACACACACATACTCATATGTGCTGTACAAAAGCAGTAATTGTGATGTATTGCACAACTTCTTGAGATTAAAAATTCCGGCATTCAGTCTTCCATGTTCTTACTGGCACACCATTTATTGGCACATCAGCAATTTACATGTGCACACAGACACAGCTCTTCTGCAGCAGTGCCTGTTCTTCTCTGGATTCCTCAACCAAACCTTCAGTGGACATCAGCTCCTGGTGCACTCATGAGTTGCTCTATTCAGAGACACTTCGTCTGTGTTCAAAAAGAGCTACAGCAGTCTGTTGTGTACTGCCCCTTTGACTAGCCATAAAATAGCTTAGTTCAGTTTCTGTAGGAACCACCTACAAAATACATGTAAAATTGAAGTTCCATGCTGCAACGTGGTTAACAGGAAAGAGAAGATGGTGTTTACCATCCCTGAGTATATAAAATGTTACGGAGGAAGATAAATAACCAAGGGTGAGGCATAATAAGATGAAAATGAAATAAAACCAGCTTTTCCTGATGTCTGCCTTAAATTATATTGACAGTAAGGGTTTTATCAGACTATGGCATACTTTCCAAGTGGAAGTGGTGAAAGTTTGTATTGCTGGTGACATTAATAGCTAGAATGGAAAAAAACCCACTCTGAGTGCTTATAGGAAAGGAATCAAAAAGTTCAGCAAGACATATGAGGTAGCTCAATTGGTGGTCTTAATCTACTTATTGTGACAAAATAAAACTAAATATCATGCTTTCTCTCTGCTGATTTAAGAATTATTTTATATTCACATTGATGTTTCCTCTTTTTATTGAAGGCAAAAGTACTGTGAAATCAAGCAGTTCTGGACTGAGTTGGCTGCAAAGGAAATAAAGCAATACTCTCGCACTGTATGCTCCTGAATTTATCACAGTAGGCAAAGGTAGCTTACAAATGGCAATGTCAGCTTACATTTTAGGAGATTAGGTTTTCTTACCAAAAAGAAGGTTTCTTTCTTGTAGTGATTCTTACCACCTGACCTAGGCCATGAATATATATTTACTTTCACAGAAATCCTCAGAGTCCTTCAGTGCACTGGGCATGTGGTACAACTGCTGGATAGAGAAAGGCAGCATTTCTCTACAGTTCAGGAATATTCAGCCCCTTAAGGTCAAGCTACTACTTCTGAGCTAGGAACGCTGTGTTCTGTGTCTTGTGCTGTGCTGGAGTAAAGATCCCTACAGACTGTCTGTTAAAACTCTCACCTTTAAAACTATCACCCAGGTTTCATGAACAGGTCTTGGTCTCTTGTATTACTCCATCTAGAACGCTGTCCATTCCAAAAGATACTGTGTATTTATACTTCCCTGCAGCATCCAGCAGGCCAGTGAGCAGGAATATGCATTTCAGCTTGGCCAACTTCTAATCTTGCTGGTCAAGTTCTCCTCTCTTCTTGACTGTTATTAAGTTTATGATACCTACTTTGTGAAAAACAGTGAGAAAAGTTGTAGGTTTTATTTGTTTGTGTTGTTGGTTTTTTTGTTTTTTTTTGTTGTTGTTGGGGGGGGGGTTGTCCTTTTATGCTAGTAGCTATGAGGCATCTAATTCTAGCTCATTGTTTAGAACGTGTAAAAGGGACAAGATCTCCCTTCCTAGTCAAAGCATGAAGTTAAGACTAATAGCAGAGAAGACATGACAGAAAGGGGAAAAAAAATCCACAATAAAACAACACAAAAAGGTACCATTAGCCGTAGTTAGCGTAGGTATTGCTGAGTAGTACTTCAGTACTGTTTGGCTTCCAAATTAAATGCAGAAATTTGATTAATACTTGATTTTTATCATATTTGTGAGTTTTTTCCCCAAGATTATTTTACTTTTTTTCTTATTCCTTTTCAGAGAACTCAAAAACTGCATTTTTATTATTAGTAGTAGTTTGTTGCTTGAAATCTAAATTGAAAATGGCATACAGCATCAAGTGAATAGGCACAGCTCCTTTCTATCCAGGGCTCTTATCCATAATTTGGAACATGACCTTTAGCATTTGAGATCCGCACAGTGCTCACCCTTCTGACCTCTGGTATCCAAATTGCATCTTTTGAAATTCTTCTCAAGACAGATTTTTGTTTCTGAAAATAATATAGGAAAATCATGAAGCAGTAGTCTCTCCTTATATGAAGAATATTTTAAAATTCAATTGATCAGAATCATTTAATATATCAAATATTTAATAAGAAAAAATTTATAAGCAAATGCCAACATTTTGATAGCAAGAACATCACAGCCGCTTTATGTTCTCTCCAGTGTAAACTGTTTGTCCTAAATTTTGAACATTTATTTAAGTAGGTTTTTTGTGGGAAATGGTATGAGTATAAAAAATATTGGATTCCATTGTACTTAAATCTTTGTTGAGCTCTGTCCTATTGTGTTTACTGTTGCCCTTTCCCATATGCTCCATATTTATGTGCACCTGCCTCCCAATTAAATCTTCATTAACATGCACATCTGCAGAAGCTCTACTTGCTTTCATCCCACTTAAAGAATTAGATGTTTTACACTATATACATTTCCAGCTTACTTTTTTTTCTGAACTTCCGAAAGTAGCAAAGAGATGGAAAATGCAGAAGTTGAAATTAACTTTGGGACTCAGTAGTCTTGTTAAATTTTGCTCTGACTTCTGTTTGTACTGATTTTTCATTTCTTTATATTCACTGTAAAAGTAAACATTATTATACAGTGGCATTATACAATTTTTGACCAACTGAATGCTGATTGGAATAGTTAATTTTCTTCCCAGAAAGCTCCTAGTTAGCAGAATCTCTTCAGAAGTCTCAAAATTGTGGGACTGATTACAATGGGAAGCAAATTATCCACTTCACTGCAGTGCTCAAAGAAAGTAAATTTACCTCTACTGCCATTAACACCATAAATAAATCATGTGCTCTACGCATGTTGTGTACATGTTCAAATGAACTTTCATTAAAAATCTGACTCGGTAACAAGATATAACAAATGCCCACTGGTATAATAATTGGTCTCTGTTCAATAATAGAGGCACAAAACTAATGCCTAAAATACAGAAGCTGAATTACTTGTTACTCCTAAGGAAAAAAAGAAATATAACCATTACTTCAGGTCACCACTGAGGTCACTGACAGCACAGCATGGGGGATTCAAGTATAGCAGCATGACTGCAACTAGCACATGGCTGTAAAAGATCTTTAGTCCCCACTGCTGCTATGTGCCTAAATTAGAAGCAAGCAAAGTAAAGAAAAAAAGATAAAGAAAAAAATGAAATTTAAAAAGAATGTTGGCCCTAATGTACACTGTTTCATGAAGACAATGACTGTTAAATTAGTTAAATCAAGAGTGGGTTGGTGGGCAGACTCCTCCGCCATCCATACACTGCTTTCTGTAATAATTAGATATGGTCCTGTTGTCCAACTGTAGTCCAGCTTTTATCATTCTTGGCAGACAGAGCAGAACAATGCTCTGGTACTTGACCTGCCCATAAAAACTTGAACAGGAAACAGCAATAAATAATCCACTCAGAAGGCCCTTGAGAAAAGTGTTGAACTTGGTTTCTTATAGGAATTGCATGCTAATCTGGAAGAAAGTATGGGACTTTTTCAAAACGTGAGCTTTGTATTGTTAGCAGTATTTTTTTTTTTCTATTTCTATTAAATGTCTCAATGGTAGCTTGAAATACAAATGTTTTGTATGTAACAGAGCTGAGAAAGGCTACAAAACTGTTTCCAATTTTATTCCACTTAATCAACATAGAAATCGACTTGCAGTGTGCACATACAAAACCAAGCAGTGTCTCCAACCCGCCAACTAACCAGCCCTCATATCCCTCTGAAATTGGTCCCAGACTCCTTCAGGTCTGGGCCCTGATTCGTCCTATTCAGCTCAACATGAAAACCTTGAGCCTTTTGCAATAAAATTAGAATTTTACCCCAATTTCTGTAGACTACTTCTTGTTTCTCAGAGCTGAAGTCCTAGAACTTGGCTAGCTAAGACAAGATGGCTTTATTGAAATTATTCAGTTGGCTTTCTGAAGTTGCATATATTTAAATATCAGGACAGTTATTCCTCCTAGCCAGAAATTCTATGCAGTTTTTTTCCAATTTCACAGGAGTGCTGTTTTTCAGGAATAAACAACAGTTTACATGAAGAGCAGATTGATACATTTTTAGTTCCTAGTCTGACTGCTGATCTAATTCCAGAAGTTGCAAAAACATTCATCTGAGGGACTTCAACATGAATCTTGTCTCAGAGAGGCATAGAAAAAATACTTTTATTTACTTGATTTTTTTTCCAGCTTATTTTCTGGAGAAAGGAGGACTTGCCCTTTGTTGAGAAGGATTTGCTCACAGATCATGTAGGCAGTCTCAACACCCACAAATCTGTGAGCCCTGACAGGATGCACCTATGAGTGCTGAGGGGGGTGGCAGAAGTGATTTTGAAACCACTCTCTATCATCTTTGAAAAATACTGGAGAATGGGAGAGGTGCCTGAGGACTGGAGGAAAACTAACATAATATCAGATTTCAAAAAAGGCAAGGAGAAGGAACTGGGAAACTAGGACCGGTGAGCCTCACCTCTGTCCCTGAGAAGGTGATGGAACAGCTTATCCTGAATGCCATCTCCAAGCAAGTGGAAGAGAACAAGGTTATCATGAGTAATCAACATAGATTCACCAAGGGGAAATCATGGTTGACCAAACTGATAACCTTCTATGATGTCATGACTGGTTGGATAGATGAGGGGAGAGCAATGGATATTGTGTACCTTGACTTCGGCAAGGCATTTTACATTGTCTCTCATAACATCCTCATTAGTTATCTTAGGAAATGAGGGATAGACTAGTGGACAGTGAGGTGGATTGAGAACTGGCTGACTGGCAGAGCTCAGAGGGTTTTGATCAGTGGTGTAGCTGGAGACCCATAAATAACAGTGTTCCCCAG
Source organism: Gallus gallus (assembly GCF_016699485.2). Classification (NCBI taxonomy): domain Eukaryota; kingdom Metazoa; phylum Chordata; class Aves; order Galliformes; family Phasianidae; genus Gallus; species Gallus gallus. The sequence continues at coordinate 98,873,928 of NC_052532.1, forward strand.
TGGTTGACACTGGGTTCAGTTGTTCAGCCACATGCATCAGCACAGATTAGGGGCTGACCTGCAGAAAAGGAGCTCTGCAGAGAAGGCCCTAACTGTCCTCTTGGACAGGAGGCTGTCCATGAGCCAGAAGTGTATCCTCATGGCCAAGAAGGTCAATAGTGTCCTGAGGTGCATTAAAAGGAGTATGGCCAGCAGGTTAAGGGAGGTTATCCTCCCCCTGTACTCTGCTATGATGAAGTCACATCTAGGGTACTATGTCGTTTTTGGCTCCTCAGTTCATGAAAGTCAGGGAACTACTGGAGAGAGCCCAGCAGAGAGCCATAAAGATTATTAAGAGTCTTGAGCATCTCCCTTACTAGGCAAAGAGACCTGGGACTGTTTAGCCTGGAGGAGACTGAGAAGAGATCGTATTAATGCTTATAATTATCTCAAGGATGAGCGTAAAGTGGATGGAACCAAGCTCTTTTCAGTGGTGCCCAGCAACAGAACAGGCAAAGGGCGCAGACTGGAATTCAGGAAATTCCATCTGAACATGAGAAAGAACTTCTTTACTGTGAGGGTGGCAGAGCACTGGAAGAGGTTGCCTAGAGAGACTGTGGAGTCTCCTTCTCTGGAGATACTGAAGACTCATCTGGATGCTTTTCTGTGCAACCTACTGTAGGGAACTGCTTTAACTGAGGGTTGGACTAGGTGATCTCTAGGGATTCCTTCCAACCCCTACAGTTCTATGATTCTGTGATGATTGCCACTTACCTCTCACAAAGAGCAATCTTATCCCAGCTGCATACCTGCTGAGGGCTACCACTAGTGCTATCTCAGCATGCAGAATATTGCATTTAATTGTTTTACTGCTCGCTCTTTTTTTTTTCTTTTTTTTTTTCCCCCTCCATAAACAGGACCTATAGCTTGAATGACTTGAAATTTTGGTAATTCGTTTATTACATAGCCAGACTGAAATGCACAAGTGATTTGGTAGCAAAGACTGGTAAAGCCATTAAATTCTGCCTAGTAATTTATTGCTACGATGTTAGCATTGTCTATTTTTTTCCCCCAAATTTTCCATTTGTAGTGGAAATACTGACTCATGGCCTGAAACAGTGACTGAACACCTGGTAGGAAGGCAGGCCAACCCAGGGCAGCTTAGGTACAAGCAATGCAGCTGAATGACTGGAAGGGGTAGAACCAGGATCCACCCCTTCTTAGACCTCATTTTAAGGTTTCACAGTGGAAGTAAGGACATTTCATCTGAAGATCCCTGCCTGAGCACCTTACAGGCCTTCCAAAAGTAAGCATCTTCTTTCGCTTGTTTCTGTGTCCTTTGTTGTGCCTGAGCATATCCTCGCTCACTATGGTCTAGGATCTTGGTGCTCTGCTGTCTTCTTGTGCCTTCCACTGTATGACACCATTAAATGTTGAAAAGAGTTAAACTAGCGTTGTGTGGCTTTTGTAAACATCCAATCTTGATGTGTATATCAAATTTATTTTGTTGTGTGGTTTATTCTTATACCAAGTATTTATTTACCTACAATAAGTAAATAGGTAGGTGGAGCATGGTGTGCATTTATTTACAAATTTGCTCAGTTATTAACTATGCAAAAGTTTTTACTAATGAAAATTCTTTCCTATTGTGAATAATTAATACATTAAGTACACTTCAAATTCCTCCAGTAATGATACAATGACAGTTGCTTAGCTGATTTAAATGACACAGATGTAGTACTAATTATACACTTTAAATTGGCAGCAAACACAATTAATTTGTTGATTATCTAAAACAAAAGTAAACTTTTTTATTATAGTAATTTACTCTAATTTCTCACACAGCTGTTTTGTTTGTATAATATTTATGCATTTGACAAACCTACAAAGCGATATGCAATTAGACCTGTTTATCCATCACTGGCTGCCTTTTAACCAGAGGTCTTATGTGAGCAGCTTAAGACGACAGTATCAGATTAAACAAATCACCATGGTTGCATCTTTTAATTCAGATTTTTTTTTTTTTGCTAGTAATTTCTGTGGATTATTAAAAGGGAATTATTTTAATTTTACTTACTATTTTCTTTTTCTTTTTCTTTCTTTTTTTTTTTTTTTTGAAGCTACTTTACTGGGCTGTTGTTTGCCTGGTGGATTGATTGGCTGTAGGTTACTAAATCTGTTGGTGTTCAGATTGCAAATTCTTTTGGAAAAATAGGAAACCAAGCAAAACTCATTTGCTGACATTTTTTTTAACAACCTCCCCACCGCCCTCAAAACAAACAAACAGTGAAAACAATGCACAAAACAAAAACAACAACAACCTCTTCTCCAACTGCACTCAGGAAAGTTTCGAACTATTTCTCTATGGATTTAGAAAATCAGAGTGAGGACATTTATAACACTTTGTCTTCATTGGAGCATTAAAAATCTGCAAATGTCCATATCAAGCCCTTTTACTAAGTCATTAGTTTACCTATTTACTTACCAACTTAAGGGAACTTTATACTCGTGTCACTGAAATTTGTTAGGTGAATGGCCTCATTACTATAGTCTTTGAAGTCTCTCTTAAAATAGAATGGACAAAAAAAAAAAAGTTCTAATTGCTGCCTCTGGTGTAGCTCTTTAAATTGACCAGAGCATCAGGCTTTTAAATAATTTCCAAATGATCTGAAAGGATTTATTATGTTTGCTTTCAATGGGTATAGATGTTATAGCTACTGCTAGCTAGCAATGCAAATTTTGTCAGAACATGTAATATCCCCTGATCTGTGCTTTCCTTGCACTTGTTCTCTCTCGTTTAAAAAAAAACAACAAAACAAACATGTTTTTATTTTCCTCTGAATGACTTTAAGTCCGAATTTTGATTTTTGCCTGATGGGTGCAATCATGTATGGCTGTACAATCTGCATTTTAAAAATGAAAAAACACTTACTACACATACTTTTTTTTCCAGACTGTTAATTATTATTTCCCAGGAATTAATAATGTATCTGAGTGGAGAACTACTAAGAAGTATCCAGAATTTAGTTTCTTCAGATGCCGTCATTAGCTTTGTTAGTAACATTGGGTGCCAGTGCAGCAGAGTACTTACCAGCAAAGACAAATCTGGAAGAGATTCACCTCCACTCCCTCTCTAGCATGTTCACTTGCCCCTGTCACCTACCCCACCTAGAGCTCCAACCACTTGCCAAGAACTGTGCTTCCATCTGTCACTGTCATCTCAAACTTCCAAAATGTTCAAAAACAGAAATGCAACGCCCAAACCTCTACTAGATTTCTGGTGATTAACTGCCTATTCACTGAGGATACGTATTTATTTCTGTTTTATACAGCGTAGACATAACATTGCAGAAATGTTTGCTACCAATGAGTTTTCTCTTAATTTTTTTGCTTATCTTTTTTTTTTCTTTCCAGGAGGAAAAATAGGCAGTGGTGACTGTATAGGTATAGATGTGCAGTTGCTTAGGAAAAACTAAGATTTCCTTCAAAAAGTAGAAAACAGTGATTTCACCATGTAATCTCATTTCACTGTATTGTACCTTTAAAAAGAAATATGCAGTTGCTCTTGAACTATTAAACTGTATGTGTCACCAATTTATCCTGTTACCAAAAGGATCTCATGTGTCGCTTGGCAGAATGACAGACTTCTTTTTCCAAGGCCATTGTATAAATGTGTTTTGTTAGCTGTTTTTGTTTTATAAATAACATACTAAAGGATTTCTGAAGATCAAGATTTTTGATGCAGTATTTTTCTTTGCTGTTCTTTGATGTTGACTTTCCCCCACTCCCATCGCAGCAACACATGCAGTATTTTGTTCTCAGAAGTTACCAATTCTATGTCAGGAAAAAAGCGTTTATTTTTTGTGTCAGAGTTTTTGCAAACAGGTTGACTCCATTCCAGCAGATTCCTGAAACTGCTCTAAAACCTTTTTCCCCAGGAAAACTAGTTTTGTGAAAGCTATCTGCATTTGAAAAATCAGCAGAGACACCAGTGCTATCCTACTTTGTATATTTAAGTACCTGAACTTTCAAAACCAAGGCTCTTATAGGTTCTCTTTACTTCATTGGCCCCTTTCTGCTTATTTCCCCTTTTAGCAAAAATTATCATCATAGGGTTCTTTCTTTTTTTTTTTTTTCCCCTGCACATTTGGAGTGAGAAACTTCTCCACTGATATTTAATCTAAATCCCTCTTATTGAAACATAATTGAATACATTCTTACCCTAATTTTTGGATAATTGAATACGCTCTTATCCTATCTTTTGGCAGTTACAGAGAGAAATTATTCATTGCCTGCTTTATAACATGTTCTTCGTATTAGAAACCTGGTTTTAAGTTTGTCATCCTGCTAAATCTTATCTTATTTTACGAAGCAAATGCAGTTCCCTTAACCTTTCCTCCCCCATCATGTTTGTGAAATGTCTTGTCAGTCTTAAGGTTTCCCTCAGGGTTCTCTGCAATTTGTCTGCCTTCCTGAAGAAAAAAAAAAAAATGACCCAAGTGGATAGAGTATTCCAGCTGGGCCTCCTCATTGCCAGGAGAGTAGAAATATTACCTTCCAGGTCTTTTGCATGACACTTTTAAAAACACTTTTCAGATTGACGTTTACCAGTTTTGTAACAGCATTACATTTTTGGCTTCTCTTCACTTTGAGCTATTACAACACATCACCTCTGCTTCAACTATGGCTGCTTAGCCAGGTAGTTTCCCATTTTAGATTGTGTTTTCTTTTAAGAGTATAGTACTTTGAACTTTTCCTTCACTGAACTGAACCCTATCATTATTGCAGCACTGCACCTATTCCTGAAATAAATATGAAATGTAATCTTGTTACTCAAGGATGCCTGCAGCCCTTCTCAGCCATAAATAGTCATAAATGCTATAGCATATTTGTTACCTAAGTTAATAATGAAAATATTTCAATCTTATGTTTTTAGAAAGACCTTGCACAATATTACTTCCCAGTTTGACACTGAACTGGTTTCTTGGGAATAGCTATTCAAATAATTCAAACAATTTGACAGTTCCCATACAACTGCTATGTTACTTAACAAGAGTTGCTCTCTTCTCTGCTGTTCAGGTAAGTGTCTTCTGCCCAGTAGGTGAGCTGCCAGACTCAAAAGGGGATGTCTCCTGCTCAGGCTGTACCTAAGCATGCTTAGCTGGGATGAGTTTCTGTAGTACGGGGTTTCATCAAGGAGGTAGCCTATATCTGAAATGAGAGGGAGATCAGGAAACAAGCATGTAACAGTGCCTCACAGACTTAACAGAGTAAGCCACTGTATACATGCAGTAGGGACCGTATTCTCCATTCTTTATTTGCAATGCAACTGCTTTCTGTGGTTCCATGTGTTGCAAAAAATTTCTACCTAATGTTTGATTGACCAGGGTAGTGGTCAATGGCTCTATGTCCAGGTGGAGGCTGGTAACAAGTGGAGCCTCCCAGGAGTTTGTCTTGGGTCTGATACTCCTGAAAATTCTCATCAGTGACATAGATGATGGGATTGAGTGCACCCTCAGCGAGTTTGCTGATGACAAGAGGAGAAGTGCAGTTGATACAGCAGAGGAAAGGGATGTCATGCAGAGGAACCTTGATAAATTTGAAAGGTAGGCCCATGTGAACTTAATAAGGTTCAAAAAAGCAAAGTGCAAGGTTTTGCACTTGGGTCAAGGATATCCCAGATGTGTTTACAAACTGGGAGAAGAACACCTTGAGGGTCGCCCTGCTGAGAAAGACTTAGGGATTCTGGTTGATGTAAAAACTGAACATGAGCCAGCAGTGTGTGCTTGCAGCCTGAAAGGCCAATGGTATCCTGGGTTCTGTCAGAAGAGGGGTGGCCAGCAGGGCAAGGGAGGGGATTGTCCTCCTCTACTCTGCCCTTGTGAGGCCTCGGCTGGGGGGGCCTTGACATAGGAAAGAGGTGGAGTTTTTGTAGAGGGTCCAGAAGAGGACCACATAGATGATCCAAGGACTGGAACACCTTTTCTATGAAGACAGGCTGAAGGAACTGAGCTTGTTCAGCCTGGAAAAGAGAAGGCTATGGGGAGACCTCATTGTGGCCTTACAATATTTAAAGGGAGTTTATAAATATGAGGGAAATCAACTTTTTGCAAGGGCAGATAGTGATAGGGCCTCCCTTGCCTTGATGGTTTTAAACAAAAGGTGAAGAGAGGGGTGGGATGCTAGAACTGGTTGCCCAGAGAGGTTGAGGATGCCTCGTCCCTGGAGGTGCTCAAGGCCAGGTTGGATGGGGCCCTGGGCAATCTGATCTAATACTTAATCTAGCAGCTGGTAACCCTTCCTGTGGCAGGAGGGTTGGAACTTGATGATCCTTGATGTCTCTTCCAACCCAAGCCATTCTATGATTTTATGATTTCTTGGGTCTCTAAGGAAAGTCTCTGAGGCATAGCAGTGCTTTTGTTTATTGGACTCAGATTTGAACTCAAGACTGACTAAAAATTTTCCTTCTTTTGGAACAACAAATGTGTGCTGTGGCTGTTCCGTGCATGTAAAAATGGGAACAGATGTACCCTGCTGTGGACAATGTGAGTATGCCATGAGTGGATTGCTAACTGCATAAACTCTTCGGACAGACTTCTTATGGGATGGAGACAGTCCATCCTGCCTATTACTAGTAGTTTTATTGTTGTATTTGTACATTGGATGAGCAGCAGTGAATTTTAGAAATAAGTTATGTAGTCAAGAATGAAGTTGGGTTTAGAGATTTTTTTTTTTTTGTCTAGTTATATAAACTGCATATGTAGTCTTCTATAAAAGAGTCTCTGAAATTTAAATCAGGGCCGGAGCCTAGTGTGGGATGTAAAATAATGAGGAGTTAGGGGGGAAAACCCTTCCACAAAATTACTGTGGTTTGAAATGCTGTGTGTTGTGCCATACTGACTGGGCAGAGAGGCAGAAAGGAAGCTGGTAAAGCAGTTATTCTCCAGCACTCTTGCTCAGTGGACACCACTGTATAGAGACATACAGTTTTGACAGTCAGAATGACTTCCTGCTATTGATTTAAAGTTCATTTTACTTTAGGACATTTTTTCAGACATTAATGGAAAATTGGAATATGAAATTATGTCCTAATTATATTCTGCAAACACTTGCAGCTGTCCTGATGTCTTCAAGTTTATGATATTAGTCTCAAACCACTCAATTGAAAATGTTTGACCTGATGAGAATGTATATGTTCTCTTAAATGAACTATGATTTATGAAAGAATATGTGCTCTGTACATTGAAAAATAATCAAAATTATCTAAGCATAGGAAACTTACAGTTCTGGCTCAGCTGTCATTATCTGGCATCTGGGTTGGCAACCTGATGTATTTTATAGCTTAGCTGACTAACTGATTTAATGACATGATGTTTTCAAATTGCCAGCTGAAAAACTAATTTTGGCAGAAGGAGTGGCCAGATGTATTCCTCACTGTCCTCAGTCTGAACTAGGTTAGTAAGGACTACAAATATCTTCATAAATATTTTATGATGTCTACATTTTGGATTTGATGTAAAGTATTGGAAGAGAGCTTGTTCAGCTTCAGCATGATTTATACTGAACAGGGTAAATAATAATAATAAAAAAATCCTTACTTTAAATAAGAAGCCATTGGTAATATCAGCATTCCTCTTGTCTTCATACAGAGGCTGGACCTGAGTCAATGGCCACATAACTGACAGTTGCTTTTGTCTTCAGAAAGGAATAGACATTTATCATGGCTGATAATCGTACCCGTGTGGCTTTAACTTTAGGAGGAGATGAACTACAGAAATAGTATTTTTCAAACAAAAAGGGATTATTTTGCACTTGTTGCTTTTTATCTGCTGTTCTGATCAGTATTCTCTGTCCCAAGTTTAAATGTTAGCTTACAGCTGGAGATAGATGTGTCCATATTCTTGATCCAAGCATCTCTTTAATGAAGCTCATTTATCTATTGAACTTTGACAGATCATTATCCAAACTTACTAAAAATCTGCCGTTTAACTTTATCTCAAAAGATGTTCGCTGGCAATTTATGGAAAAGAGTGCAATATAGAAATCAAACTAATCAATGTTCATTTGTGTCTTGTGTCTACAGGACAGAAGAATCATAGCTTGGCTTTTGAGTTGAAGTTAAATTGAGTACTGAAGTGAGAAAAATAACCACAGAGCAACACAAGCACATCACATGCACACAAACTTACACAAACGCAACCCAAAAATGCCACCACCACCAAAAGCACAGAAAACCATCTTGGTATTCTAGATGTTGAACTGGGAAAATCCAAGTGAAAATCTATTTCATTTTTATTTTCTTATTTTTTTTCAAATCTGGCTTGCTCTTGCTGGTTTGGATTTTTTGTATGGAAATTGAAGAGGGTTTTAAAATTATTGTTGCTAGAAGAAAATCTGTGGTAATGTGGAGACATAGCTCCTCATCTATGTTTTTACTATAGCAAACCTCAGCCCTGCTTGCTCCAGTCACAGCTAATCAGCAAAGTTTTATGAGTACATTCATTTTGAGGTTGCATTTTAGTAGAGAGAACTTAAGGATGTTCTAAATAAGTGGTGTATGGGGAAGTGCTCTGTTCATTTACCAAGTCTAGTACTTGATTTCTAATGTGCAGCTGTCTTTGTTCTTATTTATAGCAAAGATGGGATCTGGGCCACAGAATTTGATTTTATTTCATTCAAGTAATAATTTGGCTGTTCTATGTCTATAATCGGATGGATTAGTATTCCTTGGCTTTGCTCTTCAAATCTGATAGAAACCAAAGTTGTTGTATTAAACAGATTCCTTGCCTGCTCTGTAATTTGTAAAGAAGGCCAAAAACATCCACAAACAGTTCTCTCTGCTTTTCCTTTCCACAGCCTGCATTGGCGTGTATTACAGGTGTGACTCTGGGGCAAAAGTTATCCTTCTTTTATAACCTATTTGAATAACTTTGCCACATGTTAAGAGCACCTTGTCTTGTTCCAGTAAAAATTATTGAGGAGGAGAGGGAGATAAAGAATTCTGAGTCATGTTCTTCAGATCAATTTGCATACCATCTGTACTGTGGTACCCTCCATAATTTTTTGGGACTTTGTAAAACATGAAAGCATTACCGATTCAAGCTAGGCATGCCTAATTGCAGGGGGCCTCAGACTTATACAGCCGAGTAGGAAACATTTAATTTCTATCTCTGTATGTATACACTCTTATAGAATCATAGAATGGCCTGGGTTGAAAAGGACCACAATGATCACCTAGTTTCAATCTCCCTGCTATGTGCAGGGTCACCAACCACCAGACCAGGCTGCCCAGAGCCACATCCAGCCTGGCCTTGAATGCATCCAGGGATGGGGCATCCACAACCTCCTTGGGCAACCTGTTCCAGTGTGTCACCACCCTCTGTGTGGTATCTTTGTATCATCTTTGGAAGACTTTGATTGGGATGTGAAATTAAGGATAATCCCGCTACTGAAACATCTCATGGAATACAAGATCAAATTAGGGTTTTCTATTTTAAAGATTGTTTTATTACTCAGACCTGATTTCTTTGTGTTTGTGATTTTTCTTAATATTATGCCATCAAAAGAGACATACAAACATATTTATATAAAATAATCCTGTTTAATTACAAAAGTTTTTCTTCATTAAAAATGAGCATTGTCTTTTCATGGATAACCAGTCAACTAAAATAAGTTTATTTAAGAATTACTTTTGAAGAGCTTTTTTTCTTTTTTTTTCCATTTTAACTATTCTATCACACTTTAAAATTAGACAAACAAAAAAATTAAAACAATGAAAAGAAAGAAAAAAACTCAAGTATGGTTCTTGCTGTCCTCTATTTTGCTACAGGAGGTAATCATTTCAAGACCAAAAGCAGGGTACTGGATGTAGGCCATATGGATGTTTCTGCCATTATACTGCACTGGGCAGGGGGATGGATGAGATGCTGTGACAGTCCGGAAGGTTATTATCTGAATGTTTAGGTGGTAAATGTGTTAAAACACATCTTAAATGTGTTTTAAGATGGTTTAGATTAGGTATATGCACATAGGAAGACAAGTCTCCTAAAAACACCTCTGAATTGTGCTTTGTTGGAACTGATGTTTCTTCCTGGGTTTATTTTCTGTGGTAGATTCATGCTGTTGCTGGTAGAGATGAAGTTAAAAGATTGTTGCAGATGTCTCATCTCAAACCTATATTCTGTCAAACAATAACTGAAATTTCTTTGCTGTTTTCTGTGGTTAAAAGAAGACAAAGAATTCCATAATTGAGGAAACTAAACTTCATCTTTCCAACGTCAGTGCTCAAACTATACTAACCCTCACAGTTGTTTCCAAACTATGTGCCAAGTAATTGGATGATAGAACTGAAACAGCAGATGTAGACATGCAATTCCGCTCTTCCTCCCCTCCAAGAATACAAGTTGACCACAAACAATGTATTTTTTTAAACAATGGATAAATATATAATATATCTTTATCTATTAACTGTTACCTCAAACTCAAGCATGTAACCGTTAGAAAAAGGAATAGGAAACTCCTCTTTTCCATGAATCTCACTGCTGATCAGCAGAGCCCTATTACAAATATGGATTTGATATACTAAGAAAAGTTTTTCATCGACAATATCTATGTATTCCAAATGTACTAAAAATGCTAGCTTTTATGAAGTGTAGATGCTTAAAATATAGAAATGTCGTTATCTTTTGCTACTGCTTTATGACCAGAATTGTACCAGAACAGGACCAGAGGAAAAGTAAGTTGGAGACAATCTTACTCTATATTTTATGGTATTACCATTTTAAAATATGGTGCAGAACTGTAATTAACTCTTAGAGATGGAAAAAATAGAAGTAATAATTATTTTTTCTGAAGTTTTCCATTGTTGGACCAGCGTGTGTTAGTGAAGCGTGAACTGGTGTCAGTTAGGTTTTTAATTAATTGCTAGTAACATATATACTTAACATCTCTGTCACAAAGCAGTCAGGTTAATTTTGTAGAACAAATTATTACAGTTTCAGTGTTGAGGTAAGAAAAATCTGAATGCTTAGATATCCATTTATTCATTTTAAAACAAAGTTGATTAGGAAGCATAGTATCCTAGATATTTACACAAGTTTAGAAGTATTTACTCCATAGTACTTTTGACTTCAGAGCTTTTGTCCTGCTCATTTGCTGTACTGCCTGCCCAGTGCAGAATTATATGCAAGGCTTTGCCTGTATTGTAGGTATGTTCGTATTGGTGGATGGAAAAGAGTACGAATAGGGTGGATGCTCTTATAGGAATATAATGTTAGGAATACGAGGTCCTTGATAAAGATCTTAAAGAGCACCAGTCCCAAGAATGACCTGCCAGGGGCACAATTTGTCACTGACTTCCACCTGGACATAGAACCATTCACCACAACCCTCTGGCTGTGACCATTCAACTGATTTTTTTATCTACTGAATAGTCCATTCTTCAAATCTATATCCTTCCAATTTAGAGAGAAAGCTGTGGTGCGGGATCATAGCAAATACCTTGCAGAAGTTCAGACAGATAACATCAGTTGCTCTTCCTTTGTTCACTGATGCCATCACGCTGTTGTAGAAGGCCACTGTGTTGGTCAGGCATGATCTGCCTTTGGAGAAGCCAATGCTGGCTGTCTCGGATCACCTCCTTGCCTTGCATGTGCCTTAACATAGCTTCCTGGAAGATTTAATCTGTGATCTTCCCAGACATAGACATGAGGCTCACCATTCTGTAGTATCCCAGGTCTTCTTTTCTCCCTTTCTTGAATATGGGAGTGATGTTTCCCTTTTTCCAGTCACCAGGGACTTCACCTGGCAACCACGACTTTTCATATATGATGGAGATAAGTTTGGCAACCACAGCAGCCATCTCCCTCACAATGCTGAGATACTTGCTGTCAGATCCCATAGAGCTGTATATGTTCAGTTTCATCAAGTGTTTTTGGACTTACTCTTCCCTTTATAGTAGGAGAGATTTTGCTCATCTAACAGCCACCTAGAGAAAAAATGAAAAAAGAAATAAAAGAAATCAGAGTAATATATGAATGACAGCGATGTAAGTACCAACTAGGGTCGGATTATCCATGCTTTGATTACGTGTGTTTAGTTTTCTGTATTTTTTCAGTTTTTTTTTTTTTCTCTTAAGAATATTTAGTATTTGCTGAAATTAACTTATCCATTTGGGACTTATTTTGTATATAAGCCAGAACTTGTTCTGAACATGGATGTAATTCATTGATTTATGGAAAAGCAACTCTGCTGAGTTTTTTCCCAACACAGAGTGTAGATTGTTCACTACAGCTAAAAAGGAGGGCAAACTGTGGGAACAAGTGATTTTAGACTCATGGATATAGTTTTTGTGTTAAGACCTAACAAGTAAAAAAGTGTGAAGCCCAAACAGTAATTTTCTAGCCTTCTAGGTATTCAGATCCCTCTAGGCCTCCCAAAAGAACAGACCAACTGGAAAATGGTGATGTCAGAGTGAATAATATTATTTGGAGATGAGTTTGGGTTATTTTTTATTTACTTTCTCAATGTATCTTTACTGCTTTAAAACAATAACAACTCAAACCCTGAGGCATGTGTAACTCTCCACCTGCAGACAAACATAATTTGTCTGTCTTTAATTCTACCTGCAGCCCAACTGTTAGATTGATTCTTTCTTTTTGTCTCTCTTTTTATAAACCTTTCCTGACAGTGGTTTGTTTTTTAATAATACAGAAGTGTTTTATATTTTTTTCAGGTAAATTTGGCCTGAGTTCAGAGTTGTGCTGTGGTCTTTAAAGTTATCTATCAGCAGTAATATGTGTCAATTATGATGCAATGAATTGACAATAAGTCTAGTTTACATTGTTTATTGTTTAATCTTCTCTGTTCCATTAATTATTCAGGGATTTGATTCCACCCTTTTTTTTTCTTTCTTTTCTTTTCTTCCCTATTGTTGCAATATCTAGAGGCCAAGGTCTTGTTGTTTATGAGGTTCTGTAGAAACATCATAGATTGTTATACTCACAGTAGCAGTACTGCTCTATCCATAAATAAAGAGCAAGTTCCGCATTCCCTTTGCCTACAATTTCAATCTTCTCTCTATGTTCTCATTCCATTCAGCTTGCTTTTGTGCCATCTTCTCCTTTTTACTTTTAGATCTTCTCTTGCTGGACCCTGCTGAATCTCATGCCCATGAGCTCTATTGGCACAGTGTCAGTAAGCTGTATTGAATTCTCTTTCTTTCTGAGACTTGTTCTCCTGTCTGGTTTCCTCTTTTCCTATCAGATTGAAACCTTTTTCTCATTATTGACTCTGTTAGTGGATTTGATTACTAGATGTGTGATCTTATTTTCACTCATCTAGCTGCGTTTATGGCTGTGTAGTTTTTAAGACATATTCTTCTTGACTGGTGAAAGGGAAAGAGAAAGGGAGAGAATGGTTGTTCATTTGCTTTTTTTTATCTCAAGAATGTGCAGTTATCTGGAACAAAACAATCCCTCTGTTTGTGGTAACCTCACTGTGTTGTTGGATATGCGTCTTTATTAACCTCCTAATACCATGACTGGCAGGTAAAACCATTTCCAGACAATATGGTTCATTCAGTATTTTACTGGAACATTTATTGTACATTGTGGTTGATGTGAGTAGCATGGTGGATAAAGTCAATTACCACTGCAGCACAAAATGGATCAATGTTAGTTTTTTTTTTTTCTCCTTTGCTTTCACTTAAGGTGAAAATGATTTCTGGGTTCCTATTAGCCATGTCAGGAAAAGCCGAGTGTTACACCTTCTCATCTTGTTTCCTGGCTTGCCAGTGTTATAATGAAATCTCTCAGACATTAATGTAATGCTTGAAAATGTGCTGCTATTCAGAGTCCAAAAAATAGTTAAAGAATCACATTCCAGTGAGTATCATTGGTTATCAACAGAAGAGTAAAAATTTAACAAAAGTAGTGATGCTATCCTTGTATCTTGCACTTTATTTCAGCTGGTTTGAGTTACTTTCATCACTCATGTGAGTGATTTAATGGCTGAAAGCATTCTGTTGCTTGTGGTATTTGTTAGAAATGTAATCCAAACTGCTGCAGTAGAATAACACCTGATCAAGTTTTCAGTGACAGGAGACTGGCTGTTTCAGTTTTGAAGTCAGCCTTGACTTTTCAGCATGAGAAAACAAATCCCTTGTTGGTGTTCACAGACAGCAGGGTGCAGCTTTCTGAACATTGTTGGTGCAATGGGATGTGACACTTGAGAGGTCACAGTCTGTGGCCATACCTGACGTGCAGTGTTTTGAAGCTGAGCTATGCAAATTTTCACAGCAAAAGGCTGTGAAGCATTTTTCCTGAGAGGTACATAATAGAACTGTTGACATGTCATACATATTATCTGTCAATAATTAAGGGAACAAAGTTTTGCAAGCCTGCTATCCATTGCTTTATTTGTGTTGGTCATGTTGAGTTGCTCTGTTTTCCTGCAAATGGCAAAAATGCATCTTGTAAAGAATCACTTCTAGTCAGCTGCGCTTGCTTTTGAAGTTTAATCTGGTGGCTACTACTAAGTATTGAAAGATATATCCAACATTCTTTTACTTCTTTATGCACTTTTCGTGGTACTTTTTTGAGGAGCATGGGGAATTTCTGGTACGCTAAGTAGAGTGTGTTGGAGGAAAGAGGAGAAAGAAACAAAAAAGGGCCGGAGTGCTTTTGAGAGAAGTGATTACTTCAGCTTTTACAATTTGAGAAAGTAGAATTCTTTCTTGCATTTGCAATATCATATATGAGAGCAACCATGCCTAAGCACTAGTTCTTATGCATGTTCATCTGTAGAAAATGTTATGCATGTACACATGGACAGTAAATAATAATGTGCACTTGGGAATACACTTACCTTTACCAGACAGCAATACCCATTGGTGGTTACTCAGTCTGACTTTAATCTTTTCTTTGGACATGAACAAGTGTGTTTATTGCTGTGTTATCATTCTTTATATTTTTTAATTGGAGATACAACAGGTTAATGATGGAAGAAAATAATTTGCATCATGTAAATAACTAGCAAGATCAGATATATTTATGGAAATTATTATTCTAATTTTTGCTTACTGCCAGAAAAAAAGGGTTCATAACTATGCATAAATCTGGTACTCTTTGATGACTTTAGTATTTCTTATAAGTTGTAAAGTGTCTTCATTAAATAATAATAATAATAATAAAAGCTTGCACCTTTGGATATAATACACTTGAAAATCAACAGTGGTATTGGTGCTCATCACCTAATACTGGTGATGCAGCTTGTCAATGGCCCTGAGGATGTACTTTTTGGATTTATTCAGGATAGTACAGGGAACAGGCAGATATCAAGCAGAGTTGAATCTTTGGAAAGATTTAATGTAACTAAAATTGAGTTTTGCCATATCAAGTTTGAGGGGACCAAAATCAGACCTCTGTAGCCTCTGAAAAGCAGGATAAAAAGATAAAAGGAAAGAGAGGACCAAGTGGATAAAGGCCCTTGTTAGTTTTGGCTGTTTCTCTACATTCTAGTCAGAAGACAACATATCAAACTATGTATTACATTTATGGAAACAAAGTATAGGCTGAGTTTCTCATCATCTTTATATCACAACAAAATATATCTGGAAATGTTGTATGGAGGTGTGCAATAAAGTAAGTTGTCTTTGTCTTTCACCCCTGCAACTGATTATCTTTTCTTTCTTGGGGGATTATGCTGAATAAAATGGGGGGGATGCGTACTCTCCCCTTCCTTTAAGGGGTTAAAAAGAAAAATGCTTCTGTGTTAACGTATGGGAAGATAGCCATTGATTGTGCTGCATGCTGAATTTTGTGAGCTTTTATGGTGTTCTCCATTTTTTTTTTTTTTTTTTTTTTTTTTTTTGTCCAAGAAGTTAGAAAAACCTGAAAGTTTTCCCTGGTGGAAAATGGAACTAAAGCCAACTATGTTAAATTATCTGGTGTTTTTGCTCACTTGAATGTTCTGGGAGGGCTGACACTTAAACTTCATACAGCAAATAAATCTATGTCTGCTATAGAGTGATGACATTCAGTGATACCTCAAATAGACTTGAATGCCCAGCAGGCTAAGATAGCATTGCCATCATCTTAGAACCTCTATCCTGCCACTGCTTCTCTTTCAACCTCTTATTAACCTCCCTGGTCGGAAGCATAGGGATAAAGTCAAATTCAGAGCAGTTATGTCCTTCTAGCAACACTAAGATGTATGTTTTCATAGCACTGTATAGCTAAATCCTTAAACAACTCCCATTGATAGCAATAGGAATCCCACAGCGAAATCCCAGAATGGTGCCTTGAGCATGTATTTAAGTCTTTCACTCCCTTCAGCTATCTCTCAAATCTGGTTTCAAGGAGAGGACTAAGAGGTCTTTATTGAAACAAAACAACCAAGCAAGGAAGGAGTTAACGTAGGCATTGTGTCCCAGGTGATCTTACCTATTTGGTTATGGAAGGCCTTGTGGCATGCAGGTCCTTTCCTTTAATATGGGAAGGTATATTTTATAGAGATGTGGCAACGAAAGCTAATGGTGTCATGAATGTTTCTCCTTTACTGTTCATGATAGAAGAGCCATCTATCTGTTCTTGTATTACGCTTCAAATGTTGTTCACTGAAAAGAAGAAGGAATTTTATAGACTGTAGGATTAGCTCTCCTTTCATACACAGTTTTACTTATTTCCAGATGGTTCGCTTGTTTGAGCTGTTCCACAGGTTTTTGGAGTTACCATGGTTCTAGGCATTTGCAAAATTCACGTCCTGTCATTTATTTTTTTTTAATCTTACTAAATCATTAGTCTCATTAACTTTCTGTGATAATAAGCATCCATATCTACAATAATATGTAACAAAAAAAAATTTGTCTTTGTTGGTATAAAGCACATCATCACTCATACAGAAGACATTAACTTAAAAGTGATGTGAATACTTAACAAGAACGTGACTATTGATAACTTTGCAAACAAGATTCTTGCCCTTTTTCGCTTAAGATATAAAATGAGCTGGTAACTTCAGTTATGAAAAAACAAGTGGACAAACTAAAAAAAAAGCCAAGCAACATAACCTGTTAGACAAACAAACAGAAACTAACAACCAAACCTGTTAGTGGTATGTGTAATTTTAGGCTGCATTCTATGGCTTTTGATTTTCTAAGGAAAAAACTTGCCAGACTGCAGAATTAATGTTATGTCAGCTTGATACAGGAGTTGTACAGTTGCAATAGGCTTGAGGATTTAGATTATGTGCCTACTTAAATTTTCCTCCTTTGCATTCTCACTGGTACTTCCTGAAGGTGAGATAACATCTTCCTTTGTTGGTTTTTTTTTTTCATACACAACGTATGTTTCTAGTACGTTGTAATTTATACAAGCATAATGAAAGTCAATCAAAATTTAAAGTGCTTTAAGTCTGAGTAACACTGAATTGCATTGTTAAATGTTATTTATGTAATTCTCATATGGTGTAAGTTATGCTGATTCCTCTTTTTTCCTTTATATCTATTCACCAGTAGGGGAATTTAGGAGATGAGTGTTTCATTTCCAGTTCTTACCTTTATCAGCTTTGTATCTCTGGGATTAAAGTCCAATATTTCAAATTACAGAAGTAACAGCCATACTTTTCATGAGTATTTTGAAGATAATTGCATTAATACTGGTTTAAAGCTCAACAAATACATTAAGAAAAATTATTTATACAATTAACTTTTTTTTTTTCCTGGCTCTTACGTAAGTTACCAAAGCTTTTCTGGCAAAACAGGAATAAAGTAACGTATGGAGGAACATTTGCACTGTTTTCTCTACTTCAGCATTTGCTTGAGCACTTAGCTTTTCTTTTGCATAAATGCTGTTACATCAGTCAGAATGAGGAAAGCAGCTTTGTCTCAAAATGATTCACACTGGCCATATTATAGTCCCTCTGCACATCTTATTTCAATCTCCCTTGGCTTTATTTATTCTTAGGACAAGTTACTGATCCTCAGAAATAACTAGATTGGAAATTACTTTTGAAGTATGCCGCCACTTGCAAGCTGACCCAGTGTCTCTTCAGGCAGGCTCCTGACAGCTGTAAGTGGCACCAATGTGTAGACATATATTTTTGCTCCCAGAGCAGACCGTTACTGATCACAGGCACAGATTTGGGTTTCTCAGGCAATCTCCAAGGTGCAGAATCAGTTTCTGATAACGCTGCTCATCAAGGGCTTTGCAAGTTGACTGTGCTTCAATGTGTCAACTGTTGATAATACCTCAGATGATTGGTCATCCTTTTGCATAACTAATCTGATTGCGGCAGCTTCCCTTTTCTAGCTAAGTCCTTCAGGAAAGCAAGTAATGCAAGGTTAACACTTGTCATGTGTGTTCCTCCTTACTTTCAGTTAAAATAAAGAAATTAAAAAAACAAACCCAACCCTCTGAAGAGTTGTGGGGATTTTCAGAGAACCCTGAATTTCACAGCACCTGTTGTTTGGGCCATAACCTCTGACAAAAGCAGACTCCTTGCTTTGGAGCAAGTCTTCACCTTTTCTGTCTGGAGACCAGGGTGAAAGCAACCATGTGCCTATGGATCAGGGATTTCCTTTGGCTGTATAGAGAAGCCCACCCACAAGAAGAGCTGGCACAGGCACTGCATATTGAAGCTCAACATCCCTCTTCTGTGAGAGGTACATTTAGGTCACGTGCATCCTGCATTATTTTGCAATGTTCCTTGGATTTAATTTGGTCACTGGACTTTGGCATCATGTAGGTGTGTTAAATGAAGGAGCACGCTATGATACAGGCTGTGGCAGTGAACGTCACAGGGAAGGTTGCTACTGTGTTGAATGCACAGTTTGACTTGGGAATAGTCCAAATCTTTTCACAATTATCAATACATTTCAAACAGCAGCTTACACTGAATGCACACATATTTATACCAGGAAACCTGTAATTTATTAATCCTAGCTATTAAAGTAATACATAGGGTTCTTTGATTGATGTTTGGCTCTGCTTCCTGGGAATTATGCAAAGGGAAAAGATCTAATGTAATGGATACACAAGTTTTCTCCGTTATACAGAGGAAGTGTTTAGATATCTTCATCTGGATATTCTCATGACTACGTGTCTGTGGCTGAATTGATCAGTCTTTTTTTTTTTTGTCCTTTGCCAGTTAAAGTAGGCATTACAGGAACTGTTCCTTTCCCCAGTAACCTGTCTGTGGGGAGGAGTTCAAAAGGCTGCAGAACAGTCGTGTTAACTGCCAGTGCCCAGATGGGGTAGAACAGCAATTGAGCAATTCTTATAGGTGTGTTTCTTCTCATGTTTCCAGCTTTCCAGCTTTGTAGAGGCAAGGTAGTAGCTGGAATGTGTTGTGTGGGTTTTTTATTGGTGTTTTTTCTTTCTTTCTTTTTCTTTTTTTTTTTTTTTTGCACCTGCAAGGAGGAGGAAGTCACCTACTGGACACTAAATGCTCTTCTCACACATTTTGTCTTGAAAGATGACTGAGAATTCCTGCTGGTGGAAAACTGAAGCACTCTATTGAGAAAGTTGAGATGAAAAGCCATAAACAGTGCTAACTTCACAGCAAGGCTTCACACAGACAAACTGCTCTATGTGTGTCCCAGGATTGGGTGCCCCATTGGTCAGAGTGCTGCAGGGCTGCAGCATGAGGTGAGGCTGGGGCTGTCCTGTGCTAGACACAGCCAGCTCCAACGGCCCCAGCACAGGGTGCTAAGTGCTAAAATCCTGCCCTGACTTCTAGTTTATGAGATGCAATGTATGTGTTATTTACCAGTGGATGAAGGTTTTCTGTGCTTCAGGTAGAACTTTTCCTGTGTAACAAGATGGCAGAGGTACCCATCAGTGTCAATCCTTAGCTGCCAAGCTGCTTTCATCAGAGGCACACAGCTGCCTGTACTGGCACTGCCTCCCTGAGAAATTTTGCCTGTGGGCTGTGGAGACTGTCATCTTGCTCCTGACATCTTGTAGTTAGTATTTAGACATCTTGTGCTTAGAGGACTTTTTAACTTTGCATTTTCTTTCAAATACAGTGATTTCTTTCTTTTTTTTTCTGTTTGAGAGGTAACCTGAGGTTACAGAACAGATGACAGATGAACGGAGTTGGGTAGCACAGGCTTCCCTTGTGGTTGCTGGATGCATATTGTGCTGAAATACTACCAAATAATAGGCTCAATTAAAAGTAGACTCTCTTGTTCTATTCCGGTTCTGGGGTTAGGGCTTAAGAAATTCCAAGTGTGTTCCAGATGCTTATTTTGAATGCAACAAATGTCCTTGCTGATGATCCCCTGCTTATTCAGTCCTCTTCTCAGCGATGGCACTTCTCAGAGAAGTTGTGGGTGCCCCATCCCTGGAGGTGCTCAATACCAGAGGCCCAGGGCAGCCTGGTGGGGGACAGCCCTGCCCCGGGCAGGGGTTGGGGCTGGATCATATGTAAGGTCCCCTCCAACCCAAGGCATTCTATTATCATAAATAAGAAGGCTAATGAAGCTGAAAATTACCATCCTTGTCTCTGGGTCCAAGGAATTCAAACACTCAATAGTATTATAGGACTTGTCAGCCGTTAGATAGGCCCACTTTATTTTGAGGTAGAACCATCTTTAGAAGTAGATCCATCATTTGGTTTGTGGTAGGTTTTGAACTTGTATTAAAGCATCAAAAATTGAGTGCTTGCAACTGGAAATAAAGAAATTCAGTGCATATACAAGAAAAAGAAGGAAAAGTGGTAAGGTAGCAGCAATTAAGTTCAATCAGCTCAGTCACAGCAATAGTTAACAATAGCCTGTGAACACACAACAGGTCAAGTACACATGGTTAACAGCCCATGCAAATTTGCCCAAAGTATCTTGCTCCTAAATAAATGAGGGACAGGCAAATGAAATTAGGTTTATGATGGTGTACTGCAAGGTAAAAATGCTTGCAGCACTGTAGTTATTGCAGAGAAATAGATGCTTT
This sequence comes from Gallus gallus, assembly GCF_016699485.2. Lineage (NCBI taxonomy): Eukaryota > Metazoa > Chordata > Aves > Galliformes > Phasianidae > Gallus > Gallus gallus. The sequence continues at coordinate 98,894,852 of NC_052532.1, forward strand.
ATCATATGTTTACATGCTTGTACAATCAATTTACTTAATAATTATTGTCAAAAGTGTATCAATCATTTTTCCTCATTAGGAAGACTAAGTAGGGCCGGAAAACAGGATGAATTCTGAATAAGAGGTAGATGCCACTGAATAGGAAATGAAGTTGAAAATAACCCTTAGATAAGGTTCTTCAAGGGATAAATGAAGATATGTTTATTAGTAGAACTAGACATGCTTTTAAATGACAAAGACTTCGGGCAAATACATTTTATATATTCTTAAAACTAGTTCATTAAAAAATTTCCTAAATGTGACTCCTCGATAATATTCTAAAGAGCAACTTCACATATGTTATTAAACAAAAAAATCCCCAAAGAATGTATGTAATATTACATGTGAACAAGTGTTATTTTACTACAAAATAATCCATCCTTACCTGCTTCTATTAATCATGTCTTCTAAATTGTAGACTTTATTGGGTTTGTAGTCAGCAAAATTCCCAAGAAAATCTGAATTTTGAAAGGGAGAAAATACCCTGTTATCTCACTGTTCCCTTGTAGGGTTCTGTGGCATGTTGCTTTCATGTAACATACAGCAGTGGAGGTCCTTCGGTATGTTTTATTCTGTGTCTTTGGCAATAGTGTTATACCTCAGTAGTTCACAACCAAGCTGGTCAGGTGCTGGGCTGTGAATTTCCAAATTTCCAGTACTTCTCCAGAGATTAGCACCAGTGATAACTAAACTTCACTTATTGCAACTTTATTTACACACCTGCTATATTTTTTCAGCCCAAATACTAGTCTGATGTTGCCGCGAATTTAGGCGGTAATATTGGATGCTGTCATTTTACTAAAATAGAAAGATTGGGTCAATATTTGCTCCAGGTTCTTTAGGAAAGAAGACTTTTTGGCATCTGTATTGCATTAATGTATTTTAGTTAACAGGAACTCGTGTTGTGTATAACTGAGCTGCGGGTCTCCGAACCATCTGAAAGTCAGATGACTTGCTTGGGATCTTAAATTTCAGCTGAGATGTAATTTTGTGGCATGAAGCTTACAGAAGGACCAGAGTTTAAATATGGATGCCAGAGCCTGAGTGTTGTTTGAAAATTCAGATCATAATTCAGAAGCTGAAGATGTAGCAAGCATGTGTGCCAAATATCGTCGTAACTAATGCTTTTGATGTAACGTAATGTATTCTGGGAATTTATGAGAGTTTGAGGGACTAAGGCTGCTGATGTTATCTGTTATAGAAATACAGAACAAAATGTGATTGTTTTTAAAGAAAACAGCAATTACAATTAAAGAAGGGTGTAGAAAATCCTTCTACAATACGTGATATGTGATGCAGTCCTGGAAGTAGAAACATTATTATAAACATAGATGTATTTTTAAGCTATTGTACATTTCATTTGATGCTTACTATAACTAATCTGATTTTTTTTTCCTGAAAATAATTGATGTATACTGCTGAAATACATATTTTCTCTGCTGGGATGAATTAAAGAAAAAATGCAGTAGAATGTAGTTCATAAAATAAGAGGAAAAATCTGTTCACTTCTAAAGGTATTTCTTTAGTTCAATGCGCTGCTTGAAATTTGCCGCCCCCCCCCCCCCCCCCCCCCCAAAAAAAAAGAGCTAATTATGTTTTCCCAGTAAACATGGAACAAAAACTTACTTATTTTCTCTAAGCAAAGCACTGATTCAAATTTCTCCATGAATACTTAAGGTTTTCAGACATTATCTTGTCGCAAAAGCTTCAAATTAGCACTAATGTACTTGACATTCTGACTGGAGATCTTGAATAGAGACCAAGCTACGGATTTTATGAGGTTCATACCTTAAAAATTGTGTTACTATTCTGCTGTCTAAAAGATTCTATTTTTGTAATTATGCTTATTTTTATACAATATGAAGTCCTAAGTCAGTTATTTAAGCTGAAATGAGAAATTAATAATTAGCTGGTAGATTTGGAATCGCTGGAGTTCGAATTTTAGACAGAGGCAAATACAAAGCAGGTATTTGACAGCTTATTATTTTGACTGCAACAGTAATAGCGATCTGGTTGCAGAAATATGCTTTAGTTAATATGAATGGATTTACCAATTTTTTTAACTCTTAGTTTTTGGAAAAATCTGTTTTGGAGAAAAGCATTTTCTTAGTTTCTTGTGATTTTCTTTTCAGTGTGTCCAATCTGGCTACTTACACTAGTAAAAATATTCTATAAGCAAGTCGAAGACATACTAAAATTGTATTTTGTATCATATATAATTCAATGTGATTTCTTTCATTAAAAATGTTATTTGGGAGTTAAATATCATGACTGAAATGAATAAGTTCGATTCAAACAGATGTGTAATATACGAAGATAAAGGAAAAATAAAAGCTCATTTTTGTTCTTTTGTGGTAGCATTCAATAGTGTTTTGTGAAAACTGATATACAACAAGGCTGTCAAACACATGGCTACTGCATTAAAATTTTTCATTTCCCATTGGAAAATGAAACATTTGCACCTTGCTATCTATAGTATTACGTTTACAAAATTTAGGGAACTCAAGGGAAAACCACACCTCTGTAGGTAACATAATCTAGCTTTTATAAGGAAATTTGGGCTGTAGAGTGGCAGATACCAGAGAGATAAACAAAAATTTAAAAGTAATTATGCTAAAGACACGAAAGGGACAAGGTTACAAGTAAGCGTAATGTGTTTTATCTGACGAAATTGTTAGAAATGTCACTGTGATTACAATACAGCCTCAATTACCTTTCCTCTGGTGGTGGCTTTTTTTTTTTTTTTCATATAGAAAACAGTGAAACCTGAAAGTCACTCTGAACGGGATATATTTTGTCATATTTGGAAAATGTACCATTCAAGTAAGTTGAGATTCAAAATACCCATGGTATCAGAAAACAACAGTTTTCCTGGGAAAGGCAGATACCCGCACTTCAGGGCAGGTATTAAAATATGAAATCAAGATTTTTTGGTAGCAGACGGAAGTTCTGTTTCTTTTGGATTCATTAGTAGTGTTGTGTGTTCCTGGATGAATATGTCCTACACATCAATCTACTGAAAACAGTCCAGAGACGAAACTTGCAGAACATGGGGTGCCAACTGTAAAATGATTTTATTTCAACTACAAGCAGATGATTGTTAATAACACAAATTTACCTCGCCTTCATGTTCAGAATGCACATGTGTTTTTGTAAGCCGTCTACCCAGAATTTATAAATAGGAAATAAAATAACCCTCGAAAGCCAAACACCTTCTCCTTGTCGCCATATGCTGCGTCTTTTCCCCCTAGGTTTTGTGTACTGTCTGCTGAAGAATGGTGTCTTTCTTTTCGTGTTGCTCTGTCGGTGGTCATAACAGCTATTCTCTTCATGAATATGTAAATCCCATGCATAAAATCACAAAAATTAGCATGGCGATTCCCGCTATAGAATGTGCCCAATTACGTCTGTCTAATATGTGAATGGTGATGATTTAATCTTTTGGTTATATGAGCAGACTCAGGTACTGTTACAAGAGATGCTGTAATTACAGAATACCCAAACACGCAGACTGGATGCGTGCACATGCTGGGGGATCATCGGGCTTTTAATAAGAACCGGGCATCTGATGCGTAGCTGTGATGGAGTGCATGCAGATTCATTTACAGGCGCTCACTCTGATGTTTAGTGACAAGGGAGAAAAATGCCCTAGGTCTGCAATAACCCTTCCCTTTACTAACAGAGACTCATCTGCATTTGAATTTTTTGTTTTTTATTTCCTACTGAATGCCGGCAATTAAAACTAAATGAATGAAAGTTGGGATAAATAAAAGGAGAAAATGGTGACCGTCTTTACGAGGCATCCTTAACTCATCTGGTTTATCGGGAATGTTGGGGCAGGGGAATGATGTGCAGAAAACAAAAACAAAAAGGCACCACCAGCAATTGATGCATTTTTGTATTTAAATAAGCAGGCGTGCTCATGCATATTTATATGACGTGCATGCCTATGCGCCGCTCTGAGCACTGGCACTGCGGCTTGGCTGCAGTAATTAGGCTGATGTAATTATAGGAAAACAAAGCGAGCTTCTCTTGATATTTTTTCCATACAGTGGTAACATTAAAGACATATGCGTATTCCAGCATAGGAAAAATGAACCTGAACTGCTGTCAGAGGCTAGGAGGACAGTGTGGCCAGTGCACCTATTGTGTCACTGCTGCAGAAAGCAGCTTAGCGATTGGCCACTGTCTGCAGCACATAATACTGACTGGTTATAAAGGACTTGTCTAGAGGAAAGCCTGTAGGTACTCCATTGTCTGGCAAAGTTGATATGACTGCATTCTTTTTGCAGGGGGTCAGACAGCTGAACTGTAAAAGCTGCACAGATTTTTTTTTTTCCCTCTCTCTCTCCATCTCTCTCTCTCTCTCTTCCATACAGCATTTTTCTTTCATGCCCTGTCTCAGTTTGCGTAGTTAAAGAGAATGCTAATTAAGATCCCTTGTCATAACCTGAAAATAATACCTCGGATGTAAATAGAAAACTGGCGATAGTATAAAATATTCTTCCGTAGCACCGAGATATCAGTTACCGTTCTAGGGGGGAAAAAATGAAGATTTTTTTTTGTAATCAAGGTAAACAAAGAAGTTATTGCTTCTTTTTCTTCCTTTCTTTCATCCTTTCCTGTTCTTTTTTTTTTTTTCCTTTTTTTTTTTTTTTTTTCCTAATTTTCAACCAATGATGATGTATTATTGCAGGTCAGATAATGTTTTATTTCAGAAAGCGTGCTAGCTATATAATTTAAAGGTCCCTAAATCAGTTGCAATTTAGTGCTTATTAATCCTTCTTAGGATGTAATTCGGTGAAAGAACTGCTTTAAAAAAATTCTTTTCTGTATTATAGACGGATCTAACAACGCAGTCTGGGCTCTGTGCCAAAGGCTGGTATTTCACAGCAGCGACCGCCTTACAGATGAGCTGTGGGAAGCAGGAGGGAGACTCTCTTAGGGTGCCACTACTATGGAGACACAGCTGGGCTGAACAAGATTTGCTTCAAACGACAACAAGAGAGACAGAAAGTGTCTGGTTCGACCGCTGCCCAAGCAGGCAGTAACCAGAAGAGCTAGCAGCCAATCCGGCCATGCTGCACTGTTCGAAACCAGCTCTACATCCCAGCCAATCAGTGACATCACTGGTGAGAAACTCATTTACATCATGCAGTAATGAACTTTGTTTAACGTATCCTTTTTTTCTTTTCTTTCTTTTTTTTTTTTTCTCCCCCTCACAGAGATTAAGTCCTCCATTAATTATTCTGCCAGCATAATTTGAATCGCTATGCAAAACTGTGGCTACACTTCTGATTATTTTTTTTTGTTTGTTTGTTTTAACTGTATGCTGTCTCTGCAGGTAACCATGGGCATTGTTCCTTTTTTTTTTTTTTTTCTGTTGGCCCCATACAAACTTTAAAAGAGTCTTTTATTGTTAATACTGTGCATATATTTTACTTTCCTGTATGTTTGTTTCCTTGTAGTCCTTACCTAACATGGTACTGCTTCCTCCATTTCTAGTATGAGATTACCTTTAACCATCTTGGAAGGTAAAACGGGTGTTGCTGCAGTATCGAGTTTGCATCTTTAGCTGCCATCACAATCTAAGTACTTATTCTAATGCTTCAGAATTCATTTCGCTGTGGCTGTTTTACATATCTGGCTTTCTCTAAAGGTTCTTACATGCGTCTGTTACAACTGAGTGAAGTTCAGTACTGTTATATTTCATTCTTCATCACTTTCAGCCAAGATGTCATTTTATTAATGAATAGAACTGAGATCATTTCTGAACAAATTTCACCCCCTTCCTTCCACCTCAACACAATGCACCTGATTTGCATCCATTTACCAGAATAACTGAATACGAGAGCCAGTATGAAAGGAAGTCAAGGGAGAGCTTGCATACTGCTTCAGGCTATGTTGCAGAAAAGCGAAATATAGAATTTTTGTTTAGCTATTTCTCTTTATACTTAGGATGTGCATAATCAGCACAGAAAAGATTACATCTTAGCTTGAAAAACTATTCTCTAGCCAGCTTTTCGTATTAGGGAATAGGCTTGTTTTTTATAATAAACATGCAGATTTTCTTGAGATACGTTCAATTATAAATGGAAAATGTTTGGGCAAGCCAACATTGTGTTGAACATTTGGATTTAGTTCTTTGTGGGTAAAGTAATTTGTTGTGCGAACAATTTAAAAACAGCCCAGAATACTGTGGAATGCAGAGATTTCAGACCGCGTAGTCTAATGAGGCAAGTTTTTGTTCTACAGTATTCTGATAGCTGAAACAGCAGCAGATAGGAAACAAATTCAATATTGTGTTATTAAATTAATGCTCTATCTGTCACTAGCGGGCTTCAAAAGGTCAACAGTTTCTGGTAAAACAACATTTTATTTCAAGGAGTATTCTTAAATAGAATTTTTGTTACCGTATGATGACTTTCCCCTCTATGCACACAATAATGTACAATTTGTTTATGGAGCTTCGGTTATATATCGATCCTTGTAGTGACTTTGAAAATACAGAAGATTTAAACACTAAACTATGGCTTTTTCAATGCATGATGCATTCCATCATCCCATCATCAGTATTCTGTGTGCGGCTGTCCTGATTCAGCCACTAGCTCCCCTGCTGCAGATCCTGTAATTTGAATCATGCGTAATAATATATTATCCTACTGGGGGCCTTCTTTCAGTAGGAAAGTGGTTTTATACCTTCTGCTATAAGAGAACTGTTGGCTCCTTGCCATCTCGTAGCCATTATTCACAGAGGCAATCAAGATAGTCTTCCTTAAGGAATAACATCTGCACAACTGCATGTGCCAGAAATATGCAGCCTCCCCCACATTATAAACTTGGTTTTCTTAGAAGCACAAATATTTGACAATACTGGAGCATTAAAAACTGGACCTCTACAGAAATCCATCAAAGTGTATTGAATGTACCATGTGCTGAAATCTAGGCAGTGAGGACATTTGGAGTAGCTAACAGGGACAGAGGGGGAGAAAATAAAAGCTGCTGCTTGTTCTGTGACTCTTGCTAAACTTTTTCATACTCGGGTTGTTGACTTAGCTGATAATTCTTGCTATATTAAAAATGTGACTTTGATAATTTTCTAGCTAACATATGCTCATGCTGTCATTTGGAACTGAAACTGTATCTCCTAAGATGGGAATCTGACATTATTTGATACATACAATGGGATGTTTGTCATTTACTACTAACTGATAACACAGGTACAAAAATGGGCTAATATTGTTGAAAAAGCAGTAACTTTACAATGAAGTAATAAGTCTCAGAATTGAAGAATCTGATGATATTCTGAAAATACAAGTTTATGAAGTGTTTCTGCTGCTAAAAGCTCTGTAGGGCAGCAGGATGGTAATGAAAGCAGGAGGCAGGGGAAGATAAACCCCAGATCTATGCAACTTTATCATCCATAGAATATGCAGTGCTGCCACATGTAGTATATCTACTAACGCTGTGGCTGACTTTTTTCTTTTATTAACAGAAATATCATTACTAACCTCCCCCTACATTCCCTGAGATCTTATGTTTACAAACATTATTTTTGTGTAAGTGTATAGAGGAGTGGAATATTTCCTTCTTTACAAGTGGTTTGATGCTCATATGGGTGATACCAAGGTCACTATTTTAGATTTGGGGAAGAGAGAGGGGACATACTAGGTAGAAATAGAGGAAGTCTGATTTAATTTATTTATCTAATTTGGGAGCTTACATGTTCCTTATTGAAGATCAATAATATAATTGCAGTATCTAATCTAACACAAACTGTACTATGGTGCTACTGAGAAGTACAGAGATGACCAGGAGTCTTCTTGTTGTCATCACATCCTATTTTTCCTCTTAGGAGAAAGAAGTAAGTTTGATAACCTGGCTAAAAATCAAAACTGCTGATATGTAGGAAAATACATTCCTCTAAGGCTGGTAGAAATTATAGTAAAATAGAGCTCTTCTAGAAACCAACATTTAAGAATGTTCTTAGGCGGAAGACATGACTTCAGCGCCTGAAGAATCAGTAACATCCAAAATACTATATGAAACTGATTGGTATTCTTTAATGAAACAAGGCAATTCTAGTGAGGTGGTCTAGGCGCTGACTGAAGTTTACAAACAGGTTGGTTTTTGCTGTTTACTTCCTGTCTTGTACTAAGCTGGTACTGCGGAAAAAGCTTCGAAGCCCAGTGATGCTCCATTGAAGAACTGATGAAAGTCATAAGACTTAGTTGAACATATTCCTTCTGAAGAAAGGCCTATTATTTCAAAACCTAGTAGTTCCATATAGGACACCTACATGAAGAGGATATAGACACTGAAGTTTGTTTTCTGCTCTTACATAGCCCATAAAGATCCTATTTTTTGCACTGCTATAACAAAAACAATGACGTTGGATGGCAGAGGTGGCTGCTCATGTGAATTACTGCATTTGTTTTTTATGCACTTCGTTTTTAATAGTTTAAGAGAATGTTCCTGTTCCCCGAAGTAGTAAATTTTTGTACAAATTCATTCAATCCATTCTCAGAATGAAGAGTTCCAGTACTGGGAAAACATGCTAAAAAGCCAGGAATGTTTAGGTACTTCCATCAGAAAAAAAAAAAAAAAAAAAGAGAGACTGTGGGAAAGATGATCTTGGAGGTCTTTTCCAACCTTGGTGATTCTTTTTAGCTAATGGCATTTAAGCTGTTATAATTTAAAAGTCCTGTACATTTTCTCTTTTTGCAGCATAATAAATACAAAAATTTTTCAATACTAATGTATAAATCAAGATCAGAACGTCATATGTATGTTGACTGAGAGGTAGAGGATAGTGAACTCTTAAAAACACTAACTTCTTTTATAGTCAAAAGTGCAATAGTATGAAGCTAGAGAAAAAAAATCTGTTTTTCTGGTTTTCTAGAATATTCCATGCATATGTTTCACACAGACATGTAAATTTTGAGTATGGAACATTTATCATTCTGTCTTTAGTCAGTACTAGGATAGATACTTGTTTAAAGCTGTGGAGGAAGGAGCTTATCTGAGAGATTCTTTAATACTGAATCAAAATGCAGCAAACAAGATCAGTCACAATTTTATAGGGACACTTCCGCTGTCCTCACTTGAAATTGGGCTGTGGGAAATGGAGTGTGATGCCTATTCTCAGTGTGAGAAAAAGCCCAGAAGGGACTGAAAACAGTTTTCTAGAAGCAAGTATAAAGCGGATGGTGAATAACAGATAAAGGCGTCAAGGTCAGTCCTACAGTGACTTAAGGAGGACACTGGGAAACGGACTCTTTCTTGGCCTAAAAGTTTCATTTTACTGCTGGCTAACGGCAGGGCCTCTAAGCAGGGCACGTTGGGATGTATCACCCTGAAGGCCATCAGGCCTTGAAGTGCAAGGTGGTAAACTGCTGACTTCCATAGTTATATTTTTATTTGTTACAGTTGTTTTCCTTTTTTGTGTTTTGGAATCCAGACACATTTTATAAATGCAGTTATAATTTTTCATTTTATTCCTGCATTTAAATGAAAAGGTATTAGACTACAGAAGTCATACACTGAACTTAAAATTGTAAGGTAGTAGTATGATTTGTAACTACTTATGATTGTAACCTGATCTGAGAAATCAAATCTATCTCTGAAAGTGGTGAAAGGGTAAATTTAGAGAAATATCTTTGCCAAATTGTTAAGCTAGAAGGCTGTATTTAGGGGAGTTGGATTTATTTTAAGATGAATAAACTAGTTGAAAAAGTGCAGTGATGTAGACTTTTTAAAAACCCTGGACTGGCAAGATAATGATCAGAGAATATCCAGAAAATCTCAGGTGATGTATAACTGTGAAAAAGGGTAGAAGTAAACCTGGTGTAGAATACAAAGAATGGTGCAGTTTTGGTGATGTATCAGATCTAGAATGACCTAAGTTATTTTAATAGTAGAAATAAAGCTTGTTTTGCTAAAACATGAGCTAATTTATCCATCAGCTAGCGTATTTAGCTGATACAGATCCCTACTGTAGTTGAGATGAATTTCATGTCACCTAGTGGCTCTGTGTTGTGCAGTATGTGTCCAAAAAAACTAAACAGAGGATCAAAGGACATATGAATAAAAAAATTACTCTGAAAATCAAGAGCTAGCCTTCATGCTTCTAGTTACAGACAAGCATCACATTGATTGGAACTGAAAATGAAACTTCCTTATGAAAGACCATATTTAATAATTTCCTTATACAACATGCACAGACTTTCCATACTGTCTGGCATCTTCCTTCATATGGCAGAACATAACTTTCTAATGCAAAATTGTACAAGTAAAAAGAAAAGTGGAAGGCTATAACTTGCAGGACAGAAGCCTGAAATGAGTCATGGGGGAACAACCTTACTGTGAGATGTTACCAGTATAATTTCATTGTTTTCAAGTCTGTTGCTAAACACACCAGGAGATGTTTTTATACTCGTTAAATCCTGACAGATGAGCGTTTTCACTCTGGAAACAAGTTTAGTAAGTATGGATGGATGTGAAAAACACACTGATCACAGCCTGCTCAATATCTGACAAAATGTAATCAAGTTTTCTTGTCAGCTGCAAGTGAGTATTGTTTCTTCCTAGAGGTGTTCGGCTGTTGGTCATCTGAGGACTCTGAGAGAGGAAGGAAGCTTTGGGCAAAGTCGGCAATTTGAGGATGGCTGGCCTCAACTATGGGGTAGTACCACGGAAAGAAGGCTTCCCTGCTTCTGTTGTTAACTGCTTTACTCTTAGGGATGGTCTTAGCTTGGACGCTAGGAAATCTAGGAGATTTTTTTGTATTCATTGTAAATGACAGAGATTTAGTGGCTGTCTGTGTATTGCTGGGTATCTCTTACTAGCTTTCCTCAAAGGCTTTGAACAGAGACCAAATGGCAATGAGGAATACATATAAAACTTTTTGGAGTTTTGAGGGAAGAAGGTGTACTAGGCTTGATATGAAGATAAACATGAGGTCTGGGGACACAAATACACACACACACACAAAGAAACAGACAGCCAATCAACTTGTAGCTCATTTAAGACCAATTTAGTGCATCTCATCTAGTGTGCAGTATTTGGAATGGTTTACTGTTGGTAGAATGTTTGGGAGGTTATAACTGACAGTTCTCCAATGAAAATTTCTGTAAAATCTGAGCTAGTGTTGTGTCATGTTTGTTATCAAAAGTTTTCAAGCTTACAGCTTGTGAGGAATGGGAAAATAACATTTCACTGCAAGTCAAGTCAGCTATTAAAAAAAATAAAAATCATTTAATGCAAAATTTGGTTTTCAACTGGTCTGGCAAAACTCTACATAGCACATTGCATTTTAGCATGTCATCTTACTAGAGTAGTAGAATCACAGAATCATAGAATTGCTCAGGTTGGAAAAGACCTTAAAGATCATCGAGTCCAAACAAATAGTAGTTAGGCTTCTTTTCTCTTGGGTGGTCCATGCTTAGAAAAAGCTACAGGAGATATCTTGATGCACATACCACAAAACAGTGTGTTCACTGTGGGACACCACTGATTTAAAAAAAAAAAAAAAAAAAAAAAAAAAAAGACCTTTGTTCGCAGTCTGTTCATTCAAATACATAGGTTCTTCATGGATTTTTCATCTAAACACATTGGTGTTACATCTATCTCAAGAGATCCTTAAGACTTTAATTGCTATGACTATGAAATTATAACAGGAAGAAACTCTGTGGTTTTGTGTTATTACCCTTTTGTCTTGGGCTTCTGCTATTAGAGATAGGATACTGCTTGTTCTGATCTGATATGCTCTCTGATATGCATTACTAAGTTTCCTCAGGTGCTAAGTGCAGTATCATCCAAATCTTCCTTAGTGCTATGCATAGGAATCAATTGGTTTTTAGCAATAATAAAATACAGTTGAGCAGATGGTGTATGCAAACAGCAAACTACTAGATTGTTCCTTTTAGGTATTACACTGTGATAATAAAACATAGAAGAATATCGGTGGTGCACGAAATAAAGCATTTTGAAACACTAAAGGCTACTGAAATTAGATATTAGAGCTTATAAAATACTATTTACAAGTAAGGTTGAAATTTTCTGAATTTTGAAATCCTTTTGGAATGTCCCATTCAGTATAAAATTCTGAAATTGTTATACTTTGAGCATCTTGATGAAAAAAATCTGAAGTGTTTAACATCTCACCATAGTAAATATTCATAGCTACTGTATTAGGCTGAAAGGCTGTATTTCCCTTTTCTACACTGTTCTAACCTGAAACCTGCCCAGGAAATAATTCTGAAACAACTACTGTGTATGTGAAATAGTAGCTTCTGAGATTCCCATTAATTTCTTGTGCAAAATTTATGTTCTATGGCTGTTTCCTATGGATCACTTTGATTAAACCTATTAGTAATGTGGCTGTGTTGTTATAGCCAGTTATGATGGTTTGGGTCTTTAAGTTATTAGGATATAGTAAATGAAAATTCATTCAACATCTTGAAAATAATGTTGATTTAATATCCACGCAAAATGTACATATTTTTGGTATAAGCATTGATCATTAAACCATCTGCTTTAATTGATCTACAAAACTAATATTATTCCCTTTGTTTTCTTGTCTTGCAAAATATGGACAAAGAATTAATGCTACAATAATGATAATTGCCATGCTGAAAATATTTACATTGTAAATAGCACCCAAGCACTAGTTAAAGCTGAAAACAAGACTATGAGGGCTTGACAATCTGTTGGTGTTTTGTAACAAAATATATTTCCATTTTAGTCATCATATAGAAATAAAGTGTTAAATGTTGTTTCAACATATTTTTTAGAAAGTTACAATGATCGTAGAGGTGTGGACAATTCTAGGTTTTAGTGCTTCTGTGGAAATAATGTTAATAGTCAGCATAGTGTCACTGTAAAAAATTATAATAATAAATGCACTTGCAAATAGAATGAGAGCTATTTTTGAAAACATTGAGTGGTTTTGTTGTCAATCCAAATTTATAAACCACTCTGAGAGCCAACATCAACGTGAATGTTGACATGTATACAAAACATTATGTTGATATAGTTACACAACTTTAGGATGCATATTCATTTTCTGCCATGTATTTGGAACTATACTTGCATATTTTCAAAAAAAAAAAAAAACTTTTGGCTTAGCTGATTAAGTAAAGGCCTGCATTTCCCTGTGCTGTTTTAATAAGTGTCTGAAGGAGTCTGTGGTTTTATTGTATTATCTGATGTTCAGCCCCACAGGGCCGAATAGGGAGCTATTATAATCAGTCATTCTCTCACAGACAATGTAGATGTGAATTATTTGAGACAAAACATGCCTTACTACGATGTGTGCTTTTTCTCGACCCTGTACAGGGTGGCTAGTGCAGCATCCAGGGTTTCACGCTGTGCAAGTCACCACCAGTGCATCAAAAGAAATGGGCATGGCTGGTGGAGAGATAAAGTAATCAGAAAAATGGGTATTATCAACAAACTGCCTCCTTTCCTTGGTGCTTCTGACAGATGGTCTTTTAGAAATGTGCCTATGATAGGATATGTAGACAGCCTGAAATGTTGGCTCCAGCAAGGTCTGAGCAGTTGTGTATGGTTTGATACCTTCCTCTTGGCTGATGTCAGAGACTTACAACTACCCATGAGCAGGTGTTGAACTGGGGTGGATATGTGAGACGGCCACTCTAATTACAAGATAAATAATTTTTTTTTCTACTTTAACTCACCTGCTCAAATTACCTTTTGATGAACGTTGACTCTTTTACAACAGCGTCTTTGAAAAAGAAAAATGTATGTTCTTATAAAAATGTATCTCTGAGAGAGACCTTGGCATAGTTTTTGTGCACCTCATAACCAAGTGCTCCATATTCACAGTCATTAGGTCTCATAAGTAGTAGCTATATTATTTGTTTTCTCTCACTTCATAGTTCCCATTAGCTGTGTCACTGTTCTGTTGATATGGTTTGGGTTATGATTAGTTTTTAGAGACTTCTTGATAACTTTGAACTCCTTTCACTTCCTACTGATGTTATCATGAATTTTAAGATTTAAATAACAAGCAAAGTAATTTTCTGATAGCACTGAAGACCTAATTAGAATCAGGAGTTAGTTTTGTTACACAATAATTGCAAAGATGCAAGTCCTGTCTGAATGTCAAAAAAAGCAAACATTTAAAAAAACAAAACAACAGTGCAGTATAGCTTGTATCAGAATATCATCCTGTATGGGAACTGTTGAATCACGACCTGAACCTCTGATTGACCACCTGAGGCGAGCACTGAGTCAGCTGCAGGGGCACAGGTGAATGCAATTTCACCTGAGTGACTGGAATGGGTGGAGCCAGGCTCCATTCCTCCTAGACCCCATTTAAGGGCTGACTCCCAAGGAGGAAGTATTTCTATGTGGAGATCGCTCCTCTTGCAGCCCTTCTGTGAGCCCAGGACACAGGTAAGATCTTTATTTCATTACTCTGTTGTAACACGATAATCCTTCTGGTTCAATTCCTGTATACCTGTTTGCCCTACATGTCCACTAATCTTATTTATTGTTGCTGCAAATTCTGTCAGCTTCAGTACAGAAATTCTTACTTTACAATGTTGACTGGCATGTTGTTCAAAATTAGTAAAGTGTAATTGGTACCCTGTTCAGGAAATATGTAATGAAAATTGGTATCTTCTTGCTGCCAACTTTGCTCTGTTGGGGAGTTTGTCTATAGTTAATCATACTATTCTGAGTCCAGGTATGCAAATCCATGATATTTAGCTTTGATTCCAAGTGCTAGAGAAGACAGACTGATCTGTTATCAGAGATCTGCCTGTTGATCTGGGATCTTATGGTGTTTTCTGATGTGTCAGTAGGGTGTACTCTTTGAAGAAATATGAATAAGCATCACAGTCCTTTGAGAAATTCAGTCAGCGACAAACATACAAATGTATCCTCCTCCGCATTTTGGAAAGATAGAGACATAGCAGGGAATGGAAAGTATGAAACTGTTTTCTAAGGAATTAGCCACTGAGATAATGTATTTATGGATTCTTTTCCAAGTTTTTTTTTACAGGTATTTGCTGTTCTGTACTTAGCATATTTTAAACTTTTCTGACAAAAAGTTTATTCAACACTCTACTTAGAATGGTTCAGGCCATTGTTTCTCTCTGTATTTTACTTGTTGAATAATTTCAGCAATGTCTCTCAGCATGTGTTTTCACTTTGATTGTACCTTTTCCATCCAATTCAAGGGAATTAGATGGGCTCTTAAGGGAGGTAAAGTTGCTCTTCTTCGGATTTTGCTGAGGTTACCACTTGGTGAAAGAAAGGAAATAAAGGAACACCCTTTCCACTAGGATAATCCTTGAAAACAGAGCTTTGCATGCTACAGTATGTATGTAGAATCATAGAACTGACTGTACCTGGTAAGCAATAGGCAGCAAGTCATTTCAGCAAGAGGATTATTTGCTATAGACAGAAAACCTATGAGCTGCTCACGAAATAGGAAATATGTTATTTAAAAAGTAGCCTCCAAGGGAACGTCTGAGGTGAAGAAGAGGTTATGTCACAGGTCCATTTAGAAAGACTTGATTTTTTTTCAGCTATTTGACTTCATTGTCTGAAGCATCAGCAAGGCCGCAGATATTGTGTCCAGAATTTACATTAACTTCTGTTGACATAATTCTACATGTTTTACCTTCAAGAATTTGTGATTGTCTTCTTGTTTTCTTTACTGGAAGCAGTATTTACAGCTTCTATACCTGTCTTTTTAGATGAAATATTCCTTGCTGCATAGGTAATGATTAATCTTCACAACTTAACACTGATGGGCAGTTTAAGCTAATGTTTGTCCTGTGAATTTTTGCTAGCTGCTACAAGTACTGATACCACTGTATGTCAAAAAATCTTTGAAAAATATTTTAATCTAAAATCTTAGAATGAAAATGCAATTGTAGTGGCATGCCTTCCCATTGTATGGAGATAAAATATGCAATTTAAAGGACTTAAAAGATTTCAGTTAGCTGCACAGAATACATTTGCTTGATAAAGGACAAGCTTTGTGTTCACATTTATTAAGAGATAACGCGTATTCACTAATATCCATTCAGTCTCCTGCTTTCCTGAATTATAAGCCAGTTGATTTTAACGCTTTCTGTTGAAATTTTGGATACTGGAGACTGAAACATTCTTCAGAGGAATCCCTTCAGTCTTATTTTAAACTCTCTCCTTGTCAACCCTCTGCTTCTCAGTGGTGTTTGAAAGAGTTGTTCCATTTGTGTGATAGCATCAAATGTATTCAGTGACCATTTATTATAGCAGTGTGTGACAGACTTCTGTTAGAAGAAACCAGCGCATTTTGCTAAATTAGCTATTGAATTTGTCTGGCCCAATCAGACAAGAGGTTTTGATATCACTTGTGAGACTGCTGAGAAGTGCTATTTTTTTTTTTTAAAAAAAGCTTGTCTTCAAGCATATGTGGCTATGTGTTGTCTTTACTGCATTTAGGTTCTGCTATAATGACTTTCACAAATGAGTCCAGTTCTCCAGTGTTATTAGAAAATATAATGCACTTTTTTGGTGGCTGTTTCCTGGTGGGTTTTCCTACCTCAGAAATAGGTTTTGGAGATACCAACAGGTATTGCTACCTTCTTTCACAAGAAAATTGCTATTTTTGCTGGTGCTTTTTGCTTCTTTGGTCTATTATTTTTCTTCATTGTGTGGTTTTTATTGAATTTACTGTTATGGATAGTCAGTGAATAAGACTGAACCTTTAACAGAGTTACAGCTGTGTCTCCATGCAGGTTTTTGTCACTATATATGGACAACATTGTGTATTGCTTTTACATTATTTTATGTATTCCTCCAGAATACTTGTAATGTATTTTCCTGTATATTTGGTAAGAAATAATGTTTTCTAATAACACTTAAAAAATTACAAATGAGCCAGAATCTGATGTTGATGAATGAAAACTTGCTAGAAGTAGTAATTCTTTTGGGCAATATGGGAGAAGGGTATATTGTTAGGGGAATCACAGTCCACACATTATTTGTGTATTAATTCTTTTGTTTTTAAGGGAATATAGATTAGGGAAGCAGTTTAAACTCCACTCATGAGGAGAGATGAGGCACAAATAGGTAGTCACTGAAAATCTGCATCAGTGTGGTACCAAAAAACCTAATTGGACTCGCACTGGCATGATTGTTGTATATGAGTTTTATACGACACAGAACTTACTAGCTTTTGTTTCCTAATTTGCTTGGTCATATACTGCACTTTCTTGGATCATTTTCTGTGCATACAGTCTTTAGAACCTTTCACACAGTGCTTTCTTGTGCTATGTTGGCCTTGAAAGACTCCTAGAAATTTTCAGAAGCATCTGAAAGTCTTCCAGCCTGAAGGGAAATGCTGTATTGAAAAACTCAGAAATATCACTATGATGAGTCACAAGAATTGGTTGAAAGAAGGGTAGGACAAAAAATGCCTCTGTGTGACTTGCTGTGCTTTTCCCTTGCGAAAAGAAAGCAAACAATTTCTTGTTTCTAATTAAAATTTTTACAGTTAAACACAGAAAAAATTATATCTACCTATATATATATTTTCTATATATATTATGTATACATATGTACTTCTTGGGATGTATTTTGATATTATTATAATGTTTCTTATTTCAGCTTTTCTATTTTCAGCCAGAAATGGAATCTGAGTATTTTGTCTGATTCTAATCATGGAGATTTAAATAGGAACATTCTACTTCATGCCAGACTTTTAATTTTTAAAATTTTATTTTATTTCATTGAGATTATATTAGCACATTTACATGTTTCATAGTATCTTCCCTTTATGGCTAGTATGACCGGGGAATGAAAGTAATGTCTTCCTTTGCAAGCGGTAGAAAGTATTCATCTTAAAGCACTGTGCAGTGCTGTAGACGAAGCACAAATAAGTATAATGGGTAACTGAAGATGGAATCTGAAAAGTAGCTGAGGTTTTGTTAGCTTCTGTGCCATCATATGTGGCAATATGTGTGGCTGCATATCTATACATTTTTGAGGGAGTTTGTTTTTAAGATTAAATAGCTTCAGGAAGAGGAACCAAGGGGTAACAGAATCCATGTTCATGAGGCAATTTTAGCTTAAAAGGTATATAGCAAAGCACTACAACAAAAGAAAGCTGGACTCTAAGGCCTCTTTGACACGTCACAGACTTCTGGATTAAAATGAAGGATTGCTCTGTGTGGAAGCGATGTCATTTTTATGTAAGATCTTTGACTTCTGGCTTCCTTGTTCTTCCCCTTCTGCTGTTGGAGTGGCCTGGGAAAACACAGTGTTCACGCTTGCATTGAATCCCTTTTGGAAAGCTCAAGATAACTATAAAGCTGCTTTTGACTAGTGAAAACAAACTGCGTTTCTCATAGAAGAGAGTGAAGCTCACAGAATAGAATGAAGGTCAAAAGGTAAATTCAACTTCCTGCAACAAAGTTTTTTGATCTGATTGCTGTGCAGAAGATGAGCGCAGCTTTCCCTTGTAGTGCAGGTCAAAGGAAGAGAATGTCATCTAGCTTAAAAATGTTCATAAACCCTTCCCTAGTATGCTTTTACAGTATGATTTTTTTATTATTTTTTTGTTTGTATTTAACATTTTCTGTGGCTGGATCGCTTCCATACTGTATGGCAAATAAGGAATGGGGATTTGAAAAGTGAAACATGCCTTGATAGAAAAACTGTTGCTCAGTAACACAGAAAATGGGTTTGGAAAGAGACTAAAAGAATAATATCCACCAGAAATCAGTTACCAGCAAAGAAATAGTGTCAGAGTTGGAAGGAAGTATAATTAATTTACATTGTTAGTAAGTTTCCGTTGATTTAGTGGTAGGATCTACTAATGCATCCTGAAGCTGCTATTTACTCTATGGTCTCTGGCCCTTGTTAAAGCATGGATATTTGATTTTTTGGAACCTTATTGTTACCTTGAGGTTGTTCTGGACTCTGTTAATGGTTTGTCAAAACCTTTAGGATGCCGAACTTTGCAAGGAGTCAAGTGAGAAGCAGTTTCTTGTTATGAGATTTTGGCATCTGTTCTTCATACTCAACTGCAAAACAGTCTGAGACCATGAAAATAAGCTGACAAACACTGGTAAATGGGAGACACATTTTTCTCATATACAGAGCATCCCTCTTTTATCCTGTGTAAAACATACAAATGTTACTGACAATAAAAGCACCCATGGGCTCTGTCGTTGGGGCACAGAATGACATTCTTATGTTGTACAGATGGTTCCTCCATCAATGTCAGTTAACACCATTTAGCAAGCAGGGGTAGGAACTTTAGGCTGTCTGTGCTCAGACTATTAGACTGAAACTAATAATTATTCCTAAACAGTGTTCTGGGGGATTTTTTCTTCAACAAACAAACCAACACCAAACAAGAGAGAGAGAATGGGGGGGGGGGGGGGGGGGGGGGGGGGAAGCAAGAGAAGAAATGGGGAGATAAAGTGGTGTCTTTAGACCAAAAATGCTATTACTTTATTTGTAATTCTGTGGATAAATGATTGCCTAAATCCTACTTACTTTTCAAACTGTAAATCACAGAACAAATCCACATTTTAGTTTATTTTTTCTGTGAATTGAGCCTTTACAGCACTAAATGACATAGTGGCTTTTCTGGCTGTATCCAGAGTTGTCTTTTTTAGTTGCTATAGCTGTTTTTAATTACCAATTTCATTTTTCTTTACTTGAAGTTAAAAATCTTTAGTATTCATCAGTGAAAGGATGCGTGAAGAGATCATAGCAGAGTTAAGCAACTAAACTCCAGGTCTTAATTAAATGAAACAATGTGCTTGGTGTCACTAAAACTATTTCTTTTTTTCTTTAATTTGTTATATGTAATTATTTGTAATAATGTGTACTTATGTGCAGGCAATAAAAATCCCCATCTTTTATTATTAAGATTTGTATGTTAGGACATTACTCCCTCACTTCATCTTACTTTGAACAATGCCTTTGCGTGCAAGTAATTCTACTTCTGCAGTGACTGGGATTATTTATATGGTCATGAAATAAGGATGTTATACTCCAGACTTGAAAACTGAGATGAGGTGCTTTGAAAATATTCAGGTAGGTGGGTAGACTAGCAAAGATTTAGAGATGTATTGTGGAGAACTTAAAGCAATCATTATTTGAAAAGTAAAAGATGAGTGCCTTTGGCTTAGAAGGGCAATGTGATGCAGATTCTTGAGCACTTCCAGCATTGGTTTTGCTCTGTTTGTTCTGCAGTGGGAATCCAGCTGATGATCACTGAAATCAAATAAGCTGTCCTTCTTTTCACATTCATAGCATATTGAATACATTATGGAAAAATTGTTATGACAGTTGTAGTCATCTGTTACATTTTTGGAAAACGGAACATCTCATTCTTCTGTCCTTTTTAATGTGTGCCTTAGGCAGATATGTCATTTCATTTACTTGAACTGCCTCATACTTCTGTTATCTATTCAAGTTTAACTGAGTGTCTGAAAACTTTCACTGCTAATGGTGACTGTTTAGAAATGTGATGGAGTGATAATTAGAGTTGCACAGGTAATGTTTCCTTTGAAATCTAAGGCAAGTTTGGTTAAATGTTATCAAAGTTTTGTATCACGCTTACTTGCTGTGTAAGGCTTTGATTTAGGCTCTGCGAGAACTAGCTTTGTGTTTTCACTTTGCTTTGGTTTCTTTTAGAGCCTATGGCACAAATCTTGTCGTCTTGGACTTTCCTTAGCACCATCTTTCTAAAAACACACTGAAGTAGTTATTGAAATATGTGCTGAGATTATTCCCCTTTCTGACATGGAATTTAATTCGTGGTAGAAACTGATAAAAGTAAAGGAAATACTGACCTTTGTTGCTTTTATAGTTGTGTAGAAATCACTCTCAAAGCTGTGGCAACTTTAGCTCAATCTGTGGGGGCAACGTGGACGTTTGTGCCAGGATTCCTTGGGATTCATTATGGGAAAAGAAATCCAACTTTATATGCAAGTCTGGTGTTAGAATGACTTAAATATGTGCTGGAAAGGACTATAACTAGTATGCCTAGAGGTATTCCCCTTGTTTCAGACTGCCCTACAGCTATCCTTGTTATATACTCTATTGTTCTCAGAATTCCCATTTTCTTCTTTGGGTACAAAATCAAGTTAACTCCTTCTGTTTACGCATAATTATCAAGCCGTGCGAATTAAATGTTACAATGTGTGATCAGTCCTAAAGGGGAAAAAAAGCACATCAAAATGACTTCACATAAATGCAGTGACTTGTTTAATTATATATGGAAGTACTGTGCATTAGAAAAACTTGCATCAAGGTCCTGACTGCATTTGAAGTGACTCCTTCTATATTCTCTTAAAGAATAGGAGAGTAAGATGAATTTAAAATTGCATTATTATGGCTCACAATCCCTAGTCTCTTTCTTTAAAGAAAAGGGCATATTGTATGTTTTTCTTGAAAACTCAATCAGGGTTTAGCAGCGGTACTGTTAACACTTCCAAAGAAAGAAGTCAGCAGAAGAATGACCACATGCAATTCTTATTATGTTTATATAAGGTGTGTGTGTGTGGCCCAATGAGAAAAATGGTATCCAAAATAATAAAAATGTTAATAGTCAAGTTGAGCCTAATGAAGTAGCTGGCATATAGTCATCTTTGTATGTAGCATGGTGCTAGCAAAAGAAATTAAAACTATGCTACTTTAACTTTTTCTTAGCTTTGTTGAGGGGTTTGCACGTAGGAACCTGTGCATACATGCCATCGTTCAGTAACACCTGCCTTTTATATAGCCAAACTTTTTTGCCTGGCCATAAGAAACTCTTTAAATTCTAAAACTTTCCTTAGGTTTCAATGAAAAGGTCTCTTTTCCTGACAAATTTTCAGCTCCGGAGCTATAAGCCATTTTACCTTTTTATGAGTCCTAGAGGCTTTGCTGCTTTATCTGAATAAACCAAGGTACCTCTACTTCATAACATCTTAAATACTCCTTTTTCTGGCTCACAGGGCAGTCTTGGTCTGAACTGCTACACGTGGCTAAACAACAGACTAACAGACATGCAGACTTTGTTCCAAACATATCAGTTTTTATTGCAAACAATATAAGAAAAAGACTATGGTAGTATTTCCTCACCTTGTTTCTTGACACAGTGAAAAAGCCAGAATGTCAGGCTTTAGAATTTGTTTATTTCTTTATTTAATAGAAATTTCATCGTGTCTGTTTTCTAGTGAAAGAATAACTTTCCTGGAAGACTCAGAACTGAGGGAACTCATTGTTTCCATATGAACCATGCTTAGCAGAAGGGTCCTTCTACACTTTTTTCTCCTTTGCTTTCTTATACTTTTTTGCAGACCTTGGGCTTGAACAGTGACTGTTTCAGCACTTCTAATTTGGATCTGCCAGCCTCTCTATTTTTGTTTCAATATTACTTTCTGCTTCAATCAGTAGCTATAAATGTGCCCTTTCCATAGTAATGCATTGGAAAGGGTTTTCCTTCAATGATTTGATTTCCAACTGCAGTGATCCTGAGATGTACTGAGATTAAACTGCATTTTTCAAATATTCCAGAATGTTGCTAAAGAGACTGAAAAACATTGTTCAGCATTCTTTTAAGGTACATTTCTCTGTTTCAGTCTTCACCTGTTCACTGTGATAAGTTGCTTCACTCCATGTTGCTTATTAAGCATAATGCCACTTGTAATTTCTAGTTCAAAAGACGAGAAATACAATCTAAACACTTTTGGAAGTTGCTGCTCTTGTTGTGCCTACTCTAGCATGAGACTGAACAGCAAGCTGTGTTCTTAATTTCAGAATTAAATAGAAACAACTGCCAGTTTTGACGTTGTTATTGCATGTGTCTTCCTTATAGTTTCCCTTATCTATGTACTATTCATTGTGAAGTTGATCAAAGTTAGTATTTTTCTTTTAGCTTCTTTGTCTGTAAGTCATCTTTCTGTATGTCAGACAATTTGCTTCAAGGTAAGGCAGTCAGAAGGAAGTAGAAGCAAAGATTTGTGTTCAGTTTTGGAATAAAACCCCGAATTATTATGGGTTTCTGTGGAAGGAGAAAAAACACTTTTAAATAGAATATTTCCTTTCCAGATGTCTCCAAACTAAAATTATGGTATAGGGTGAGTATCAGCTTACTCAGATCATCTAGAAATCCTGTGTCCCTCAATCCTATTGGACTGCTTGTGAGCTGGTTTAAGATATTTATGAACTGCAGCTACATTGAACAGTTTTGGCATTCTAGTGATGTTATGAATAAACTCCAGAAAGTACATAAGAAATTCCTGAGATCTGCTGATATAGGATGTAATTTTCAGCATTTTTAGTATGTCCATATTAATAAATGAAATAGGATCAGGTTATGATTTTAAGATTTGGGTTTGCAGTTTTCCGTGTTAACTCAGCATGCTCTCTGGCACAGGTTTGGCCTGTGGTTTTGCATGTTTCAAACAATAGCATGCGCCAAGTAATATGGTATGCTAGTATGGATATCCATCCATTTCTAGGAAAAAAGTTACCTATATGGATGTGAGCCTTGCTGTGGTGCTGACATCAGGACCAGAGGACAGATTCTGTTTTCCCATTAAGTCATAGCACAAAGTTTTCTTTTGTCTTCCCAAGTCTGTCTTATGGAGCTGACAGGTTTGGGCTGTCAGAAAATAGGCTACAGTTGGACAGTCTTCTAGACTTCTTGCTCCACGGTGCAAAACCTCAAACCCCAGGACAGATTACTGAAGTTTTGCCTGCACAGAAGCCTTCAAAGGAGACACTGGAAACTACCTTGTGCTTCCTGAGAAGCTGAAATTGATTCTCAGTCTACTGAAATTGATGGCTGTTGTTTGTTTAATTAAGCTATTTTGCTTTCATAATTTGTTTTGCAAAGGAACTTCTGCTTCACTTCGCAATTCCAAACAACATCATCAGTAATCTCATGGGACTCATACTAGGAGTGAGATTATTGCCTTTGTAAAATCTCTGTGCTCTTTTGACTCCTATATGTGTGTGTGTATGTATATATATGTAGAGAGAGAAAGTGCCAAAAACAAGTCAACTTCATGGATGATGATTGTTTTAATGTAGATATGAGACTGCTTGTCATCATCTGTGTCATCAGCTGTGGAAAAGCTCATCTGATGGTAGAAGGTAATTTGTCTAGGTCAAATGAGCAAGAAGAGAACAGAACAAATTAGACCTTGCTCAACATTGCAGGGGTAATCCCATTTGTAGCACTAAAAACTGTACTGAATATGTGTTTATTTAGGGTAATCCAGTAGAACTGTTATAACACTGTAAATAGTGATGTAATGGAAGTGAGGAATTTTTCTAAAGTAGCAGAAGTTCTGTATCAGTCTACTATAACAAAAAAATAAAAATAATTTAAACTAATGGATTTTACAGACAAATCTTCTGAAGTAGTGAGAAAACATCTGTGTCTGTTCTACAATCATGTCCTTCCTGGGAGGAAAAGATGAGAAATATCAGCATATGAAATAAAGTTTAAAAAAATATTAGAGTATGTTATGTGTTGTACATGTATAATAAATTTTTGAAAGGAGAGAAAAGAAAACCTCCAAACCTCAGAACGCAACATGGCAAACAATGATGTTTAAAGTTGGTCACAGAGCTTAAATGTTTGACACTCAGTGACATTGACCATTCACAGCAATTAAACAGTTTTTAATCAGTACTTTGACTCAGAAATTAAGTAATTTTGATGTGGTTTTTAAGTTTAAGCAGTCCAGTTTAAAATGCAGTCTGTGAAAATTTAATCAAGTTTCCAATTTTATTAAATGTTTCCATGCTGTGACTAGAATCCATATCCAAATGTTCATGTGCTCTACCCTGCTGAAATGTCTACTATAGAATAACTTATACAAGACATTGTTCCTGTGAAAATGTTTAATTTTCCATAAACAGTAAAGATTAAATATTGTACTCATGTGTGACTGCAATCAAAAATTAAAGTTCTTTGTGTTGGAATTATAACAGATATATGTCGGTTGCTCCAGAGGTAATGCCTCCAATTTCCACGGAAACTACAAAAGATAGAGTGCTATAACACTACTTGATAAGGCAAAATTTCAGCTATAATGCACTATTTTTCATATACTCACCACCTTCAACTGTGCATTTTCTCAAGCAATGAACAAGAGCCTGCATGCCACTTTTGTAAAAAAAAAAAAAAAAAACTGCATGGCTGTGGCTTGCCTTTCCTATTGCTGTCACCACTGCTGAAACACACCACCCATTGCATCACTATGCTCACATCCACTGTTTGGTCTCCATAAACGGTCAGCAAACATTGAATGTCAGTGGATGCCATTTTTTTTTGCATGGAGGAATTCAGTGACACACCTTTGCTTCATCTGCTCTTCCATGTCAGATGCCATTTTGTTAGACTGTCCCTCTGCTGCCATCTGTCACACAGCAACAAAATGTAATGGAATATTGGCGTGAAGGTTCAACCTCTACTGCCATACCACCAACATCCACCTCTGACAGCAGTGGTCAACGTAATAACATAGGAGGCATTACTTTCAGAGCAGCCCTTATATATGCCCCCATGGGCATATCAAACCTATTGCATAAAGAAAATTTGCCTTCATTTTTTCTAAACATGAATGCTAGCATTCCAAATTTTAACCATGGTGAGTTCTGTCCTCACAAGTGCCTGTGTAAATCTAAGACTAGGTCTTCTGACAAAGTCTATGCTGTTTAAACTGGTGGTATATTCAAGAGAACTATGCCCAGAAAATTTAATGAATTTTGTTTTTTTGAGTCCAGGCCAAGCTGCAACTAGAAAAAAGTTAGGAAACTTGATATACTTGCACTGATTTTCATTATGTTGATGTTACTCATTACACTTTTTGTTCAGCTTGCTCTCTTGCCTTTACAGAAGCTATCTTCTACCTCATGTGGCTGTACTGAAGATGCTTGAAGCTAACTATTGCTTTTGGCTTTGTCCTGAAACAGACACCAAGTGCTCTAGTTCAGGTTATACTTTTGAGAGAACATGATCAACATCAGCGTGAAAATGAAATTCAGTACTCTAAAGTTTGAATTTGTGGAGCATAAGTAAATTATACATTGATGCATGATACATGCATACACTACAGTGACTTTTGCGTAGCTGCAGGATCTGTACATTGAATGGTGTGTCCACATTAAATTTGCCCATGATCTCTTCTGTTTTTCTGATGTTTACTTTGATAGAGCTATTATCTGTATCTGATTTGGCCCCCTTTCAACTGTATTTTTTACTTACCTGTGTTTTATTCTCCATAATTCCTTTCTGGCATTGTAGAAATTATCTACGGATGTTGATTTAAGATGTATTTCTGCAGTGCCTTCTACAAGCAATGTTGACAAGCTTGTTGATACACAAGCAATGGCCAGGTTGGGAATAGGGAGAGGGAAGGGAGCTATTTAGCTTAGTTTCTTAAAGTTCCAATAATAATCATCAACTTGCATATTTTGAAAATTTTATTTCTTCCATTTTTTTTCTTTGACTGTTGCAGTTGTACTGCTCCTGTTTTTGTATGTCAGTCTTGTTTCAAGTCAAAAATAATATCTCACTGTATGGAACTCTCTCTCCATAACACTGTCACTTTGCAGCTTACCACCAAAAGAACATTCTGCTCTTCATTTTACCTATGTGAATTATTGGTTCTCAGTGAATGTTTTCTTTCATTATTCTGAATTCTATAAATGCTTTTCTCTGCAACAAATTGTATCTAATATAACTTTGGTCAAATTTCTGCAGCTCAGTTTGAAATTCATAGCAAAAACAGTATTTTGAACTCTGTGATAATACATGGTATGACATGTCAACAGTGGTTCAAAAATAATTTTAAAGGTAAACTATACAGTAAATTAGAAATGGCTCTAAGCCCTCTTAGTTGTTGAGTTCCATTCACAACCACCTTATGTAGTGTTGGAGCTTATCAATCTCCAGAAGAGGAAATAGTTCCCCCAGATTACTATGACTTGGTTTTCCAGATCAGTTTCTATTTGCAGTTATTTTATTTGAACCTTTGCTTGCCTTCCATGTCACTTTTGCTGTTTAGAAATCTTCCTTCAACTCATCCTTCCCTGGCTATATTTAAAGTATCTCATCTGGGTAACTTCTCCAGTGCAGACTGTGTGCTTCACGATTCAGATTTAGCAACTGGATGTCTGATTTATTCTTTTTTTTTCCCCTTTGGAAGCTAGAGAATAGCTAATGTACTGCAGAACATTCCACCTTGACTATCTCACCCCTGAAACAATTTGTCTGCTTGACATTTAAGGACACGTCTGTATATCTGAATGTCCTTGGATAATTCTGACGAATTAATCCCCCTCCAGAATGAGAGTGAGTAACAGCAAAATTGCTTAAAATTTCATTGAATTATTTATCAATACAAATAAATAAAAAGATACACACGTGAACGAATATATTGCCTAAAAAATGAGTTACATTTCAGTTACAATTGCACGACTTAAATCCATAGGATTTTAAAGGACTTTTCTCTTAATTAGAGATTTGTGCTTGTTTCATCCTGTACAGCCAAAAATGTGTCAAAGAATAGCAACTGAAAAAAATGTTTTATGACTTTACAGGAAAATATAAGAGGAAGTGATCAAAAGCCCATTGTGGCTGATGATAACTTTATCAGAGACGTATAATGTAACACAGGCTTTGAGTGTGGGCTAGTCCAACCATCTGCTCAAAGCAGGGCCAAATCTTGACTTTTTTTTAATTACTATTTTAATAAAAAATCAAGACAATCTCAGAATCATTTTATGAAAAATATTTTTAACAGATTCAAAAAGAACACTGGTAATAGCCTACAGAACTTTGAAGTTAAAATAAAAATGCTTAAATCTGTCTCTCCTCTTCTGAAACATGGGAGTTTGCAACAGTAGTATGTATTTAGAAGTTTTCTTGTGCTGCTGATTCATTAGTTTTCTTCTTGTTGTTTTTGTTTACCTCTGATCATATGAAAACCTCAGTTTAAATGAATATAAACTATTATTAGGGTAGAATCTACCATTCAACTCCTGATAACAGGTGCAATTAAATAAGGTATATGTTATCAGATGTAGTTTTCATTTTAAATGATTTGTCTTCTCTTGGGGTGGAGATACTGCAGATACAACAAAATGCAAAACAGCCAGTGCTGGAGTAATTGAGTACTGTCTTTATGCTTTTTTCTTCGGTAAGCTGCTCATAAATACTTGGGAAGAACTATGGTTAAGCTAAGGCTTTTACAGAAATATCTGGGCCCATGTAGTGACATGACTTCACATAATGCTTAGAAAATTAAGGAGAAGAGCATTTGATTTCAATCCAGAGAAGCACTTAAGTGTTTGCATGCTTACATGCACATAATGTGCACGTTCTCCTTCAGGAAAAAATACATTATGAGCGTTTCCTAGCTTTCAGACAAGCTAGGTCTCAGAGACAACCCAATATGTGATGCTCCTCTTGGGTTTTGAATTGGTTTTATGAGACTTGGAAGAGAAGCAATGTGTTTTTGCTGAGCAGTCCAAGTAAGAGATGGCTTTCGTATTTTTTTTTCCATGAATGAGGTAGGTCAGGCCATTATACCCTTGTTTGGAGATGGAGACTGTCTCATCTCCTCTTTTTTCTACAGCTATATGAGTTATATAAGGTCTCTGAATAAATCACTTTCAAATGGTAGTAACCTGAACTTGTTCTCTCACATCCTTGATTTCAGTGTAGTTTGCCAAAAGCCATTGTTGGGTTTTTTTAGGTGTTCACCCACTACTTTGCAGAAAAGGAAGATCAGCTTGCAATACTTCTTGATACTTTAACTCTAAAGGTTTCATTAAGTTCTATTTACTTTTAGCTTCTGATTCTATATATTTCTTTCACAAAGGTTAGGCAGAGTATCAAGGAGAAATGGAAAAAGCAATGAAATTTTTAAGATATTTCCTAGAAGCAATTTATAGTAACATGTGTACTTATGTACACCTATTGTTGCTCAAAGGCTGACAGCTCTTACTCACTTAGGTGCATTAAGACTTCAGGATCTGGATCCTAAACGTTTGCATGAGCAGTCTTTTCAACTGATCAGGTAAAACCAGTTAGTAGACAATAATAGTAAACCAATTCGTAGAATTCATCTGGTGGTAACAGCAATTGTGAGATTTTGAAATATCTTTTCCTTTCAATAGGTGGCTTATTTTTAATTAAATTGGCAAGACTTCAATTATCTTAAGTAACTAAATACATTATGTATTCATTTAGACAGCTTATATTGAGGCTTAGTACCAGTTGTGCTCATTTTGACAAATTTTAAGCAGAAAATTTCTCAGAGGAGTCCTGCTTTCTGTCATTTAAAAAGCTTTTATAATCACTTAGACCAAAATGGTGATGTAGGCCGAAGTTTGAATCCCTGGCATATTGCTATAATGCTGCATTAGCTTAATCCTTCATTTTCTTGTCAATTAAGGACTTATCTTTATTCACAGATTCACTTATCTGTTATTCTTAGTGTATTTTAATGCTAGTAGTTAAAATCCCTTTGTTTATGGCAATAAGGCACCATTCAGTTTGTGAACTTTATAAAACCAACCTCTGCCAATTTTGCTGTTTGAGAATTGCTGTAAAGAAGTGTTCCCACAGTAATTACTTATTCCAGAGATGTTCACTAAAGAATGAAGTAAGGGGAAAGTGTATAAAACAATTGTACACCAACTGAGGAGAATTTTACCATGCACCTTCCCAGCAACTGCAGGGCATTAAGGAAAAAAAAAAAATCCTTGCAAAACAGTACACAAAAATCTGTTGTCTTTAATGCAGTTGCATATACTGACTTTACAAATATTGGCAATTACTTAAAGTATTCACATTTAAATTAGGTCTTGCCAAAAGGTTGGGAAAAAGTGAAGGAGAAGAAGCAGGGAGGGGGGTAGCAATGGCTTTTCAACGTGGGGCTCAGCTGCCCATCATTACTTGCTTTGAATGGTTTGGGTCATGGGTAGTGTCACTCATTTTAATACCCACTTAGTCACATTGAAGTAGGAACGGCAATGCTGAGATAAAGAAATATGTGATAAACAGAAACCTGTGCAAAATCTTTCCAGTTGGGTATTTTTCACAATTTTTTTAAACTTTGTTATTTTTTAAAACATATCATGAGTGAAAGTGTGGGGCAGGAAAGAAGACAGTGTGCTATTAATGTTCAATATTGATTGTGAAAGCAGTCATGGGTCAGTACTCTGAGCATTTTATTGTTGCAGTACTCATCAAACTCCCTCAGACCAGTGAACCATTGTAGAAAGCTTAGTGAAAACTTTAATGAGGCCAGGAGTTTACCTATGGCAACTGGTCCAGAAACTTGAAGCATTGCTTCTCAGAAAAACTAGAATTCTGGAAACTTCTATTTTTATGCCACTTTAGCACATTCAATCAACAAAAAATATAAAACAATATCTTACTTAAAAATCAAGTGAATTCTCCTTTGGAAACCCTTAGTGGAAATAGTCACTATTAGTGTAACATAGAAAAGATCAAAAACACGTGTGTAATTTTTTGTTCACGTTTAAATTATTGGTATTAGCGACCTAAGAGTTAGATGTGTTCTTCTTCCTCTCCTCCTTTGTGGACAGTATTTAACAGAATCACAGAATATCCTGAGTTGGAAGGGATCCATGAGGATCATGAAGTCCAAGTCCTGGCTCCACACAAGACCATTCCAAATCCTTCATGCTCCCTTTGCCTGCTGCTTCATCTCTCATCCTTCATCCCATGCCACCCATCCCACCCCTGCCACCACATCCTGCGTAGTGAGGTGACATCTGTGGCCATCCAGGCTTGCAGTGGGACATCCATGGGAACATCCTTGTCTGAGCAAACTGAACCCGAAGGAAAAGGACTTCAGGTAGCTGTTAGGGCCCTGTGCTGGCCCTAACAAGGCCTGGCTGTGCTAACAAAGTAATCACCTGATTCAGACATTCTAAAGAGAATATATGAAAAAGCTAATGAAGGTTTCTCCTGACAAACCACAACAGTAATTTTTAGGGTGCTTCTCATCTCTTCTTACACCATATCTGCTTCAGACAAAAAGCTAGATTAATTGACTAGGAAAAACAAGTAATAATTTGTGAATAGTCAAGTATTATCATGAAGTTTTTCAAGAAATGATTCCAAGATTCCTTTTTTTATAGAAACTTTCTTCAGGGAAAAGCATACTAATTTTAAAGACCAAGCTTAATAGATTTCTTCTGCTTTTCAGAATATTTCAGAATTGAGTGAGTTAGTATTTGGACTTTAACCTACAAAATTGTGTTTTCTCATTACTGGTGTTTGCAAATGATGAGACATTTTTGGAGTTGTTTTTTTTAATCCACAGCTTAATGGCACAGGATGACCTGATCAGACAGCAACTGTCATCAGAAATATCACAGTTTAAAACTGATTATTTCTGTCTGTCTATCTGGTGTGCTGCACTAGACTAAATGAGTATATTTTTTCACAAGCACCTGGTTTTGAGTGCTGTTATATATACTTGTCTTACCAGACAGACAGACCTGCTGCCTTTGTTGTGAACCAGAGCAATCTCTGCAATCAATAGAGATTACTGGGAAAAAGTAGGACTGCTGGTTCTGACTGACCTGTATGCTAAACCCTGAGCACTGTGCTCATCCTCTTGAGTGAACTCTGACTCTGCATTCCTCCTGTGGTATTTAAAAATGACATTTGCCTGCCAGAAGCACAGCATAAGCAATAGCTGTAAAATGTTGCCTAAGGATGGAAATGCTACTGGAATGGTTTCACAATTGGGTTTTCTCTTGCAAAGGAAATACTTTTCATAGTGTTTGCTTGAAAACAGGCTCTGTCTGTTTCTACTGTACTTGCCTATTTTTAACTGCTTTTGTGAAACTTGGTTTCATGTGAACTGCCCCCCTTTTTCAATTTCTGAACATCTCAGCACATACATAGCTTCACAGATTTTAATCCCTGGCTTGTTTTGGGAGGCAAAAAAACATACGTTTGTTTTAGGCTATATAAAGCTAGTATGGAGTAAAGGCAGGTGATCTCGTACCTATGCAACTGTACCATTTCGGCAGTATTTTCTATGTCATTATTTCTGTGGAATACTATGTTAAAATGCTTTTCTAGTAATGAAAGTGTAGATTATGAACTATAATCTCCTCAGCCATGTCATGTTTCAGATTCCATTAAATGATCCTCATCTTATCTTTTAAATGATCATCTCTGTGAATACTTACCTCCAAATTTCTGGATAATTCACTTGTCATATGTGATTATTTATAAACTGATTTTTCTTCAGACTGCTGCCAGCTTATGGAGCAGTGAATTCAGCTGTGTCCTGCTATGAAGCTCTGTGCTGTATTTCAGGAGACAACCTGAGCGAAACTTTAGAAGTTAATTCACTAACAGTATGTCTTTCCTCTATTCAGGGGGCTCTTTGTTCCTTTATTGAATGATAATGGAACAGTAAAAGCAAATTTCCCTTAATGAAATTTACTTTTGACTAGATAAGCAGTATACCTACTAAAAATTCATACTGTTACCAGGTAGGTCAACTGAGAATCTGTATCTCCCATGGCAAAAGTCAAATGAGTAATAACTGAATGGAGGTGCTCATGTCAGCACATGGGAAGAAGACCACTTATCAGTTTGTGCAGTGCAGTCAAAGAGGGGCTGTGTGGAAGGGGCAAGTTATGGGTCTTGGAAATTGACTGAGGAGAGGATCTATGGTTTGTAAGTCTTCCATTGTTGATCAGTTTTTAGTAAGCTACAGAAATAAGCTGTGTATGAAGCCCACCATCCTCAGAGTGAAAAGGTGCATGTTAATCTTAGAATTGTAGTATGTGTGCCCCTAAGTTATTGTATGTGTAAGGGATCCAGAGATAATATGGGAAAATCTGGCAGTGCACGTAGAGTTCTTTTTCTCAGGACCTCATAAACTGAATTTTCTGAGTGGATGCACCAATTCGGAGAGTCCAGGCAAGATCATGTGGCATATACTATTTTTCTTATAATATCTATCTGCCAAGTCATGAGTATCCAACCTTTTGTCTTACCTGGGCCACCCTGTGCAAAGAGGACTTGTTTGGGGCTGCATTTAAAATATGTGGGCTGCTCTGAAAGCAATGCCTTTTATTTCCAAGGAAGGTACAACAGCTATGAAGAGCACAAAAATGCTATTTGATAATTCTCAGCTACAGAACACTATTTTCCCATGTAGTCATCACCATTATCTATGCATTTTTGCCAGCAATGAACAAGAGCCTGCATGTTGCGCTTGTAGAAATTTGTACCAGTGGAGGTGACCCACTGTCACTACTGATGAAACACATCACCCATTGCATTATTGTGCTCACATCCACTGTTTGGTCTCATTAAACTTCAGCAAGTGTCAATGAATGTCAGTGGGTGCAAATTTTTCCACGTGGAGGAGTTCAGCGACACACCTTTGCTTCATGCACACTTCCATGTCAGATGTCATTTTGTCAGACTGCCCCTCTGCTGCCATCTGCTGCGCACACCAAAATGTAAGGCAGTATTGGTGGGAAGGATCAAGCACTACTACCATACCACCAGTGTCTGCCTCTGATGTCATGGGCCAACATAATAAAATAGAAGGCGTTACTTTTGGAACAGCCCTCATATGTAATACAGTTAAAGTATATAAGAAACAATTTTTTTTTTGCTAAAATATAAAGAGAGCACAACAAAAACATAAAACTAGTGGGATATTTGACCTTGGTTTTTAGAAACTAATGCATCAGTCTGGTTCAATGGCAGCAGTTGCTATTCTTAGTTCTCAATGTATTTGTCAGAGATTTTTGATGAAATTTTAATATTCCTGTACTTCATCCTTGAAAACAGTTGTTCACAAATGTACATACTGCCAAAATCAATGGCATGAATAATGTGTGATTGTGAAGTGAAGGATATTTCTCTCTGGTATGAGAGGGCTTGTAAAGGTTTAGGAAAGAGATATGATCAGATTTTTGAGTTAAATATCTGCTTGCAACTCTATACATTGCATTTGAAAATTTGCTGACAGGGTATTTATGTCAATTGAAAATGTAGACACAAACATAGCAAAAAATTGATGATTTTTCCAGCAATCTTAATACCTACTGGCAAATTCCTTTATCACAAAAGAAAGCACAACTGTATATTTGTCACTGTTCACAGGACTGTGTTTAGCCAATGTATCAAACTGCACACAGTTATTTGCCATCACTTGAATTAGCACTGTACTGTGCCCTCCCTGTGCCCTGGTTAGAGCCCAGACAGTGTCAATTGCATACCACTCTTTGGTTGTTGCTGAGTGATGGGTGCACATTCAGGGCCAGGCTGGGACACTCAGCAGAGCAGAGCCAGTGTCATGATGACACGGGGCAGGGGACAACCATAGGACAGGCCTCAGGTTGGACATAGCCACCTAGGAAGGTGCTGTCATTAATTTAAACTGCTTTTGTTATGTGTTTATCCTGACAAGTGACAGTTCTTTTCCATTTAAGCATCTCTATTCATTAACCAGTTAATCAGTGAGAGGAAGTAAAATACTGTGAGTTTCACGATTCTGTAGAACTACCTTTTCTACAGTGAAAGTTGGCTTTTCACTATTTTCTTTATTATATGTATGTAAAATGTCCCATCCCATACCAGATGTTGATGAGGCAGGGTAAGAGGACAAATGAGGTCTGTGCAGTTCTGTGGTTGGCTCCTTGGGCTGGAAATGAGTATATTAAGTCCTGTTGCAGAGTACATTTATTTATGGGTGAGACAAGAAAGGGACATGGGAATCTACATGTCCAAGTAATTTCCAAAGTTCTGTAAGTTCCAAAACAAGAGACAATTATTTTAGTTTGGACAGGTTCACTCTCTATAATCTCTGGAAGTAGAGTCTGGAGAGAGAGGTTAGGGGCAGGGACACAGGTGTAACAGCAGCTGTCATAGGCTGTACCTATGCTAACATGGTACCAGGTGATCCCAGTGTTCCCCTTATTCCTGGATGTTTCCAGTGTTTTGCTTTCATGTTTAGTATAGATGCAGGAAATAGCAGCAACTATTAAGCTGTTGAGTGGAATAATGGGGCATGTGTCCCCTCACAGCTAAGTCATAACTTTTCTCCCTTTGGGTCATACTATTTTGTGAAAGCCTCTCGTGCCGGTGGCATGTTTAGAGGACTGATCAATGGTTCTTCCGGTTTGATTCAGTCAAGCTCAGTTAAGCTTGAATACCCTGAGGAAAATGGCCATGCTGGCATGGGGCAGGGTTGGACTGTAGTCTGGGCTGTGGTGGGCCGCATGCGGCCTGTGGGCCACCAGTTGGACATACCTGTGCCAAGTATTTTCCAAAAGATATGACAGACTAAGTGAACTGTTAAAAAAAGATCCTAATGATTTTAAATCTCATATTCAAAGAAATGATTTAGGAGATATAGTTTCAGTGACTTTAGTGAAGAAGTATAGAACCTGAATTTCTGAGAGCATGTTATTGATGCTTTGAACAACCTTTCCAGTTCATAAGTATGCTTCTCCATCCTTCTCCTGGCACCTCTGCATCTTATGGATTGTAAACAGCCACACTCTTATATGCACTTTCACTTTGGAGACCCAGGTGTCCATGACTAGTTCTTTATAATGAACGTGAATGTGAGAAGTGCCATGGATTTCCTAGCTCGTTGTTACACCTCAGTATACCTCACAAATATAATGATGTTAGTTCTGATACAGGTAGCATCTTTCCATTGGTTTATAATTTGTATCTTAAAGTTAGCATTGTGAAAGGGAGGCATATTTAGAAATAATATAATTACTTTGGAGTGTGTTAAAATACTTTTTTTCTGTATCAAGTATTTTCTCTGAAATAAAATGTAATTGCATGAAGTATTTGATTTTGTATTATGTTTATATCTTTAGATCATTACAGTTTGTATTTCAGCAGTTCTAGAACTAAAAAAAAATACTGTTTCTTGATGAGACAAGGCACTCTCCCTTTTTTCCTTCAGGTGTAATCTTGGCGTGGCTTGTCAAAATGATGTAAACATATATAATATAGCTAAAGATATATGCAGTACAGCATGTAACTAAGCTACAAGATTATTGCTCTGAAAAGAAAATGATATAATAGCAAGTTCCTGTAGATTTTCCAGGTTAGTAAATTTGCATTGTAAAAATGTATGGATATGTCAACACATTATATCCTGAAAAATATGCAATGTTTTTTTGGACTTCAGAGAATGTTTCAATTTCCCAAATACTTCAGCATATCATTTATGCAAGCATTTTGCATGGAGTTCTATTTGTTCTCAATCAGAATACTTTGAACAAGTTTCCTTTTGTGTCCAAGTCATATTTGATGTGTTGTATGTAACAAAACAAAAGCTTGTAAGCACTGTCTTATTACTGATCTTTGTACATTGTAAAGACAAATATACAATATCCTCTACTATAGAAGGGTTGTGATTGAGCCTATAGAAGATCTGGTCTATCTAAATGGGTGATTAAACTGGCATTAGCTTTGTGGAGGCAGGCTTATGCACCAGTGAAAGCTGAAGTAGTTTGGAGGGGGCAGTTCATTCAAAAAGACCAAGCTGTACAGCTGTTCTTTATTTACAGTGAGGATGTGAAACACTTATTTGCTATTTAACAAAAGTTTCAAGGACAACATCTATATCACCACACACCTTTACAGTCTTGAATAATCTGTAAATGGTTGTACTGAGTCACTGAAATACTCCTATATTAGAGCAAGTTTCTTCTGAAGCAGGTGGGACATAGGATGGGGCCATAAAAATTTCAGTATAATGTCTGTTTTAAAAAAGGCTGGATTAGGTTGTTATTGGTATTCACAGTATTGACTCTTTTCTGAGTGATTTACTATACAGATGCTTTTTGTTGTTGTTGCAAAATATGGGGTAAAATTTTCAGTTCTGAAGAACTTGCATTGTGTCTGAAATTTGCCTGATTGCAGTAAAACACATGAGACTGTATGCTATATATGGTCAGTAGGAACTCAAGCACTGTTTTTGTTTTTTTTTTCCTCTGTGGGCATTCATTTTTGGACCATAAAAGGCTTTCTCTCTTTCTACTTATCTTTTGGAAAGAGGTAAATCTATCAGACAATAGTATTTTTAATGTACTAATATGTAAGTACTTAATGTTTTTATATCTATTACTTATACAAAAGTCTGTTTTTGTACATACACCTGGCTAATACAGGGGAAGTGACAAGATAACCTTAAGATTTTCCTAACTTCGCCAAACCATAATCAAATCATTACTCTGTTTAAAAAGTACAATTTTATTAAGCAGCCTCTTATGAAAAGGGTGAGTTTGTCCAATCCTTGTCATACTCTGAGAAAGTAGGTAATAGAATTGTACCTCCACTGATTTTTAAAATTAATTTAAGGTACCTATTTTTATACTTGAGTGGTAATATTTTGAAGGTGTTTGGTCTCTGCCTGTGAAGGGTGTCAATTTGTTTTCAGGTAGCTATCATGTTCACAACATGCTTATGTGAACAAAAAGTAGTAGTAGTACTTCGGTGACCAATGACCACATTTGGTTTAAGACTGACTGCAGCTATGGCTACGGTATTCTCTATAGGTAAGGAAGTAATGAAATAGTCTCCTTGTGAACAGGCATGATGTTTTTATTTTATTTCTTGAGCAACTGGCTATGGTAGTAATGCTCCTGCTGTTCTGTTACATTCTGGTAGCACTTAGAGACCTCAGACATGAAGGTATAAATTCTACCCTAGTAAATGATTTTAAAATTTCAGCTAGGTATCCTTTTTAAGGCTATATGATTTTTTTTAATGTGTGGAGCTTGCATAAGCTCTGATGAATAGTGTTTGACTCTGCACCGCTTAGCTATCAAAGCTGCAGAAGCATGTATTTATACTTAGTTTTAAGTATTCAAAAGATAGTCCCAAATGGTATTTGACCAACTCTCCATTTTTCCTGGGACTATGTGCATTTTGACAGTGGCAGATCAGGTACCTCAAAATTTACCTTACCCAAGAGCCTCTCCCTGCAAAGCAAAGGAAGCCCACACAGTAGTCTTGTCCATGAAGCACGCTTGAGAAATACCAGAGTTCTAAGCACCCATCCTTCGAAGGAAAGTAAGTCAACAGTAGCTACTGAAACAATACTCAGGCTTTTCCTGCCCTCTTCTATTTGGATAGAACTCATTTCTAAATGTGATATTCTAGAACTTAAGTTTGAAAATTTCAAAATTCTGTCTACTGTGTTTTCCATTTCCTTATCTCCACCCTTGCTTTTTCATATGGCTTCAAAGAATGAGTTGTGTACACTAATACAAGGCTTTCAACTGACAGCAACAAAGACAGCAGTGGATGTATTGTGTGTTTTGAGAATAAAAACTTAATTCTTCAAAATCACAAAATTAGCGTGGACTAAAATTGAAGGCCAACTACATGTGAAAAACTACATGTCCTATCAGAGAGTGGTGTATTTTTCCTCTTCGGTTTTACTATCTCTTTGGTGTATTTGCACTGATGGGATAAAAGATCATGTAGAATCAACAGCTGTAGAAAACCATATGAAAATCAATATTTATTTTTTTTATTTCTCAGCATACAAGCATAAATAATATATCGCAATCATTTCAAGGGCCGTTCAGTTCATTTCATCGTTGTATGTGTTGAATGATCATAGGGCTACTTACATAAGATGAGCTTTTTTCATATCTCCATTTCTAAGTGTTAGAAATTCAGCACTGCAAGTTTAAATATCAAAATAACTGGAAAATGTAAAATCTACCAGGTGAAAGCTAATGAGAAATTTAGAAAAGAAGAAACACAAAGACTTCTCCTTGGATCACTATGGTATGCTCAAAGCACATCACTGAATTTTGTTGACAGGATAAAAAGGAATGATGTGAACACTGGGCAGTTATGTCAGTAGTAAAAATATACAATAAAGTAGAGTATGTTCCTGATGGATAAAGTATTTAGTAGGCTATAGACATAAGGTTACATCTCCCTAAATGGTGATAGCCAATTAAGACTGCACCATCATGCACGTGTATGCATAATTGGGTATGCAGGATATGTATATGTATATATTCAAAAATATGTATAGATATTTGAGTTAATTTTCCTTAAATGTACTACTTTACATTTATCAACAAAGAGTTTCATTTGTTATTTTACAAGCTTTATTTGATATGATAAGATACTCTATTACTTTCCTGAGACTTTTGGCTTTGCAAATCATTTGTTGTGATACTGTCAATAGTTTATTAATTATTTGATCTAACAAAAAGGTATTTTGAGTAAAAGAGGGCCTGGCATTGATCTCCGTATGATTGCTCATCAAACCCAAATGTTAGTTTCTCACTCTTAGTTTTTTCTCTTTTTAACTAGTTGTTAATGGTTCTATTTTATCCCAAGAGCATGCTGGAAGCCAAAGTAACCAACATGAGATGGCAGATGGTGCTGACTTGCACTCAGCTCCCTCATGGAAGAATTTCTGTACCAAACTTATGCAGAGAGTTAAAATACATTCTTAAGTTCTATTTGGATATCTCTGATATTTGATATTGCTGTTATAATTTCCACAAATATTCTTTGAAGACAAAGAATTTCACTTATGAAGCTGACAGTTTGCTGACATCTGCCCCAGTACATCCGAGACTTTTGACTTAGCCTGTATATATCCAGCCTCATATATTGCTTAATGAGTTAGTAACAACACACATGGATCTAGGAGGATAACGTATGTGCACATATACATTAGATGTATGTTATAAACAAGTTAGAGGTATGTTATAAACAAGT
Source organism: Gallus gallus (assembly GCF_016699485.2). Classification (NCBI taxonomy): domain Eukaryota; kingdom Metazoa; phylum Chordata; class Aves; order Galliformes; family Phasianidae; genus Gallus; species Gallus gallus. The sequence goes on from NC_052532.1 coordinate 98,934,678, forward strand.
CCTAGATGCTATCCAGTCATGTTCCCTATAGGATACTACCTTATTGCTAACACAAATAAGGTGTTACAGCACTTACTTCTTGATAAGACTGTCTGGCTGGTTTAAGGGCTGATTTGGCCCGGTTCCATGACCAGCGGGGTGGAGGGACCCACAGATCTACACCTCTGGAAAAGGGGATAAGGGAAAAAGGGCAGAGAGATTGGGGCCCCCAAAATAACAGCGGCAATAATCTGAGGAGAAACAAACTAATTTACTAAATGAGATATTGGAATGCAAGATAACACACTATAATACAATATAATTAGAATTGGAGCTAATAAATCAAATAAAATGGGAGAGAGTGTCTGAAAGCCAAAGGCCTTACTCTAATGCTGAGGCGATGCGTGTGGTCAGGATGAGCAGAAGGGAGGAGAGCCCAGTCTCATGACCTTGCCAGGGGCTTTATCTCCCCTCTGAACGCAAAGTCCTCTGGGGAATGTAGTTCTTCTCTTCTGGACAGGTGCCCGGACCTGGAGCATTAACTCTTTAACTCCCAGTGCACCACATGATGTTACGATGTGGAATACCGATAACCAAAAATCATAAAACCATGACAATGGCCAAACTTATTTCATTTATAAGCAGCTGTCTTCCGTACCACTTCAAGTGCATAAGTAGAATAACTGTGACTTTCACTTTTGCATTGTGGAAAAAGGACAGACAATTTTGTCCTCAGTAAGCATTCTTTTTTGTCTAATGAAAGCTTACTTTGTTTCCCCAATCTTGCTTTTCTTGCATCACAAGCCTTTAAACCAAATCAAAAGCTTTCACAACAGTACTGTACAACTTTGTAACGTCTATGAGCATAGTGCAAATTATTATATTGTTATTCTTCCTTATTATTTACAACTTTTACAGCTTAAATATTTATAATGGCATTTGTACAATTTATATAAAAATTCTAAAAATCAAAACAGAAGAAAACACATTCTTATGTTGCTTCCTCAGTAAGAGGAATTACAAACTCATTAGGTTTTAATACCTCTGCATTTACTTTGTATTCCAGATAAAACTAGTTATAATCACTTGGCAGCACTTGAGAAGTCATCTCAGTACAATTATTGTAGCTGCATGCTTAGTAATAGATCCCAGATTTCTGTAGGTGTTAGACGAATAAACCCCAACAATGTAGAAAAATGTTTTCCTGTTTGTACACTGACTTCTTGAAGGATGTCTGTATGTCTCTTTGGCCACTGTTTCTCTGATGGATCAAACACTGCACCTTGGTCACTGAATTTGACTTTCAGAATTCCCCAGAATTAGCTTATAGTTGATCGTCATAGATAGCAACAGAGGAGTTTTGAGTCACTTTCTTGTCTTGTCCAGGCTAAGTTGTCAGTCTTTTATTATTAATCAGATCTGAACTGACATCGGTCATGAAAGGTTCATTCCAACTGCTAAATACGTTCCTAACAGTGTCAAGAGAGAATTGACAAGTATGCCATTTTCAAATATCTGTTCCATGCCATGGACTGATTTAAAAAAAAGCATATTTGGTCTTCCACTACGTTGTCTCTCTACCAGAAAGGTCTCTTGGTTTCCTCTGCACTCAAGGTGTTAGGTGCCATCTGAGTAACCTTAAAATGTCTAAGATTGTTTGTAGGAATACATCAGCAATGCATACAAGCTGTGCCTTATGTTTAAAAATCAGTCATGAGAATTCCTTGGAAGGAGTGTAGCTTAAGTACCTGAAGGATAGCTGTCACTGCTAGAAGCCCTTTTGTTGTTTTCCTGTTTGTTCTTTTATTTGCTTAATCTGCAGCTGTACAGTATACATCCGTCTCTGGTGTGAGCACATGGTGTGAGTCTTATTGGTCTAGTGAACACTAGGAACAGAAATTTCTTTATCTACTTCTCTTGGGTGATGGGCAAATTAGGGCAGGCAGAGTTGGGTTGAGATTGCTGGCGAGCAGGTCATATAGGCACTGCTCGTGGTACCTGGGTCACGGCTAACCTGCTCTCAGAGACCATGTAGCAGCTTAGTTGCTGCTCCTGGCATGGTGCTTTCCCCAGCATCTGACTGAATGCAAGCAGAAATGGAAAAACACTGAGTCATACGTACCTTCATGAGGGGACTAATACTGCTCTAACACATGGCAAGTTTTCACTAAGATGACTGTCAGCAGAAACCTAAGGTAGGTAGTATTTGGAACTTGAATTTGCTTACCCATTAGGGCATGACTAATTTTAAGCTCTGCCCCAAGTCAAAAATAGTCGTTTTTACAAATATTTTGTCTTCACTTGTCCATATTGCCGTCAGACCTGTCAAAACATGCTACCTGCTTTCCTAACCAAGTATGGATGGAATGTGTTAGAATATTAAGAGTAGTTTTGGTGAATGTGCAGGGTTTTGACGTGTTTGGAGGGCAAAAGAGAAAAAGCAGCCAATCAAAGGAAGAGAAGGAGCTGGGAGCCTCCTGAGAGCCAGCTCTGCTACCAAATACCAGTGCATTCTTGGTCAGGTACCTCATGCTGCAGCTCCTGAGATGGCCATTTGTGATCCTAGATGCAGCTCTCCTTGTCTGTAGGTGGTTAGACTTGTGCTCTACCTCCTAATTACTTGGCCTTGCTTTGTGCTTTATGCCCTACCAAGCTAACTTTGTTTTCAGCCAGCATGTACCCACTGTAGGCTTTAAGGCAAGAAAGCCTTAATCCTAGATTGTAATAACAGTATAGAGAGCCAAACCTCAGTCCACATTTGTGCCAAAATCTGTAAAGTTCCCAAGCAGTTAAACTGGGGAAGTTTTAGTGGGTAGTTACATATATATATATATATATATATATAATAAATATATCTATATATTTAACTACAGTGAGATTGTTTTGTCGGCTGGGGAAATGGCAAGCACATGTGATTGCTCTTTTTCTTTCTCTTCTGTTTGGCCCGTTTTGTACTGTGTGCTGATTAGAATCCAGTGCAGCTGCTGAAGTGAAAGAGCTGCAAATAAGTAACACGCATGAAACACACTTGACATGGCTTCGTAGACAGTTGCAACCTATATCTCTTGGCACATATCATCATTCTTCTGACAGGTCTTATAGCGTTGGTTGTTCTTTGTTTTTTCTTTGGAAAATGTAGGCTTTTTGTTGTTTTTTTGCCTGCCGGAGTGCTGCTCAACCGGTTGCTGCAGAGCAGGACAGAAAGAAGTCTGTATGCTGCTGGGATGCAGAGAATAGCCTCCCTTTGCTTCTGACCCCAAAGCCCAACTCAGACCGGGAAAAACACCCCTCTCCTCAGAGTATCCCCTGGGCTCGGCTCCCCTTTTCCTTCCAGAAGGTTCTGCTTTCCGGGCGCGGGGCTTCCCGCAGCGCTGGCCGCTAGGGGATGCTCCTGGCCCGGCGTCGGAGCAGTGCTCTCGGCTGCTCCCTGCACGGTTCCCGGAGCTGGGCGCTGCCACCGGCCCGGGGCTATGGGGTTCTTACAATGGCAGAGCTGCGGTACGTCACACCGTGGTTATTCAGTGCTCCGACTAGCTTTCATTATTCATCTGGTCTTTAGGAACGGACCCAGATCTCTGTGTTCAGCTGAGACTTCAGTTTTGTTCTTAAACAGATACAATGGAAAAGACGTATTTAATTAAGAAAGAGACCACTCAGCATCTATGGTTTCTCTATGAAGGCATGTATGTGAAATTAGTTCCGTATTCAAGTTAAAAAAAAAAAAAAATCCTTAAGTAAAAAGCAAAATATAAAGCTTAAAATATATACAGAAATATCCTTCTCATCTTTTATTGCTCTTCCCGAATTGCTCTGTAACGTGAGGTATCTGCACAGAGAGCACAGGATTTCACGTGGCTATGGCATGAGGGTATAATATAAAGAGAGTATTTTTAAGGTAATGAAGTGAGATATTCAAACATTGTGAAATGGCAGACTTGAGGATGTTTACAATAGCCCATTTCTTCTTTTGCATCCGAGCACAGTCTTTACCTTTGTAATCATGTTCTGCCTCTTTCTTTCCCCTCTAAGCCCTCACCTCCTATGGGATTTCTGCCTTATCCAGACAATTTAGAGATGCATAAGTTTGTGCAGTGAGAGTCTCTTCATTTCTTACAGTTGGATGCTGTGCAGTAGATAAATCATAGGCTACAGGAAAGGAAGTATGCAGGTGAGAAGTTGAATAAAACTGAAAAATTGGACTGTAGTCTCATCTCTGCCAACGAGGTTCAGTAAAGACAGTCAATTTTTCATATCGTGTGTGTATTCCCCAGCTTCTATGTGCTGACAGTGAGATCCTATCCTCTGATTAATCAGAAGTGTTGAACACCCACATCTACTCCTGAAGTCACAAGAGAGTTGTGTTTTGAGTCTACAGAATAATGAACAGTGCTATCTATTATGCCAGCTCATGTGCTAGATGTCTTAGATTTTGTGTACCTCTATCTCTCTGACTGTAATCTCAGTGTACATCTTTTGTCATCTGTAGAAGACAGATGCACGCTTCTTCAAGGCTGCAGTGAAAATAATATGTCTGAATCACTCATATCTTCTAATGATGAGCACTAAGGAAATGCCTGGACAAAGTAAATGCATCTGTCTTCAAAGCAGATTTTGAACCATAGATAAGAAGTAAAGCCCACTGCCCAGGATCACAAAGTGAGCAATGAAACAACTGAAAACACTGCAGTGATCATCTTAAAAAGAGCATTGCCTATCTTTTGCATTAAGTAAATCACTATTAGTTCTATGTAATAAAAAGCTTATAAACAATTCGTTAATCAAACTGAGACATGCATTTAGGCTGAGTCTAGATTGCGCTCTAATTCTGCAATTTCCGAACAGAAATGTGCTTGATTCTGTAACCTGACTGATACTGCTTAATGTTACTGTGTGTGTGGAGAAAATACAAAGCGAGCAACTCAGAGTACAGTTGGTGATAGCACTTCTTAATAGGGAAGAAACACTTCTTAATAGGGAAAATAGTGTAGCTTCAGATAAGGTTCAAAAATATTCCTTAATTCTGATTTCTCTCCTCTCATTTAGCTTCTTGAGTAAATTGTGTAAAAACAAAGTCTGTTTTTTTTGCCACAAGGAGCAAGGAACTTAGCTGTTGGAGAGTTGAAACGTGTGTATAAATGCGCGTTTTCTTTCAGTGGATACTCATATGCCCTCCCTGGTAACTATTCTGAACACAGGCTCCCTTTCCTATGAAGGAGAATGAGGCTCCTATCTTTCTGTCTCCTCTTTCTGGATATAAATAAAACAATTTTATGGAACATGCTGAGTGACTTTGCTTCCTGGTGCACAGGAAGCACATGCTCTGCAAAGCCCAAGGGGGGGGGGACAAGCTGTGTCATTCCACAAGCGTTAGACTCAGTAGCAAATAAACAGCAATACCATGTGCGTAGCTTCTCCACGTGTGCCCTTTTACTTATCTATTCAAATTCTGTTTTATGCAAAATTTTAGTTACGTAAATTGCTCTCTAAGCATTTGAAAAGAGATGCTGAAAGATTTGCAGATGGTATGTGTCAGTGTGATAAGCTAAGGAAGCTTCTTTAGTTTAGCCGGTAAACTCAGCTGCCTTCTTGCCTCTCCAACTTGTTTTCTTTCTTCTAAGATGTTTAATTGTAGAATCGCAGAATGCCTTTGGTTGGAAGTGGCCTTAAAGATCACTTAGTTCCAACGCCCTGCTGTGGGCAGGGCTGCTACCCACTAGATCAATCTGCCAAGGGCCCCATGCAACCTGGCCTTGAACACCTCCAGGGATGCATCATCCACAACCTTCATTCATAGGAGAGGTGCTCCAGCCCTTGGATCATCTTCATGGCTTCCTCTGGACCTGCACAAGCAGTTCCACATCTTTTTCATGTTGGGGGCCCCAGGCTTGGACACAGTACTTGAGATGGGGGCTCATGAAGGCAGAGTACAGGGGGACAATCCCTTTCCTCTCCCTGCTAGTCACTCTCTTTTGATGCAGCCCAGGATACAGTTGGTCTTCTAGGCTGCAAGGACACTCTGCTGGCTCATGTCCAGCTTTTCGTCCAACAGAATCCCCAGGTCCTCTTTCAAAGGATCGCTCTCAAGTTATTTTTCTCCCAGTCTGTACTCATGACTTCTCTGACTCAGGTGCAGCACCCTGTACTTGGCCTTGTTGAATCTCAGTAGGTTCACGTGGTGTACTTTTCAAACTTGTCCAGGACACTCTGGATGGTGTCCCTTTCTTCTGTTGTATCATCAACTGCACCACTCAGCTTGGTGTCATCAGCAGACTTGTTGAGGGTTCACTCAATCCCACTTTCTATGTCATAAATACAGATGTTAAAGAGTACTGGTCTCAGAGTGGACCCCTGGTAGACACCACTCATCACTGACCACTTCCTGGACATAGAGATGTTGTCCTCAACCCCCTGGCTGTGACCATCTAGCCAATTCCTTATCCACCCAATAGTCCAGCCCTGAAATCCATGCATTTCCAGTTTAGAGAAAAGAATATGATGTGGGACCATATCAAAGGTATTGCACAAGTCCAGATAGATGGTGTCATTTGCTCTTCCTTTGTATCCTGATGCCATCACTCCATTGTAGAAGGCCTCTACATTGGTCAGGCACAGTCTGCACTTGCTGAAGCTGTACTGGCTGTCTTCCTCATCTTGTGTGTGACTTAGCATAGCTCCCAGGAGTATCTGTACCATGATCTTCCCAGGCACAAATGTGAGGCCCACCAGCCTGTAGTTTCCTCAGTCTTCCTTTGTGCCTTTTAAATATTCAAATCCAGTAAAGCAGCTCAGAAAAAAGGCTGAAGACCTCATTCATAATAATTCAGCCCGTGTGTCTGTGTTAAAAAGCAAAAGTTTATTTTGACATTGTAATTTGGGCTGGAATGTACTAGCTGATACATAACACAAGCTGTGATTTTTATTTCCCCATAGAATCATTATGAAACTGTTTTGTTTTCTCCATAGTGTGACTGAAATAAGAGTGTAAAAGAAATGCAACATCAGAGACGCTAATTTAAATATCCACACTATAGCTGCAAAGGATACAAACTAGAATGCACCTTCAGTCTAAATAGAATCTTAGAATCCTCAGACAGATCAGGTTATTTTGAGCCCCGTCTAGCTTGACCTTGGATGTCTCCAGGAGTGGGGCAGCCACCACCTCTCTGGGCATCCTGTGCCAGTGCTTCACTTCCCTACTGTAAAAAAAAAAAAAAAAAAAAAAAAGAATTCTTATGTCTAATCTTCCCCTCTTTTAGTTTGAAGCTATTTCCTCTTATCCTATCACATGATAGGGAAGTAAATGAAATATCGAGGCCAAGTGCTCAAGAAACTTGATTTAAATTCCTGAATGATTTAGGAACCTTAGCTCCATTTACTGCTCAGATTGTGGTATTTACAAAGATGTCTTGCTCCCAATTCACTACTGTGTGTTGACAAACCTTCCCAAGAGGAGTGAAAGAATGATGGTGGCTCCGGAGGTTGTTAAAGTATTGTCATTATTTTAGGTAATTTTTCATCAAATGATAGATCAGTTTCTTGAACTTTGGTATGGAATTAGAAAAATTGCTGGAGGCTTCTAAAATTTCATATCACAGAGGGAAAAAAAAGAGGCGGTTGCAGAGAACAGAATTCTTAAATTGTTAGAAAAATTTCCATCAGTATGTAACACTTCTAAAGCTATGGAGGTCAGAGTAGCTTTTATTACTTCTGTGTCTTACTGCCACTATAGCATTTTTTAATACTATTGAGCAAGTTACAGTGTGTTTTCCTGTTCTTTTATGTTTAGTTTGACTTCAGTGTCTTGACTTGAGGATTAAGGTCTCTTTAATAACATCTTTTTTAATATATCTGCTTTTACGAGTGAAGGTATTTGAACAACCTTAACACTGATCAAGTGAAGCTTTTTGTAAAAGAGTAGATGAAACTGGAGTTTGGTCAGGAAGATGTGTTGTAAGAGGCTATGAGGCAGGAGAGTATCACAGAATCTTGCTTGTACCATGAGGGAACTGAGACATTTTCAGGTTGTGCCCAGCACTTCTGCTCCTTGCAGGGAAACCCATGCTATCTGTGGATGCTTTGGGCACCACATTTTTATAACAGCATTGAGATGTGCTCTTTGTCTCAGTAGTTCACTGTGAATTTTGAGCATACGTTCCTCATTTGGGATGTCCTCTGGCCTTCCTGCATGAATCTCCTGTTTTTAGATATGGATGATCACTGCTATCTTACACCTCACAGTCTGTAAGGTATGAAAGTGTTGGTGCTTTTAGAAAGGGGCTGTTTGGGAATCTCAGTCAAGGTGATTTCAAGAGGAAGAGTGAACGGCTAGGCGCTGTCAGCAGGTGGGCTGGGCACATGGCCAGCCTGTCCTGCTGGCAATGGAGACTGGAGACAGAATCTCTGGTCTCAGCTGCTCAGCAGATCAAAATGTGTACACTGACAGATTGCTTCCCAGCACAGCAGGGTGGCTGGTCTGGTGGGGTGAGTGACTGCTCATGCCTGGGGATCGGGAGCATCAGTTCATCACGGTGATGTCTGCTTATGTACAGTCGGGATGGTGGGAATACTTTCCACATTTTTTTCTCTTGCTTTATTTCAGTGACATCTCGTCAGTCAAAATAGTTGTATTGGTAATTTATGATGTGACATGCAATAAGATATGCACTTTGGCCATTTTTCATATGTTTTGCTAATGATAGGTCACACAGTTGCACTGGGAGGTTTCAAAGATTAAAGCCATCAGAAAAGGTAGCCCTGGTGACTGATATTCTCTGACCTAGTGACCTACAAAAGGTCATAGTACCACACTAAATAAAGCTGTCTCAAGCTCATCACTTCTGTTGGTCTCCAGCTCAGATTTTAAAGGGATGATCAAGCTTGACTTAAGGACTTTCAGGATTTATCTGCCATGTCCATAAATAGGCAGTTTTAATTACTTGTTCATTCCTTATGTTAAAAACATTATTGCTATCTTTAGCAGGAATTGGTTCAACTTCCTTGTAAAATGAATGATATTTTATAAGTAGCCTCTTCCCTCCTACTTAGCAGAAGGTATAAGTTGGCTGGATTTATTTTATATCTTAATAGATATGATTCTGGATTGTATGCAGAATGGGCTCTAGATGCAAGAAGGCCCTTTTTAATACAATGTTGTACAGTCTTCCCAGTGTTGTGCAATTATCTGAGCACGTAAATGTGCTCCCATCCATGCAAAGTAAAGACTCATCTTGTAGTCTGCACAGTGTGACAATTGCAATGTCTTCTCTGTGCAAGAGGCACTGAAACACCTCCCCTCAGCTCAGTCTTTAAAAAACAGGAATAATATAGAAATCCTTCACAGCAGGCGTTTGAACCTGAGCTAAGTAGGTATAAAATGGCAGCATGAGTCAGCAGTAGAGTGGTCATGCTAGGTGCCACATCAAGCAGAGTCAGCTCCACTTGAGAAGTCCAGGACTCCAAGCAATGGTGCCATGCCAGAATGGGCAGGAATGCAGGAAAGATCATGCTGCCATTTTCACATGTCCCTTTGAATTGTTTGAAACTCAGTCCCAATACTGATTGTGAAGTATTCTCAGGACTGGAAACAAGAAGAATACAACTGTCCCTTGTGCTTTGCCATGCCATTCTGTATGTGGCTCATGCAAGAGAAAACTGAGTTTGGGACTAGTCTACCCAAATTAACCCTTCAGGTTAAAGCTTTACTGTACAGATGTTCACCAGCAGATCGCCTGCTTTATGACCGTTCATACAATATATCTGATAAATTTAGCCCTGGGCATCGCACTTGTTGTGCTAGCTTTTTATTTTATTGTGTTTCTTGTTGCTAGTGCCTTTGAAACTCGGTGGAACCCTGATGGGGTGTCTCAGTCTTCTATTTCCTGTCTCCTTTGAGCTACTGCATTGCAATCATCTGCCAAAGATTAGTGGAGTCAAGGAAATGGAGCACCTTAAGTGACTGACAATACTGAGCAGATATCCTGCTATTTTTGCTGAGTGTTTACATGTCTCCAGACTGCAGATAGGTGAGCTGGATTGAATGCATAGAAAGTTTGTTACAGCTTTATCTTATAATACGTAATGTCAGCCTTAATTTGATATGATAATTATACAATTTTAGCAACTGCTAACACCTGTAAATTCCTTTGCCAAAGATGCAGTTGTGATGTCATCTTACACCATGCGATTGCATGTAAATTGGGGTTGTACTCATTTAATGTTATGGTTAAAAAATTGCATCTCATGCAAATTGGCTAATGCAGTGAAGTTCTTGCAATAAGTCAGTGTGAAACTGAGGAAAGTTGTTCATGATAAATGATATCATTTTCTTCCTGAAGTCTCCAGACTGTACATGGAGTCTGCAGCCCATTTCATTATCTAACAGCTTTAGGAATGAGAACATAAAAAGAAACCACCACAGGGTGGTTGTCCCAGTAGTAGCGGCTGGCACTGGAATAAACCTTATAGGACCTATAGAAAGCATTTGGCAGAGGTTTAGCTAGTGAAATTGACAGTTGCAGCTTAGAGAATATATACATACATATATATACTAAGGAATGTGCATTTTGGCTCTAATAGCAGCAAATTTTTAACTGCATTAGAAGTATTTTACGGCCTAAATCAATATTTACTTTTCAAATGAGACTCTCCCACTCCTTTCTCCTACAATTTTGTGGAAGTGGATTTGTTGCAATAGTGTGTAGACAGTTTTATAATTGTTTTGTTTTTTTTTTAACTTATTCTGAAACAAAATACAAATTTTCCATTAACATTATCGAATGTTGAAGTGGGGAGGGCCCTTCCGAAATAGCTAGATCTTTGTTCACTCCCTGATTCTAAAACCAGTATTCTATTGGAACCCCCAATTAAGCCAATTTATTCCATGTTTCATTTCACTTAGCAACAGAAATGTAAGCTACGGCCTCTGGCCCTAATGAAATCCTTTAAATGCAGTCTACATAGCAAAAGGTTAAGGGGGAAAAAAACACAGTTTAATTTCCCAGTCACGCTTGATGGAAGTCTTCATAAATATTCTTGGTGATGGAGTTTTCTAAATGTAGTCAATTTGTAGTCTAGAAGTTGCTATATTAAAATTACATACATGAGAACGGTTGGAGGGCAGTGGGATACAGCACCTTCCAGCTAAATTGCTAATCCAAATTGGGCCTTCGTCAATCCCTTACAAAGTTGTCAGCATCCACTGACCTAGATGAAATGCATTGCTGGCTGCAGACCGGTTCCCAGAGAGGTGAGCACATCAGCAGAGCAATCAGCTGGCACTAATTGGCACCCTGGTCCACAGCCTCAGCAGAGAGTCAGGGGTCTGACTGGGAGTGGAGGTTGAAGTGCTCTCTCAACCTTAAAGATGGTACCCTGGGTTGGAGTTTCGGACGCACGTGTAATGCTGTACATGAAGTTCAGTTGTGCATTGTGCTCTGCCAGGCTTGGACTGTAACGAGGGAGCTGCACCCTGTGGGGCCTCCTTAGGGCTTTTTGGAACTCTGAAATCTCACTTTTTGGAACTCTGAAATCAAAATAAGTGTGTATTATCTTAAGCTAAAACTTTTTCACATCCGTGTCCAGCATACCTGAGCACCTTCGTGCTGCAAACTTTTCCACCTGTTGGGCTCAGGCTAAAAATTAGTGTTGCCTAAATATTAAAAATATACTGTTTTTTGAGTAGGCTTATGAAGTCCTGTTCCTGATAAAAGCATAGTAATACACGGTCCCTGTAGGCTTGGAGTTGTTCCCAGATCAGAAGCATTTGTGAAAGTTTATTATTGTCCAGTATAATCCCCAAAGTCTTGCATTTAAGTTTATTTATTTATTTATTTATTATTTTTTTTTGCTGCTTACAAAGTTACTGTCATTCAGGCAGGGTAGAAATAATGTCATGAACTACAAGCTGTCAGCCCATTCAGCATGAACAGGGTGAGTGAAGTGACACTAAGAAAGGAATACCCATGTAATGTTTTAAGCCAGGCAGCGAAAGGTGATAAAATGTATTGTCTGAAAAAGAAGTCGAGCAAATTTTCTTTACCTCTATTTACCCTTCAACATACTGACAAATAACGAGCAGTGATGAGAAAAGACTGATTGTGGTGCTAAGGAGGAAAAAATAAGATCCTTTGGTGGAGGTTAGTGTGTTTCACAAAATATGTGGTGTTTTCAGAAGGCAGGTCTTGTGCACCTATGTATGGTCCATATTTGATAAAGATGAAAAGAAGGTTCTGCATAGAGCATGAATATTTCCACAAACCAGAGCATCCTTTCTTTTTCTTTTTTTTTCTTTCATAGCTTTGCAGTAATGGAGTTACTGATGATGATTGGCTGCAGTTTTTTCCCCTCTAAATCAAGTAACAAAAGGCTCACAGCCACAAGCAAGATGAGGGAGTTCTGAGTGTATCACCCTCTTCCAGTCACTTGGCAGTCCTTGTTCCCTGCTTCTATGGTCTGCCACTGGAGGATTTGGTGTATGTTTATCTTGATAGACTCCTACTGGAACAGCACAGAAGGGAAGGCAACATCTGCACCCCTGAGCAGAGGAATGTCAGCTGCTGGGAGAAGTCTGAGAGTTTGCAGATGGACTCAGCTCTCAGTACTGGAATTGCCCAATGCAGAAATCACCCTGAAAAATGTTTCGGTTTTGATATTTTGCAGTGAAACAAAGTGGTGTCCTAAATGCATAAAATGTTACTATTTGCAAATTCCCACCTATTCGTTTACGTTTCCGGAAATAGTACACCTCTCTGCAGTCTGGACATTGCCCCAGGTGGTGTCTGACTCTTAACCCAAATCAAACAGTAACCGCTCAGACACTGTCTGGCTCTCACGCAGTGGACAGGGAAAGCACAACAGCCTTCCAGTTGCCTCTTACAAAGTCCAGGCAAGGATTTCCCTCAGGAAATCTTCAGCCTGTTTTCTTCATCGTCCTTTAGGGCAAGACTTTAGGGTCATGGTCCCCATTGCCCTCTGCATTGCTGCAGGGCCCAACACACTTGATGAGCAGACCACATAGTGCTAAGGGTGCGATAACAATATGGTACTGCGAAGAACATAGGCTTTCATTTTTCTTAACCTATGTATCTTAACCTAGGAGTTGCCAGAATATGGCTTTGAAGCTGTAAATGGATCATTGGCTGTGGAGATGTGGCTGCCAGTCTAGCTATTAAGGTCACTGGCAGGATTTGTTTGTTGCAGGGTAATTCAGCTCCCAGGCTGCTAAAAGAGAAAAGCCAGTGGGTTCCTCCAAAACTGCCATTGGGCTGGCTGCAGGCCCCAGCTGCATGCTCTGCTCTGGCTTGCTTTGCAGCAGTGCTCCTGCAAGCTGTGATCTGCTTGCTTAGCACCGGCAGCCTGGTGCCTAAGGCTGCAGCTCCTGACTCTGCAACGGACAGCAGCCTTCCTGCCTGGAAAACTAGGGAGCTTCTGTTTGCAAATAATAGATTGGAAATGCAACAGTACTTAAACGTGTATGCAGACAGCAGCAAGCATTGTGAACTGCCCCACTCATCTTTAACAAAATGTATCATTGCCTTCACGAGCTGGATGTAATACGAGGTTTATACCTGAGATCCCTGTTTATTTGGTGTTTACTTGTACCCATTTATTTGGCTTTTTGGCCTGGACTTGCACTATAGTCATCTTCAGACGACAATGAAAATAGTAACTTATATATGCTGTGGGCCTAAATAACAACTGGTGCCTTTGGGAAAGGGAGCAAAGTGAAAGTAACTGCTGTTTAAAAAAAATAAAATGAAAAGGTTAGTATTCTGAGAGTAAAAGAACACAAATGTTTTTTGCATTCAATGAAAAATAATTATACTCATAATTATTAATTCAATTATGTTAAGAAAAGAAATTATATGCTTGTTTTGGAGAAAGATTTTTGGTATTACAGACAGTTAAAATGGAAACTCTGGTGACAGTGCGCTGAGGGAACCATCTAACGAAAGAGATCTCTCAGACTGAATTCTGTAACATTTTTCAGTCTTTTTGTTGAATGCAGGATAGTTTGGCTGTCCTAGTTCATTTTCCTGTACGACTAAACTAAGCAGTGCAGCTTTGTACTTTCAGATTTTTCTATGAACCCCATGCCATCTCAGGAAACTCACGTTAATCCTGGGGAGGGCCAGAAGAATCTACTAACATACTCACACTGCCAAAGTAAATGATGGCTGGATTCCTGAGCTAATCTTTGCCTTTGATCTTGTGTATCAGAAAATTTATTTGGTAAAGCAGTGATGAAAAAACTTCTGATCATTCTGAAGTATCAGTTGCAAATAGTCTAGACCTTCTGAATTTCAAATAAATCAGTACATGTTCCCCCCCCTCCTTTCCAATCCTTGGTAATATCCGTAGAAAGTTTATAATGAAGCAATTCAGAGAGTAGCGTTAGCCATTCTTTTTCTGACACTTAAAGCCTTGTATGCAAAATTGCATGACAAGTTGTGTCAGTGTGTGGAAATCTGACTGCATTTTTATCTCTGAAAGTTGCAGCAGAAGGAAATGGCAAATTTTGCCTTACAGTTATTCCTTGTCGAATATACTTTTTACTTTCTTTCCCCGACGTACCATGGTGCTTCTGTTCTCATATTACTGCACAGAAAATAACATAAAAGCACGTTAATGACACATGGCCATGTCTTTCTAGTGGTGGCTTTCCAACATGGAACTTAGTGATCTATACCAATATTTCTTGGTTTAATTTTCTACGTTTTCTGTGTTTGTCAGATGATACTGTTTTGTGTTTTGGTTCATACTGGTTTTGCTTTGATGGTTCTTCGGTTGCCAGTTTATTGGATGGAGTCTCCATTTTCTTGTGTAACTCTGCAGAATGTTACTGAAACTCAATCTTTGAGTCTGTTTTAAGTGTTTTCTGGAAAGGGGCTATTTTTGTATTTTTTATTTGGTTGCTTTTGGTTGGAAGGTTTGCTTTTATTTTATGTAAAATACAGCCTAGTGTTTTGCAAAATGCCCGCTTTTTCACTCTGAATAACATGTTCTTGTTTCAGGACTTTCTGAAGTTTACACTCGTGTAATAACAAAACTGATAACTTTTACTAGTTACTGTGTAACCTATATCATGATGAAGCCCATGCAGGAAACAGTTTATACTCTGGACAGAGATTTTACAGATCAGAAACTAGGATACACAGAGATTGGGTTGCCTTGTTGATAATTAAGGAGATTTAGGACAGAGCCCTGCTCAGAACTTGTGCATGTTTTAAGGCTTCTCCGTCTTGCAAGCACACATCATCAAGGTCTTATTTATTAGAACTTTTCCTTCCATAAATGTGTTACCTGTCCAAGTTCCCCGTATTTTGCAGGGAGGGAGAGGAATCATTCTTCCAATTCCTAAATGGGTATATTACTCATTGTGTTAGTATGGTCTGTCTCTGTTGTATCCAAGGTTGCTGTATAGGCCTGAACTAAGCCTGCCAAGCAGACCCTTCCCTTTTTCCAGAGGTGAAGGAGCGCCTGCAGATGAGAGTGAGAGGCTGCTCAATCTGCCCACATGCCACCCAGCCAAACCCCAGGCCTTGCCTTTGATTCATGGTGGATGCAGAGGCTTTTTTAAGGATGTTCTGCTACTGCAGGTGGCAGCAAACACATCCTTGGAAGGCCAAAGGATGTTGGCAGTTTCTGCAGGGACCACAGTGAGCAGGAGAGAAGACAAGAACTTCCAGCTGTGATTTCTAGTCTTGCTCAGGCCTGAGGGAAAATGCAGAAAAGGAGATGCCTGCTGCGCATCTGTTGCTAGGAATGGCTTGAGTTATTTATGCAGTTGTTGCAGTTTATGACGATGTCTCCAAACTGGAGAACTCATTTTCTGGTCATTTGTCAGTCACCTGGAATTGCAAATCCAAGCTGACAGAGCACCAAACTGCCTGCTGCTCATTACCTAATGGTATGGAGGTATGTCTTTGCCTGCATTTGGGCACAACAGTAAGGAACATCTTTTTAAAAAATTAATAGCAATGAAAATAATATTAAGCATAATCACTAATCTGTTAATAAACAGTGGACTCATTATTTTTTTCTTTACTACTCTGCTTGATAAATACCAGAAAAAATTAATCTGCTTGTGGTGTTTTTGTTCCCTTTCTATTTTATTTTATTTTTTTTCCATTTTGCTCATGATTTTATTTAAAGGAAGAGTCACTTCTCACATATTGGCTTGACAATTTATAAGCATTTGTTTGTGCTGAATTAAGCACATTTCTAAACTTTGTGTGTTGCTGCTGACAGTTTGGGAATTGATTTTTATCCCTAGAGAGATGCCTTTTTGTCTTTAAGGCAAATTGAAGTTGACTGCTGGAGCATTCCCTGGTAAGAGAGAATCTACTGTAGGGATATTTTTCCACTGAGAACTCATTTTTAACTGAGGAGCTTCAGCAAGGTCATGTTTTTCAGGACACCAATAAATAAATAAATGTCACAGACAAATTAAAAACATTAGCTTTTATAGTAAATAAGTAGGAGCAAATACGACCAAGCTTTTTTCTCACATAATGTTTTGTCAGGGAAGTGTGCCTAGATGTGCAATAGGTAACAGTTTTCCAAGCTTTTATTCCGAATGCATGTTTTAACTGCTAGTGTGGGCAATGGCAGAAAAAGATTTTACCCACCTGTGTTTTCTCAGGCTTGTTATGAGTTTAAATTAAAGGAGCTCTGTAACATGTTTAGGAGGTTAAGATTCTTTCAAGAAAAGGTTTATGGCTTGTCCTCATTAACATAGAGCGGGGGTTGTAGACATAAATGGATTAATGAGCTGTGTGCGAGTATGCAGGATGCAATCTGTTCACATCAAATAGTGCTAGATATTCTCTTTTTATTCTGTACTCAGCCCTGCATATCCAACCACAGAGAATATTTTTCTGAGCTATCTCAGACCTATACCCACCTTGTTCTAGCATCCATAAAGATGCTGGGATTCATTCATGTATCTGTCCCTCCAGGGTTTTTTTTTTTTTTGGCACTAAATTTTACATTTCTAAATATAGGATCCTATTAAATGATTCTGCTAAAATAAAATATTGTAGATGTATGTACCTGCTGTCTTTTATATAATCAAAATGAAAAAAACTATCTCACACCTGAACAACAAAGATGAATATACATGTCCTAGTCAGTAGTCTTGTGTTGCGATTTTTTTTTTTGTGATGGAACCTGTCCAAATACTGGTGAGGTAGTGCACAAACCTCATATTAAACTCATTTACTGCTTCTCTTTGCAGCGATTGCATCTACTTTTATTTTCAGTTATTTCATTCTCTTTAATCTCAGTCTTTTTATAAACTCATATATTCCTAAGACCCAAGTAAGACAAATATAAGTAAGAAGACAAACTTTTTCAGCCTGTGAATAAGATAACAAAGGATAAAGTCAAATCCGCTTGTTTTCATTTTGTGGATGAAAATCATGCCAACTTAAAGCAATTTTTCAAGCACCTAAGTAAGTTCTAGGAATGAATTTCTTGAGGAAAGTCATCCTGGTGGTTATAAAATCTAGGAAGGAGTTTGAGCTCTCTGCAGTCTTTCTTTAAACCTTCATTAAGATCTTCTCGTTGAGTTTTCCATACGTTTGAGTTCTGAAAATTTGACTTTTCTCAGTGTGTTTCTGCAGATGTCATTATCAATTGTCAGAATTTTGATTTGCATCTCTAGTCTTTATTTTCCCTTCTCAAATTCCTTTTGTAATACGTGACAGTGCTCTCGTAGTAATTAACTTGACAAAGGCATCTGCAAAACCTGAGAAAGAAAATTTTCAATGTTCATCTTATTAAGAAAAAAAAGAAGAAAAGAAAGCATCCTAAAACATGTTTAAATGTTTTGTAGATATAAAAGAAAACACAAGGCTGGTATTTAAGATGGGATAGGTGAGGACTGACGGGAAGCAGAAACTGATGATGTTCTGTTGCAACTGGTGAGCAATATCCCAGAGCTACCATGCCACCAGATCCATGAGGCAGCCTACACAGTAAACAGTTCATCTTTTCTGCCCTGCTTTCAATTCCATATTTTTGTTAATTAATTTTTAAGCTTTTACTCAACTTCACCTTGGAACGACCATCTTTTCTTGAGACTATCTTTAAAATAGATCACAATGTCTATGAATAATATGAAGTCTGATTAATCATATTGTAACACTTTATACTCCTACTTTTTGTTTTGGCTAGGCTAGTTGGATGTTGATCATTATGGACACTACCTTTAATACCTTAATCAAACTTGTTTCTGTTTTGTCCTTTTGACTGCAGACTTTTGATGTTTAGAATTTACTTTGTTCTCAGTCCTTTTCTATTCTGCATTGAGCTTTACACCTAATTAGAGGTAATTGTTTCCTTGTTCCTTCAGCATCAGCCAAGCAAGCAAATCTTGGCTGCATGCGGGTCTTGGTCTCAGGAAAAATGTAGGTAAAACTTAGATAATTTAGTTTTTATCTCTATCTCTTTCATTGTTCTACAGCACTGATAAGTGTGCCTTGGGTATGACTTTACTAAGTTGTGAAAATAACGAAGATCTGTGTGTTGGAATGGTAGCCTGAATGTTACAGTGCTGTCACAAAGATTTTCACTAAGGATTATTTTTAACAACTCTCTCACTTTTTTAAGATTTGTACAGACTCTCTCTTTCTTTTTAATAATTTCACTGATTTTCTGTCACATTTTCAAACTTCAGAGTTCTGAGAATGCACTCCTATCTGAGCCTCAGACAAGGTATCTGAATGGGGTACAATTGGTGTCTAAAGATGGAATGCAAAATTACATTAATTAAATTTGTAGTTGTGCAGCAGGAGGGAGAACAATTTATAAAGGCAGAGGTAGGAGGAGAACTTTAAGTAGCAGTGCATGGCGAATGAGATGCACAGTCTGCATTATCAATAGGAGCTGCATGTCTAATCCACCAGACTCAGAACGGAAGAAAATGTACCCTGGGATGTCAGGTGTTAAGGGGAAGAATGGGCCCCTCACGTTCTTTGCGCTTACAAGCCGGCTTGTAACCTTTTGACTCTCTCTCTCTTTCTCTTCTTGAGTTTTGTTTCCTGAAAGGAAAAGGGGGTGGGGGGAGGTAGGGGAAGGAGATTTAAAGAGTGGAAGATCTGTTTCAAAGTACTGAGTACTGTAGAGTACTTTCAGGCTTCCCCCCCCCCCAAGAATTATTTGTTTTGTTTTGTTTCCTTAAAGAAGCAGTTGCTTTTCAGGTAAGGTGTTTAGACTTGAGATATAAATATCTTACTGAGTACCACTATCAACACTGTAATCTTTATGTGCTCTGCCGTTGGTGACATAACTTTTTTATCTTTCTAACTAAAATGAATGTAGTTTCACTTAAAAACACAGTAGAGGAGTAAAGCTTGTTTTGAGAATTAATGTTACACAGTATTGCCTTTTATATTCATTAGGTATTAGGAAAACACCCCCCAAATAACATGAAATTTCTTCTGTTCTCAAAGGATCTGCTAATGTGGCATGGTCATATATTCTGTCGATTGCACAACAAGAATGATCATGTTGAACTTGGATGTACTCTAGGCCTGATGATCCGCATATGTAAAGGAAAGGTTTAAATAATACTCTCACATTTCATCTCCTTGCTCTTTTTGAGTTAGTAAGTGTAGGAAATATCCTGGTGCGAGGAGGAAGATGCATGCACCCTAGGTGAGTGTTTACTGGTTAGAATAAAAGAAAATGTAACACATGCTGGAAAAAGTTAATGGTGTCTAATTAAGGTAGGTCTCCAATCTTCATGACTTTTGAGGAGAAAGGGCAGAAAGTGGAAAAATATGCCAAGAGCTACATTATCTGTCCTTGAAATCATCTCTTCTGCACTGATCCCATATTAGACTGTAAAAATGGAAACACAAAGGTGGTGTTTGTTTTCATTAATTATAGAGAGTCTTGCTCATAGAAGAGTGTCTTGAGAATCCTAAAGCAATTTTATATATTTCTGGCTAGCACAATGGATTTAAGAACTGTCCTCCTTCTAACTTTCAGTTGTTATTCGTTCATGATTATTTTGAAATAGCTCATGTTGCCTTTGCTTGGCTGTAATGTGGCAGCAATGGAGTGGAGCCAATAGAGGGGTAATTTTACAGCCAGCAATCAGGAAAAGGAAGAGCCCTTAGCCAGGGACTCAGCTGTGCCAGGAGGAGCCATTATTCTATTATTATTTCCAGCGTGGAGGCATTGTTTTAAGTTACATTAAAAACATCCTTTAAATGTCTTTATTTGTGTTGTAAATTTTCCATATCAACTTTTCCCAAAGAAAGGTGTGTGAATCTGTAACATATAAGCAAATTTAGTGCTTGAGGTCTATCTTGCTTAACAAGTTGTACACTAAAGGGAAACCTCAAATTAAAGGTAATTCCTCAATTTATAGAGCATGGAGGATCAGTGGGTTTGGACAAACATGGCAGGAGTTCTTGATTTCATAACACTTGCTGGGAACAACACTCTGGACAGCCTTCCTTACCATCTTTTCCTTGTGTTAAGGACTCTAGCCTCTTATGATTTAGGGGGTCAACCTTAACTTTTTCAGGAACTTAACATATAGGTGGCTAAAGGAGAGTGGATGAAGTCTATACCGTTATTCATGTGCATGGATTTGCATTATCTCCCGGAGGTTGTGTTTGTTGAAACCCACAATGGATTTGAATGTTAGAGGATGTGATGTGGATAGCTTTCTTGTTTTCAGTTACTCTGTCCTGGACAGTAAACATTTTATATTCAATACTGCTTTAATTTCACTGTGTAGAGCATGCGTTGTGAACTATTATTGTAATGGTCTCTATATTGAACATTATCATCACTTTTTAATAAATGTTTGAGGAGGCAAAAGCCTTCCATCTCTAAGGCAAGTGGCATTTGGTTTAAATGCAAAATAGTGAAATAATGTGTCCCAAGTCATTAGAACAGTTTGAGACACAAAAGGGAACAGAACCCAAATATCATAAATCCCTGTCCAGTGTCCTAATCCTGAGCCTATTTTTCCATTCAAAATATAAATTTCCATGATTATTATTTCTACTGGCAGAGCTTT
Source organism: Gallus gallus (assembly GCF_016699485.2). NCBI lineage: Eukaryota > Metazoa > Chordata > Aves > Galliformes > Phasianidae > Gallus > Gallus gallus. The sequence goes on from NC_052532.1 coordinate 98,955,697, forward strand.
CCAGGGATTTAAAGGTGACCTAATTTATTAAATGCTGTCTTATGTGCAAGACAGAAGCAAAATCCTTACCCCAGGGCACTTACTCAGTGGCCCTGATCCTGCAATCTGATCTCTGGAATGAATGTCTGAGCTAACACAAGCCATGCCGCCTGTTCAGAGAGTTCGACTGGAGTTTTAATGGAGAAGAGACATGTAGAGTGCAGGTTGTCTACAACATACTGAGTGAATTTCAGTACATTACCATTACTTCCCTCTTTTATTATGTGTTTCCCTGTGTCCTCTCCAAGCTTTTGAGCAGCTGTTGCTCTTACCTTAAGCACAGAGAGAAGTTTAGTGTGAATTGTTTTTTTCCAGCTCTGTGTGAGCCTTGATCTGTGGCACTACTTAAAGATGCTTTGCGATGCACCTTGAGATTAAAGTGCACCGCCCCTGCAGTGCATTGATCTTGTCTGGCCCAGAAAGGGGTTGTCATAGATCTGCTTTTGAAATCAGGACTCCCTCATGGGTTTTTCCAAGGCATCATCTCCATGTCATTGGGTTGGCAGGATATGAAGCTGAGGGTCTTTTTGAAGTTTTCCCTCGCACCGAGGGGTGTATGCTTGTCATGTGGCAGTCGTGCTAAGTTACACCCTCTTCTCCTTGTGTTCAATGTGGGATAACTTAGCGCAGTATTTAAATATGCCAGGTCTTTTTTTTTTTTTTTTTAAATCTTTTGTTTGATTTGCTATGTTGGAGTACTAAAACCAAGAGTAGAATCCAATGCTTGCAACTCACTTCTTGGAGAGAAATAAAACGCACAGGCTGAACTTCATGAACTAATTAAACTATCCTACAAACTTCTATCCCCTTGCAGCTACAGACAATAGTCTTATTTGAGGAAACACAATCATGTACTTCATCAGATATCACTTTCGCCAATATTATTTAGGTTTTCATGACTGCAAGGCAAACACCGCTTTAAAGGTTGTTTCTGTTTCTCACATTTCAGTCTTTTTTTAACAAGTACAAAAAAGTTAGTTTCCTCCATCAAATGACTCGTTATTGGAAAAGCAAAGTAGCATTTCATTACTCGAAGCTCTTCTTCCAGCAAAACTGTGGTACGTGGAAAATGTTTTACAACTTTCAGAGTTTATTTGATTTTGAACACTTTTGGTTATGTAAGTTTTAATAAGTAGCTTTAGTGTACCCCTAAAGGCACACCCCACACACTTATGTTGTGTGACCTAGGGTCACAAGTAATGGCTGCAAGCTAATTGATTGAGAAAGGCTTGTCTGACTGGGCCCCTTTGAGTCCTCCCTTTACATTCCTAAATTTCTGTAAAGAAGGCACTGGCAGCTTTGCCTGTCGAGAGGAGGGGTTGGGGGAAAGGGAGGAAGTTTCTCAGTTTCTGATTATGCGCAGAGTTTCCTTGTACCGAGCTTATGTTCTCCACCCACTACTTAGTAAGAGCTCCTTAACAACTTAAAGCTTTATCCCTCTGAGTACCAGAAAAGTGATTTGAGTAGTTATTGAGCAGGGAGAATAAACTGCTTGCTCCGGGCAGGGAGAAAGCTTATGGAAATGATATTAGACCTTCAGCAAAGTGCACAGCTGCATCATACAGAAGCCGAGACTCAAATTGACAGGCAAATAAGCCAGATCACGGAAGGGGCCTCTGTGTGGCAGCTCTGAGCTCCCAAGTGTTGGACAACTAGGCAAAAAGTGCACTGGAACAGGGCAGAAAATAGCACACTAACTTCAGGCAACTGTTGCATTTTCATGGTGAGTCCAGATTTGAAATGTTATTTGAAATGTAGCTGTTTCTGTTGTTTCTAAAATCCCTTCCGTTTTACCACAGCTATCCTTTTGCAAAGTTCATTGTGTTACAGATTATTTGTCCGGATGTGCACTGCAGTTCTGAACGGTGCAGAAATGCACAGGGATGGTCCTTTCCTTGCTGCTTGCTCTCTGTTTTTCCTTTGCTTGCTCCAGGAATCAGGTCCCATTCTCTAAAGCACGCTGCACGGCTTCCGATTTGCAGAGAAAGAGTTTTGCAACCAGCCATTGGTGTGCGGCTGCACAGAGGTGAATAAGTGTCCGGAATTTCTGTGCACAGTTTTCTGCAGTTTGAGCTTTGTGGCACCTCTGCATTGCTCCGTATTTCGCTGCCTTATCTTGAGAATGTATGGCACGGTCACTATGAAAAGAGCTTTGTGTTTGAATTCCTGGTGAGTCGAAGGGTCAGGGCCTATGAGTTATCTGCCTGCCAGCAAGACTCATTGCTGTGTCCCTTTATTTTCCAAGCTAAAATAGAAAAAACATGTGTCCTCACCCCTTTTATATAAACGCGTTTTGAATTCAGGTTTTACATGCTGTTTGTGTGTGCTTTGTTCTTTTGACAAACTTGGGGTTCTGAGGGGAAGCCAGTTTTATTCTGTCCATATTTACACTATTTTCTCAAGTTTTCTTACTGCTTTTTTTTTTTTTGCATTCCTTTGTTGTGATGCACATAAATTTTTCTTAAGACAACATTCAGTGATTCTGATTTCTGCTAAGAAGAGACAAAGGATTTATAGTTGCATACTTACCTCCAAAAATAGCAGGGAGTTATCTAAATTTTAGGTAAGTTGCAAAACTACAAAGATAAGGCTTTCATAACTTTTGTCTCTCTTAAGGAGGGAAACAGAATACTCCTGGATAAGTAATAGTGTAGTGGTAATAAATCTGATCTGAGTTATAATGTTATTCCAGTCACTGGGTTCGTTTGAAAAAGCTGCTTTATTAGCACAGCAACAGAATTAAACACTAACACGTTGACAGTAACATTAGAAATAAGTTTGCAAAAACTGTTGAGTGGGTGAAATTTAGAGCCATAAATCTTCAAAGCATGTCAAAGTTGCTCTGTATGTGATGTTGAAGATGCCTGTGATTTAGAGAAGAAATGAATCTAAGTGTTTTTTCCTTCAACAGAAGTGTAATTCTGCACAAAGTGATCTTTGTTATATCTTTACTCAAATAGTCGTCTTTTCAGAAAGTAAATAATCTCAGGAGTTTCAGGAAAAGTCTCAGAGAGTTATGTTATTTGGAGCTAAAGGAAAAGTGCTTATTTGATAGGATAATTCTACCAGTCAGCATAAAAAGTTGATCAGATGAAACCTCCACGGATGGTATGTTCCTACTTGTTTCTTGACCTGTCTTTCTAAGTTTGTTAGTTCATCTAAAGATAACAATTAGCAGAATACCTTTTTTTAAAAACAATAGATAAATGCATAAGGGGCTTTAGATATGGACTGACTGAATGTTACAGTGTCTTTCAAGTGCAGAAGTTCATACTGTTCATCTGTTGTGTTCATTTGCCAGTCTGAGATCTTGAGTTTGCATGTAATTTTTGATTTTTTTTTTAATGGAAAAAAAAAAAGAGTGAAAACTGTTTCAAAGAAATGCTAAGCAGTATAGGGTAGAAGGTGATGCTGCGAGGTGACCTAAATAGACTTTGTGCTTCTTGTTTTTGTTAATTGGATTCCTATGTACTTCGACTTGGGCTAAACCTTATACTTTCTACAAGAAAGCCTTGGCCATGTTCTCAGTGCAACTAAAGATATACTTTTCTTTCAAGAGTTTCAGGGTCCACCTTGCAGGAAAGAAATGCATCCTCTCCTGTAACATTAAGTATATGCTACCTGCTGAAATGCTCTTTACACCCGGAAAGTCTGTCAGTAAATGAAACTGTGAGGAGCCAGTCTCCTTCATGCTGTGGTGCCTTGGAGCACAGGGGAGCCTCTCACAAGGTGTGGGGCGATCAGGGCTGTGGGGACTCAGGGCAGCCCCCTCCTCATAGGCACACAGGCAGGGGACCTGCCCTCCCTGTGCTGCAGGTCTTCCATTGGCAAAGAGAGGCACCGGTGGTGTTGTGAAACCTGATGAGAGGATTATGAAACATTTCTTTGTGCTCTGATGACCAGCTTGATGAAGGGGAAAGGGATTAATGAGGAGGAGAAGAATTTACTGATGATTTTCTGCTTATGTTTATCATTAAAATATCAGCTCCTAGTAGCTGTTTTATGATTCATGGAAATCCCTGTAGTAATGATGGGAGTGATAATTGAGGGTGGTGTTCCTACTGGCCATCTGAGATGAAGTTTTCACAGGGGATCAATGCAATATATCAAGGTTGCCAGGAAGTTTAAACATCATTAGGATATTTTGAAATACTGCATTTTCACTTGGATAAAGGGAAAGAATCATTAGTTCATACTAAAATAACTGTACTGGATTTTACATTTCTCTGACGTTGGTTAGAGAAAAAATACGTTTTGAAAACAAACATAATTGTTGTATAGCTGTCATTTATTTGAAAGATTTTTATTTAAGAACTTCAATCTTCAGTCAAGGAGAAACTTGATTTGTTTTGTGAATTATGCATAGTGGTTTTGGAAGCTCACTTTTAGGATTATCCTGGTTTAGGAAAGTAATGCATAGAAGAAGGAAAAGTTATTTACACAACATGTTTCATTGGTATCAGTACATTGTAGAAACATGGTGCCTGCAGGCATCTTTACTGTCATGTGAGAAAAAGGATGGAAGTTCAGGACTAACAGTTAATTTTTCTGTCAGAGAGAAGAACTAGTTTGTGGTTTAAGGACAAAACAGTATCTATGCTAAGAGATAAAGGAAAATTGACATGAACAAGTGAATTGCAGCACTGATGGTTTCAGTGAATCACAATATTGATAGAGAATTTAAAAAAGAAACGCCATGTTATAACGGAGCAATTTTGAAAGAACTCATTAAAAAAAATAAAGGAGAAAAGAGGGAAAAAAAGTTTAATCTGAGCACATTTTGAAGTTCTATTGTGACTATAATTACTTAGATCTTAAACTTCTTTATCTTCAATCTTTATGGATCTAGGAACCATGTATCTTTAAAAATATAAAAAAAATAACTTGAGAATTGTCAGTATCAGGTTTTGGAGTTCAGTGAATAGTTGAGGGAACAAGAAAACATGTTTCAGGGGAAACAGAAGTTGTACACATGCTATCCATGAAACACAGAGAGAGAGAAGACTTGATCTTCACAATACCCAAGTTGACTTTGTGTTCAGTTTTACTGTCCTGCAACAAATTTAAAGTATCAGCAGAAGACTGACCCAAAAGGTGATGGTGAAAGTGAAAGAAGAGCATACAATGGGAGAGATATTTGACTCTTAAAGTTAATCAAGTAATTATAATATGTGGACAAATGGACAAAGGGAGCAAATACAACTGGAATTAGAGGGCAGGGCAACAATAAGGAAGGTGGGACATAAAGGGAAAGAATCAAGATCTAAACATAGAAGAAACATGACATGAGAGAAAAATCCACTCTATCTAAAATATCAGTCACTGATTGGAGCCTGTGCTTGGGAACTGTGCACAGCTCTTTAATATAAGTCTTTAAATTGTGCAAGCTCTTGAATTGGTCCTGTTTTGAAAAGCATACATTTAATGGTGTTAAATGAAGAAGGTAAAGAGATAGCCCTACGTTGGCATGCTTGTGCCTTTGCTGTCAATAGTTTTCATTCTTTCCAAAAAGCAGCAGCAATGACATCCCACCAAGAATATTGTCCTTTGTGTCAGAGCTGGATGAAGGAACTGCTGTGCTCTTTCACTGCCGCTCCTCTCACTTTTCTTCTGTCCCTTTAATATTAGGCATCCACTTAGAGTCATCTGAAAATGTTTACTCTGGTTTTGGTGTGTAAAGCAAAAAAACTGTACAGTTTGATAGTTAATGCTAAATAAAAAGTAGGACTGTCCAAATTATTTCCCTTCATATATTTTTTCCTCTTCTTTTACAATCTATTCCCAGTTTCTGGGAAACAAGAAATTTGGCAGGATCTGGTAAGTTAGTCATCTTTAAGGTTACATCAAACCATTTCTTTTCAATTGCTATTCCATTTTTGGAATGTATTTTTTGGCCTGAAGTTTTACATTTTATAGTCACAAAACACAGGTGACTTTTTAAAATTATTTATTTATTTATTTTTGTTAAAGGAAATATGTTAAGATTATTTTAAGCAGCAGAAGTGGGAATAAATTATACTTTTCCTGTGAAATTTGAAGTAAACAAAATAAACTCAATGAAAGCCTTTGAACAACAATTTTTGAAATAACTTATTCATTAAATATTTTGTGGACTTCTTTTTCTAAGGACTTGAGATTTATTTAAAAAAAAAGAAGTAAATTGAAATTATTTTATATTGGAGATGTTAAATTATATCTATTTATAACATGTCTGCTGGCAGTGTTAGGCAACACGCTGACATGTTACTTGCTCTGAGGACCATCTGACAGATTGGGTTTGGGCTTTACATATGCGTAGCACCGAGTGTCCTGTCCTTAGAGAGCCTGAAAGAACTTGACCTGTGTGCATCTCTGGGTTTAACTTAGCTGAATGCTGAGGAAGCACTGAAAGTAAGACTGCCATTTTGGTGCACCTCACGTGGAGAAGGAGTCAGCCCCCTCTTCATCTTCCAAATTCTTCAAGTGTTATTAATAACCAAATTTGATGTAGATTATTCATTTTAATGCTGCTGTTGGCTCTGTTTCCTGAAATTGTTTTGCTTTCACTACTGAAACAGAAGTTGAGAATTGCAGTCAATTTTTACTGGAGGTTTTTTTTTTTTTTTTTTCCCCCCAGCAAGAGGGAATGCCACTTTGAAGTGTTTGTAGTGAGTAGGGCTAGAGTTTTATACAGGTGCTGCTATAACTATGTATGTGACTCACAATACAAGTAAATGCCTGTTTTCAAGAAGCTTTTCTAGACTTGAATTTGAACAGGAGTATGCTGTACTAACTCAGAATTTACAGATGTGCTTTTATTTTCTTTTTTTCCCTCTTTTGCCCCAGATACATCATTGCACTAATTCAACAATATCTCTCTCCCATCATTATGACTGTGACTGGCTGGTAGGCATAGCTCAGCCAACTGACCAGCTGGCTGTTCTCAGGCAGGACAGGCAGCAGTGACTTCCCCCTTGCTTACCTTCTACACACTCCACTGTATTCAACAACCTTTTGTTCTTATAGCATGGTGCCAAATACTGCTCCATTACATAGTGGATCAACATTGTTTGATTTTTGATAGGTCATGGGCAATAAGACTTCAGTCATATTAGAAATTTCTTTTTAATATCATGCTTAACTTTATGTATTGAATCCATTACACTTTTGCCTAAATTTTAGCTGAAACTGTTCCCTCAAAAGCACTTCTTTCTAAAGAGAGAGAGAAAAAAGTGTGTCTATGAGCAAAAGAAAAGAAATACGTGATTATCTTTAGTGAAACACATATTTTTGGGGGAGAAGTGTATTTAATTAAACTTGCCTGATTATGCTATGTTTAATAATTATATTTTACATCAAATGGTATTTTTACTAGAAACATGGTTTCTTTGTTCCTCAATGTCACGGTTTTATGATTTTTGGTTATCGCTATTCCACATCATAACATCATGTAGTGCACTGGGAGTTAAAGAGTTAATGCTCCAGTTCTGGGCACCTGTCCCAGAAGAGAAGAAGAACTACACACCCCAGGGGGCTTTGTGGTCAGAGAGGAGATAAAGCCCCTGGCAAGGTCACAAGACCAGGCTCTCCTCCCTGCTGCTTGTCCCGACTGTATGCATTGCCTTAGCGTTAGTGTATGGCTTTCAGCTTTCAGATACTCTCTCATTATATTTGATTTATTAGCTCCAATTCAAATTATGTTGTATTATATTGTATTGTAGTGTGTTATCTTGCATTCAGATATCTCATTTAGTAAATTAGTTTGTTTCTCCTCAGATCATTGTCGCTGTTTTTAATTATTTGGGGTCCCCTGTTTCCCCATTCCAGAGGCTCGGATCTGTGGATCCCTCCACCCCGCTGGTCATGGAACTGGGCTGAACTGGCCCATAAACTTTTGTCACTCCATCTTTTCAACTATAAATTGCAATTAGTCAAGTGTTTAATCCATAGTGTGTTATGGAGTACAATCTCCCAAAGGGGAGATGTGACAGCAGTTTTCTTGAGTTAGTCAAAACTGAAACATCAAAAACTTTAGATGGAAATTTTACTTTTTTGACTGAGTTGACCAACATGTGATATGTATATGTAGTTGTACATAAACCCTTTTTTTTTTTTTTCCCAGATAGGGGAATTTGTTCTTAAGAAAGTCTACTCCTGTACTGTTGGAGAGAGCTTTCAACTTCAGACATGAGTTTAGTTGAAAGCCTTGGTTTCAGCTTAAGTCTTTGAAAATGTAGCCCTTACACAGATTAGAAACAGAAATGCAGTGAACAGTGTCACTGATGCTGTGCCCATCTTGGTCATTCTGGATTTACTGTTGAGTTTAGTGATGAATTATGAAATTCTAAAAAAATTAATCCACATTTGCATTTAGAAATCTCAAGGTGTCTTCTAATTTCTTTGTAGCCTTGGGCAAATCACTTTAAGCATGTGATTTCTTACTGCTTAAATATTTTTTTAAAACTTTTAAAAATAATGTGTTCTTTCATAGTTCCAGCTATGTGAATTTGATAGCTCGTATATAGGGCTTTTTGTTTACTTTGTTTTTTAAATATGCAGATTTAATTTTTTGTTTTGCATGTGTAATCACTTGCGTCTGGTTGGATGTATTTGTAGGTGTTTATCGGAATGTCTAAAATGGAGGAAATCAGAGTCCTGTATTTTGGAATGATAAGTACAGTGCAGGTCACACTTAGTGAAATGCTGGGTTCCTGCCATATTGAACATGAGGTCACTTGTCACAGTTCCTAAGAATGGATTTAAGTGCCTCGTCTTTGAATCTATATAAGCAATCAAAACAAAACACAAAAACCCTTGGCTATTTCATATAGCTTGTGAACTTTCACACTTTCAATAGTATTTTTCTTAAATGTTTATTATTATTCTTATTTTCTAAGGAAGTAAGACCGGTGAGGCCTCACCTCGAGTATTGTGTTCAGTTTTGGGCATCTCAATACAGAAAGGACATTGAGGTGCTGGAGCAGGTCCAACAAGGCTTATGAAGGGCTTGGAGAATATGCCCTATGAGGTGAGGCTGAGGAAACTGGGGCTGTTTAGTCTGGGGAAAAAGGAGGCTGAGGGGAGACATTTTTGTTCTCTTCCAATATCTGAAAGGTGCTTACAGTGAGTGGGGTTGGTCTCTTCTCACTGGTGACAGGTGACAGGATGAGGGGAAATGGCCTCAAGTTGCGCCAGGGGAGGTTCAGGTTGGATATCAGGAAAAACTTATTTACAGAAAGGGTTGTTAAGCACTGGAATAGGCTCCCCAGGGAGGCGGTAGAGTCCCCATCCCTGAATGTGTTTAAAGACTGTTGTTGTGGATGTGGTGCTCAGGGACATGATTTAGCCATGCGTTGTTGAGTTAGGGTCATACTACCCTATGATAGGCTTGTGGTTGGACTTAATGATCTTGAAGGTCTTTTCCAACCTGAGCAATTCTATGATTCTATGATCTCTGATGGTTGAGAGTTCTCCCTTTCCTTTTCCTCCTCTGTGGATTTTAAACACTTTTGTCTCTCTCAGTCAAGTTAGAAATGTAGAATTTTCAGTGACTGTGTTTTATGAAAACATGTGGCTTTATGGAGGAACGAAACCCAAATCAGTGCCAATTTTGAAGAAAAGGCAGGCAGAACATAGCTGTCATACGTTCTGTTTGGCAGCAGCTCAGTGGCCAAACAAGATGTGCACAGTCCCAGACTAGTCACAGCATAGTTTTCTCCTGCCTGGTGATAGTATAATAGGCAATGTGGAGAGATCTGGGCATTTGCAGTGAGAAGAAAGAAGTTACAGAGGAGTTACAGAGCAAATAGCTTACAACTCTAAGAAAGCAGATTTCGTTCAATCTGCTGCTTACAGGACAACTTAAGTTTGCTACTGCAAAGAATAAAAGGCTGAATGCTGGATCTTAAAGATGTAAATTGCTTGCTATAGGCAAACAAGAACATCTTGTTTGCCTTTTTTCTGCTTACTGAGCATTTTATTCTGTATATAAAAGTTCATATATTATTACATTGATTACATGTTGTACTGAAATGATCACGTGAGGTTCTTACTAATCTGTATGAGATACCTAGCTGCAATATAAGCAGTAAGATGGGGATGATGAGACACTAAGTAATAAAACTTAAGTTGGAGGAAATGTACTTTTTCAAACAGGGAGTTTATCCAGAATTTGGTTATATTCCTAGCTCTGTTGAAGTCCACATAAACAAGCTTAGGTGGAGACAAAAGCCTGACTTTAAAGTAGCTTCAGGTTTTTTTATGTGTTTCCACATATAATCCCTATATATCCTATTTACTTTCTTCTGTCAATTTTTCTGAAGATGAGAATGATACTCTTAAAAATGCTATTTTTTTTTAAGTAATATTTGTAATACTCAGTGGAAATGAATGCCTTTAATCTTTTATGAGTTCATTTAATTACATGGATAGTTTTCTAAAATGTTGGATCTAATGTCTAAGATCACTGTCGTTTTCCTAATATCATTGCATATAAGGGAAAACACCTATTAATGTTTATTAGTATGCTCTTGTTTTATAAAAAATGAATGAATGCCAGATAATGATCATGAACAATCATTAGTTTGCTTATTAGAAGAAAATAGTAACCTGAGATATGTGAATATTAGTTGTCATTTATGGACTGTTTCAGAAAGATACTGGATCTAAGTATCCTCCTGAGTAGTTTTCAGGATAAGAACGGTACCACTAACAAGAGGAAACCTTAACGATTCAGATCACTCTGCAGCCAGAAGTCCGTTCAACAATAAATTCTGGGTGAAATTTGTAGGTGTATATGAAAAGTTGTTAGAGAGTTGTGCTTCTGATGTGACAGAAGGAGTTATTTGTGAAAGGAGTTATACACCTCATAGTTCTGTGTGAGAGTTATGGTTTTGGGTAGGAGCCAATTTTACACGTGCATCATTGCCCAACACTGACTCTGCTATGGACCCCATCACAAAGGAAAGAAAAAAATAGAACAGAAATGAAAGCAAAATAACCACTTCAGCTGATCATGCAAAAGACACTTTAAATTAATGATAATCTAAAAGAACAATAGCGTAGGAGCTAAAATTCGAAATTCTATTTAGAAGATGGAAAATGGAACTTAGATGTTTTGAAGTTTAGAATATTTTGCTAGAGGTAAGCACTTCAAAATGAGGATGAATTTTCATAGTGTGCCATGATGGCAGGGACTAATGCAAGCAGTCAGACTTTGAAAAGCACTTAGTCCACTCTTAAATATACAAATAAATGTTATATAAAACATGTTTTTAAATTGCTTTTTATGGGAGGAATTTGTTTTATGCACAGTGTGTGCAAAAATGATTGCTGCATAGGTGTGTGAGACCGCTGTTCATCAATACATCTCAAATCTTCCTGTGCTCCTGAAGCTTAGTGCCAGGAGGAAACATCTCTGGCTCTTAGCAGCTGTTCTCTAATACCTGCCTGTCATACAAGTTCAGTGCTTAGAATGCCAAGATTTTCCCCTCTTTAGGTCAGTTAGAGTTTGAGGGAATTTCTCAGAGCGCTCTTCCATTCTTTCAGGAGGAATTCAGAAAAGAAGGCTACTACTACAGTGGTATCTGAAAGTCTTTCTGTTGCTTCTTTCTGTGAATTTCTGAGCACCCTTTTTGGTGGATATACCATATGGCTTCTCTGAAAGAATAGGTTCTTCAGCATATGCAATAACGAATTGGTTCCAGACAAGGATTTTTGTCCCTTCAGGGCTCTCCCATTTCATGCCTGTTCAGACACCAGGGACCAGGCCACTAGAGTGCTTCTCCTTTTAGCAGCATGTTGTGATGTTAGAACTTCCTGCAAAATTATGTGTCTCATATGGTTTTTATACTTTAATCACATTTTTTAAAAGTGCTTCCAGATGCAAACATATATTTGATTACAGTTTAGTGTACACTCTTATGCATTGATAAGCTGGCAAGGCCGCCATCCAACACCCTTTAAATCAGTATGTGATTTTCTGTTGACTTCCAACAGCTCTGGTTTGGGCTCTGGAATTTTATTGTTGATATGGACGGTGGATTCAAGTTGCCTCCTTTTTCAGTGATGTTCAGTATCAGAGCAGTAATTTCAAGAGTTGAAGTATCTTAGTAATCTGAAGAGTTCTGTTGAGAGAGAAAAAAACTTTTCCTTTTCCATGAAACAGATATCTCCTTCTGCTTCAGTTAATTCTTTTCAAAGGCAGGTAAAGCAGCATCTGAACAGAGAGGCTGGGCAGCCACATGAGCACATGCTTAGGGCTCACTTATTTTTGTGCAGGAAATGCTACTGCATGCACAGCAAGACAAACATATTCTGAATTTAATCCTCACACAAATGCACTGTGGGTGCTAATGATCTTTTCCCCTTTTCTGCCTGGGAAATTCATGTCTGCTCCTGGCATCCTTTCACTAGAGTCCTTGCTGCTTTCCCACTAGGCAGTCCTGACAAGTAACTCCCCTAAGGGAAGGGCCCATAGGAAGGGAATGAGGTGAGCTTTGCACATACACACAGTAAATGGTTGGAAGTGCATGGAAGGCAGATGAATCTCACTTTGGTTTTGTATAGGACTCAGTCACTGCTGTGGTTCACCCATTTTTCCTTCCTGAATAGGAGTCATTGATAAAAGGAACGACCAACAGGTCACCTGTTGCTAAATGTGTTCCAGTAGGAACTGAAGCAGCTAAGTATAGAAAGGTGAAAAAGAAGGCAGATCATTAAGTCTAGACTGTGGGAGGCAGATGAAGATGCTGAATTTATTGCACAGAAACTATCTTGAAAGTCTCCTGCCTTAGGGCTCAGGGGGTTCCACTGAGAATTTGGGGTCTTAAAAGAGGAAAGGTGTGGAATAGATATGTGATAGCCATAGAATAATTTCCTGGACAAACTGGAGACTTTGAACAGATAGACATTCTCAGCTCAAAGTCAGGAAAAGCAAGCCCTTGGAAGCTTGTCACAGAGGTAAAATTGGAGCATGTTGAGGAGTGGAAGCTAGTAAAATGAATTTCACCCATATGCATTCATAGTTAGTGATAATCTGGGAGAATTGGGAAGAGATTGTTGGTAAAGTCTGCTGGTCATGCCATTCAGGGACATTTGCCGGTAACTCAAGGAAAATATCCAAGGAAAAGACTGTGAGAGATGCACCGGAATGTTCATCATTTATCTGAATTGCTTCAAAGGTGGTTAGGTAAACTCAGTTTTAGAGGCCATGTGATGCTGGAGATTTACGAATAGCAAATTCTATTTGTTTCACTCTGGACATCACGAATATTGATGAACTAGAAAGGATTGTGCCAATACTTTTGTCATGCAGTGACAGAGGAAAAACCTGTACAACAGAAAAGTACTCTGTAATAAATCAAGTAACAGTTTCGATTCAGATCACAGCCCTGTGGGTAGATTGCATATAGAGCAGTTTTATCTCTCTTAGAAGTGAGTTGCTAGAATAACTCTGTAAAAAGGAGAAATAACAGAAGCCTGGTAATTAAACAAGCTAAATTAAAAAAATTTGGAAGGAAAATATTTGTTGCAACAAGATTGAAGCATTTACAGTCATTTAAGTTAGTCTCACATTAGCCTTTGTGCACCATTGGCATTTAAATTAAAACCATTACGTTTCCATAAATAGAGAAGTTGGTTTTGATGAAGGCACAATTTTTGATGAATACAGCTTCTATTTGAAATAGCTGACTGCATCTATAAAGCAACTCCTTTGAACAGTATCCTGCTGGCATACTGTTGATGACAATAAAGCTAAATATAAGTACGGAGAAATATCTGGAATTGTGTGCATGCATATATATGTATTTGTTTATATACATAAAACAGGATTGGAATTGATTGGAAAACCCAGTTTATCTAATTCAAATTCAAATGCAGTTCTGTGATCCCTATCCCATAAGTCTGCTCAGATATATTTACAGTCCTTTGACAGTGTAGACAATAAACACAGCCCACTGCACCATGTACGTACAAGCCCCAGTATGGTTGGAATACAAATGCAAGACTGCTGCAGTACACATGCTTGAAGACCTACATACAACTGCTGAGAATGGACATCTAGGACATGGTGGGGCAGAAATCTAAAATTTTCACAAGAAGAGATGATTTTTGAAATACTGCTATTTCCTGCAACTATGTCTTGGTGTCTCCATTTCACACTGCCTTCCTTCAAAAAAACAAACACTTTCTACTGCCTTTTATTATATACTTACTCATCTAACTAAGATTAGGATGGCTTTGATCTATTGAACTGACCCTGCAGTTTCTGTTTTTAAAATTCTACAGCAAGCAAGTAAAGCTGGTTTGCTTACATGTATGTTTAAATTGGAAGTTCCATCAAAGTACTTCCATCAGGGAAGGAGCCACTGCTGAATGGAACATCATTTTTTATAATTGATTTTTTTTTTAAGGTATATTGTGTTAAAATAACAAAGACAAAAACTGCAAGTCTGAATCCATTACCGGTGATACTTCTTTCATATGTGTCCAGAGAAACTTATGAAGTCCCTCTGTTACTGCTTTCCAGTCGGTTGTAGTTGCTGGCAGGATCCATTAGAGGCTCTATTTTCAGATTTTTTTTTTCATTATTCTGCTTTCACTGCTGTATTTACAAATGTATCTTATTGTATATTCATTAGGAACATGAATTTTATTCTGAAGTATGATGTCTTTGGTGAAATCCATATAGTAGCTACTATTTTATACTGAGAAAGCAAGTATTTACAACTTCTAATCTTATATATTGTTAAGCATGTTAACATTTTCTATGCTTCTAAAACTGGGAAAAAAATGTATTTCTTGAGACAAAGAAGTTTAGCTTATATTTTATTTTCTTTATCTTTTAATCCCAGTAGTAACTGCTTTCTAAATCTTATTTACTCCAGCTTGTCTGGAGTGTTGCCTGCTACTCATAAGAGCCTCCCAAACTCTTTTAGACAGTTGGACATCATTTTCATAGGACAGATGTTAAAATTAAAAACTTTGTTCAGTCCTTTATTTCTGAGGCTTTCTACAGTTTATTGAATTTACGAGTTTCTTGACTTGTACGCTCCAGAAATAAATACAGCTTTCCAACAATAGATGCTTACATTCCACGTACGCAGTTAATCCAAGCTCTCTAGTCTTATGCAGGGATCTTCCATGCAAGCCTCCAGGGATGCATTTTTCCCTTGTCCCAGACAGCATGTCAGGAACTCATATTCAGCAGAGCCGTGTCCATTCTTACTGCCAGCTCTCTTTAAGAATTGTTGCCCCCAGCAAAAACTCTCTCATTCTGCCAAGAGGACCCTGCTATCTTGTTTAATTTATAGGTATGTAAACTGGCTCTCAATGTAAAGTGACTTGCCTAGAGGGCTCACAGTGGCAGAGCCTGGGAGGAACCATCAAATTCTTAAATATCATTCTGTGTCCTTTCCAATGGACTATTCCTTTATTTACCCTGTAATTTATGTTCCATATGTATGGATATTTTCCTGGTTTCCCTGCTTGGGCTGATCCTATGTGTGCTCTTCCTTTTAGATTTCGTAGAAGCATAGAGTCCTTAGAGTTGGAGGGAACTTTTAAAGGTTATCTAGTCCAACTCCCCTGCAAAGAATAGAGACATGCACAGCTCGATTGGGCTGCCGAGGGCTCGATCCAGCCTCGCCTTCAAAGTCTCCAGGGATGCAGGGCATCAATCACACCTCTAGGCAACCTATTCCAGTGCCTCACCATCCCTATTTAAAAGACTTTTTCCTTATGTCCAAACTAAATCTATTCTCTTTAACCTTGAAGCCATTTCACCTTTTTCTGTTACCACAGAACCTGCTAAGGAGTCTGCCCCTTCTTTCCTGGAGCTCCCCTTTAGATACTGAAAGACTGCTATTAGGTCATCTTGGAGCCTTCTCTTCTCCAGGCTGAACAGCCCCAGCTTTTTAAGCCCATTCTTATAGCAGAGGTGTTCCTTCCCTTGGATCATTTTTGTGGCCCTCTGGATGTGCTCCAACAGGTCTCTGTCTCTCCTGTACTGAGGACTCAGAGTCTGGATGCAGCATTCCAGGTGAGGCTTCACCAGCGCAGAGTAGAGGAGCAGGATAACTTCCCTTGACCTGCTGGTTCTTTCTTCTTTTGATGCAGCCAGGATACAATTGGCTTTCTGGGCCGTGAGGTCACATTGCTGGCTCATATCCAGCTTCCCATCCACCAGTATCCCCAGGTCTTTTTCGGCAGTACATTTCATCTGATTCTTCTAATGAACAGATTTTACTTCGGAGATTACAAAGTGATAATGGTATTTTTAATCATGTTTATTCTTATTATTACTACAAAACCTTATCAATAGGATTAATTATTTCCTGTAATTGTGTGAGGGATAAAATATTAATTCCCAAGTATGTTGCAAAATGACTTGCGTGTTCTGGTGAACAAAAAGTTGGACATGAGCCGGTAGTGTGCACTTGCAGCCCAGAAGGCCAACAGTATCCTGGGCTGCATCAGAAGAGGGGTAGCCACAGGGAGAGGGAGGTGATTGTCCCCCCTCCCTCTGACCTAATAAGGCCCCACCTGGAGGCACTCAGCACAAGGATGCAGATCTGTTGGAGCAGGTCCAGAGGAGGGCCACAAATATGATCACAGGGCTGGAGCCTGAAATAAGAAGTTTGAGGGATCTGTGCTTGTTCAGCCTAGAGAAGAGAATGCTCTAGGGAGACCTCTTTGCAGCCTTTCTGTACTTATAGGAAGCTTATAAATAGGAGGGAGACCAACTTTGTACATGATCTGATGGTAAGGAGGAATGGTTTTAAACTAAAAGAGGGAAGATTTAGGTTAAGTATTAAGAATAAATTCTTTACTCAGAGGGCAGTGAGGCATTGGAACAGATTGCCCAGAGAGGCTGTGGATGCTCCATCCTTGGAGGCATTCAAGGTCATGTTGGATGGGGCCCTCAGCACCTTGATCTGGTGGGTGGCAACCCATTTTTATTGATAAAAACAAACAAAAAACAAAAAAGCCTTAATTACAGATGTTATCAAACTGTATATAAAAATAAAAGTGATTTCCACAGAAAGCTGAACAAACAAGTTAGCAGGTACTCTTAGCAGGTATTCTACTGTTTTTCTTCCTTAAACAGAAGGAGGACCCATTTTCTAATCTTCATTGTCATTTTCTCTGGAAATCCTTTGCTAAAGCAATTATGTATAAGTTACACAGATCATAGGCCTGTGATCAAATGTGTGCCCAGCCCTGCTTAATCAGCCACATGCCTAGGTGGTGCAGCATGGTACTGTCAGCCAGGGCTACCTTCTTAATAGCAGGAAGCTGCATGGGTAACATGACATGGGTGGAAGTTGGCAATAGCTCCCTGGTTTTAGTAACTACCAGCTATGATGACCTTTAATAACTCCTGCCGTGTCTAAGGGGAAGCAGGCAGTACTGGCAAGTTTTCATGGGTTTGAGGCTCCCAGGCCATCCTACAGGGTCTTAGCACAGCATGGCATGGGGGCCCATTGTGAGGAGCCTAGGCCATTTACTCTGTGTTCTTGAAGAGGTGACTTACAGGACTAGTGGAGAGGTGAGTGCGCTCTATCAGGATGGAGGTGGGTGCCATGCTGGATACAGACGGGAAAACCAGGGCCAACCCCAGCATGAGCTGCTGCAGTGCTGTTCTACGTCCTGCCTGGCTTGGAACCTGGCCTGGCGTGGCTCTGCCTCCTGGTCGGCATCAGGCCTGCAGCACCACTGCTTTGGCAGCCTTGGCGGTGGCCATGTGCTGACTATCCTCAGTCATCACACATGGACCAGGAATGTGATGGGGTCTCCCTCACTTCCCTGTGATGCTGGGACAGAACCCTGTGCCTGTTTCCAGTTCATCTTCCCACTGCTCTGACCTGGACCTTCTTGGGCAGGAGGACACAGTGATCTGCATAAGATCTTTAAGGAAGAGCAGGGCCAGCAAAGAGGGGTTTTTCCTCTTGTGAAACCTCTGAGGCCAGGCCAGTATAAAATCCTTTCTTGTGGCTATTTTTGAGTTAAAAAGCAGGTGCTAGCCACCTATGCAGGTTTAAGTGCATCAGAAGCGCTTGGGGGGTTGAAATGAGAACTTGCTGGATGAAAGCAGAACAGAGAAGTGAGAGGCTGAAGAGACATTTGTAGTCAGTACAAAGTCATTGGCTCTTCCAAGGCATGTGGTAGTGCATTTTATGCTACATAAAGGGCTAAGTTTTCAAAGCCGTGAATATGTTCCCTAGTTTATGCATTAAGCTACGTAAAGGACAACCTCAACTATTTTTATACTTCAGCATTTTGTTTTGTTTTTCATCTTCTACATAGTAAGTCCTTATGAAATTAGAAAAATAATCTTTGTCTGGCTTGGGTAAATAAAAAGATTGGCTTGTCTTTAAGTGATTGATTACTTTTAAATTACTATGAAATCTCCTTTTAAACAGGTTAATGCAAGCAACAAAGTAAGCAAAGCTATTCCTTTTCCCCCCTTTGTTAGGGATAGCTTTAACATTTTTGGCATACATTTGTGGTGTGGAGCTTAAGATAACACAATTCTATCGCACTTCTGAAGCAACACACAGTTACTGTGAATGGAGTCAAAGTGGCACATGTAATGAAGTTTTACAGGTTTTCCTTTTAGGTATATTGATTTTGGTTGCAACCCCCGTGAAGCTCTAAAGTTCTGTTTGTTTTATAATGATTTCTTCTTTCTTTTCTCCCATCTTTTGTCCTTTTGGGAGGAAAGTGGATGACAATGTTAGCATCTCTATCTGTGAAGAGAGAGAAAACTATGATAGTTTAAGAGATTTTTTGTAATCTACTGTCAGGAATTTCTGTAGCTTTAACAGCTGAGGAGATCAACCAATTTTAGCAGGGAATTCTGTGAATGTTTGCAGAGAGGCTGAGTTGCTTTTAGTGTATTATGAATTATTAAGCACAGGCAGTACATTTTAATGCTAAGCATTCAAGATGCTCAGCTAAAGATTCTGCTGAGAATGCTCACACACAAGGTAGGTGCGTATTGGAAAGTTTCAATCTGAGATACTGCTAGGAATTAGAAAGATAACAAGTAGTTAGGAGCAGAGGAGGCCTCAACAGCATACTGGGTTTCAGGAAAAGATTTTGCTTTTAAAACTGCTCATCATCTCCTCCCTAGAGTTTATTGTAGAATAGTAAGTGACCATATTGGACTGCCTATCAGGAAGGTCCTAACTCCTCAGCACAGCCTTTGTAGGGAGCTGATTTACAAAGCCTGAATTTAATAGAAGTGTCAGACAAATCTATTCATACAACCTTGATGGCACTGTTCACGTTTTGTAACTAAGATTTGCTGCTGTGGAATAATTTATGTTGCTGAAAGTAATCTGTACTGTAATCTATCCTTACATGTAAAGATAGCACTGTTAGTATTTCATAGAAAGTGTTCTAAGTTATATTTTCTGAGTCCCCGTGTCTGTGACTCCTGCTGTAATGCCAGTGAAGTAGCAGAAGTAGGCCAATCCAGAGACCTCCTCTTGTGAAAGCAAATTTTACATTGCTGGTGCTTGATATCTTTGGAGAAGAACTGTCTGACAAGTCTAACACAATATAAAATATACATGTAGTGCCAATCATCAGAAATGAGAGGGGAGGTAAAGCAGCTGAGACTGAGGTGAAAATCAATACAGCAGGTTAACCTCACTGCAGAATAAGAAACCTTCTTTCTATGCTTTGTATTTTCTTTCTTCTAAAAAAATCTCAGCACTGCTTGCCCCCCATTTACCACCGGGTTTCTCAGTTGTTCCTCTTACTCTTGTTTATTGGACAACACAGGCACCTAGTGATATTTTATCAAACTGCCTCTTTGGTCATTCTTGCCTGTTCTCCACTGCTGAGCCCCCAGTTACTCAGTATCTTTCCTGAACAGATACAATGACCCAGCAAATGTGTGTTGTTTGCCTCTTTCTTTGTTGCTGCAATGGCAAGCTTAGATCCCTGCTGTAGGGCACGGATTGCCAGAACTCAGCCCAAAACTCAGAAAGGACTTTGTCAAGGAAAAAGAAAAATAAAGCTGACTCTATGGTCTGCAACTCATGCTGGCATCCCAGAGGCACGTGATATCTTTGGCCCTTCGGCTTGCCAAAGAGCAATTGGATGCAGCATGAGGATTTCAAAAAATGAATAAATATTTGGGGAGTGCAGGAGTGGAATGAATGTTCTTTACTATGTAACTTGTTTAAAAGACAGGGTTTGTTGCCAGAACTGTTTTCAGGTCAGTCAGATGCGCAGTGAGGAGTCCAGGGTACCTGCATTTGTGTTTTGTAATTCTGGTTGCAGTCCTAGCTCTGTTACAGATATTTGGTATGCAGATATTTCTACAAATGACTTGTATAAATTTCCAACTGTCGTGCTGTTTAGCAGAATAGAAAAAGCTTTTAGTAATATGTTTGTGAAAACCTAGGAAACCACTGAAAGTTAGCTTCAAAAAATCTCAAAATCTTGATGGTTTGGCTTAGTGTATAATCCCAGGGTTTTGGTTCATATTCATGGGGCTGGTGTTGCAGTGGACCATGCCAGAGATGTGACAGCTGTCGGTAACAAATACTACCACTGGATCCCACTGACAGTTCAGGTCAAATCATCCTTGAGTATGCCGTATTAAGGAGCAGTTTGTTTGAACCTCTAAGCTTCATGTTTGCTTCATATGTCTGAAATCAAACTAGTGATTTGGCACTACAGTTTTATTACATCTTTACGAAAACAGCTGCGTTATGCTGAGAGCTCATCAATATCTTAAAACTTTAAACATGGCTCCTTAGAGTTCATTGTAATTAGAATTTAATGCATCAGTTTTCTTGTTTACGTTAACAGATATCACAGTGCATAAGAACCAAATTGGAAAAGCAGAATGTTTGGTTCCAAGGACCTAATGTCCACACTTGTGGACACTTTCTGGGTTTTGACTTCAGATTAGGTCCTGTCTGGTTCTGTGGACTGAATGATCATTTATGATCAGAGAGTATATTGTTTATAAGCAAGAGCCTCACTCTTTTTTTCACTTTTATTTTTATTTAATGCAATTTTATCTTTGTCAAGAAATAAATATGAGGTTCTGATACAGGTTTGGGTTATATGCCTGACATATAGTAGGTAGCACAATAAAATGCAAATTAATCTTGTGTTGATTAAAGAGAGTTTTAGAATGAGAATTTTTGTTAAAGACATCACACATTTTGATGAAGTTTCACTACATTTTTTTCACTGAAATTAATGTTTCAGGGTTTTGGAGATTGCAGGCTGAAACAGGTTGCATGCCATCTGCTCAATGTGTTTTCTGTGATGGCAAACAGTTCCAGGTGCTTCAAAGTTTGGTGTCCCTATGTTAGATGACTGTGGAATAAAAAAGCCCTGGGGCAATGTGTATGGGGTCCATATCATGTTCTCTGTTTGTTCTGTTACCTTAAGCAAAATATTTTGAAAACATTAGACAGAAAACAAGTGCAGTTTACTTAATTCCCATCAAGAGACCTATAAACCAGAAGACCTTTATGGCCAAGCTTTTACATACTGTCAACTTACAAGCTACACCACCCTGCCTTCAAATAGCTTTGAAAATAATCTATGGAGATGATCTGCAAGTTTAAAATTTACTTAAATTGATTTCTCATTTCAGTTTATCTGTTGAATCAATGTGGAAACTGCCCTGTCTGGTTAAAATACTTGTATTTTGTTAATGACAAAGCTCATTTCTAGTCATCTGTATTTGTTCATTGTGCAAACAGCACTGTTCCTCAGCAAGTTATTTAGGTTAAGGAGATCAAAAAATCTACTGTACTTTCAAAATTTGCATGTAAAATATTTGAAAATACTATTTAAAAACTGAAATATTTATATATATCTTGTGAGATGGTCCTCTATGCATTTGTATTGTTGATATCTTTTCCTTTAAAAAAATTGTTATTGTTATTATATATAATACTTCATAGTACGCTGAGACTTTCTGTCCTTAAATGCTACTTGTATGCCTCTATTTGCCAATGACAACATTTTTTGCCGCCTCTTCACTCTAGCACACAGTATGAACAAAAGCATTTCATTAGCATTGCAAGCGCATTGCTCTTTGACATTGGTGTATTTTTTAAAAACTGGAGATGCTGCAACTTGTTGCTCAGAATCCTGTAGAAGACTTGGCTTTTCTCTCTCCATTCCTCTGAGGCTGATAGGGAAGTCTGGGCTAGCTGGCTGGCTGGCTGCAGGGATTGCTTACACAATCCAAAGTGGTGCTCTTGAAACATGGATATCTAAGTCAGGAGTGAAACTTCCCACTCGGAGCACAAAGGTGCCATTTTACCTTTCTCTATGCCTCTCCTTCTTCCTTTGCCTTGTAACTGTTTTGGCCAGTATCCACAGCTGGCTTAGATGTTGATGGGAAAACTAATGCAGCTGTTTTTTGGGGGGAGCCATTTTTTCCTTGGTGAAAATCAGACCAAATGCAAAGAGTTGCATTGCATTGTGAGTATGGTATATAGAATAGAATGAAACTGAAAGTTGTGTGTATGGCTGACCCACCTACATCTTTACCCGTCTTCCTTTTTATGTTCTCCAAGCTCAAAATGTAGATGCATGAAGAACATCCTGACAAAATCCTGTTCCACCCAAGCCTTACAGTTTTGTATTCTGTTTGAGTCTAGTTGATGTCTTTGCCTTCAGTAAAATACTCTGCAGGTCATCTGACTCAGCCATTTGTTTCCTTGATCTGTATTCCTTCTCCCTCTTCTCTCAGCAAGTTCCAGCAGACTCTCATGAAACTGTTTTAAATTTTTAACAATCACTCTAGTGGTTCTTATTTCAATAACTTTAACAAACCTGTCTTTGAAGAAAGGCAAACTGTGATGAGGAGCAATGCCAAGAGTTTTACTAATTCCAGTACTGAAACCAGACTGAAAATGAAATTGCATTTCACTTTACTTTGGGACAAAATGGAGGGATAAGTCTTTGTAAAGTGAATACTTAAGAAAAATGTGGAGGAGAAATACCATTTCATTCAATTGAAGAAATATACCAAGAAGCTCCAAGTACATTTTGAACTCTCAAAAGGAATAACACAAAGGTGAGAAATGATTGGCTTACTTAGGAGCTCTGTTGTGTGTCTCTAGCAGTGGATCTCGATTTCTTTCTGGTATGTTCAAGAGTGGTAGGAAGCAGGACTTGGTGAAGAAAGAGTGAAGCAAAGACAAGAGGATATCTTAGGTCCTTTCCGTAAGATTTTAGCCTCCTCGATAGCAGATTGTTGATTTGTACCAATGCCATGTCCAGTCTAACGCTGAGCTGATGACCCTTACCACCTCTTCATGCTCCTCTTTGAGGAGACAGCATTTCTTAAGGGCGTTGAATTGAAACGACTTTATAGACTTGCTTTTTGTTATGCAAATTAACTGCTTGGATTACTTGACTTTCTGCTGTGTTTATGGACTTGCCTGTACTTATATGAACCGGTTTAAATAGCTTTGTTAGTTCCTGTGCTTGCAGAAAGATTTACAATGGTTGATCTTTGCTTATATTTCCACTCCACGATCTCCCATTTTACGTAGTATTAGCACTCTGCAAGGAAACATGATGTAAGTGGAGATCATGCTGTGAAATTCCTAAGGACTGTGGCATGGGTATGCATGAGTGTGTCTTCTTTTTGCTTAAAGCTAAACGGTACCATAGCTATATTGGAAGTGATGGTATTTCTGGTTAATTCTCTCTCAACTTATCTGTCTTTGGTTCTTATTATGCTTAGCTTCTTCTTTAGCAGAAGAAACATCTGGTGAATACCATATAAGGAAAATGCCAATTTAAGAAATACTACAATTATTGCTTTAATAATCTTTTATGCTTCTAGCAATATTAAAACAGTTCAGACTGATATTTAAAATCTCATATATATAACTTTAAATATGCTCCAAGCTTATAAATTGAACAGAAACACTTGGTTAACAGAATGTTTTCCATCAGAATTATAAGTATTTTTCTCACTTTTGTTTTTTCTTCCTCTGACATTTTGTGTGCCTCTAGTGCAAGCTTTCCTGCTAAGTGTGTCCCAAAACTAAGTTTTTTTTTAGTTTTGAAGATACTGGAGCAAAAATAGTTATGCTATAGCTTCTTATGTTGGAGTCTGATTTCTCTTCATCCTTCCAGATTCAACTTAGAATACAATATGTTTCAAGGAGATGTTCTGATATGTCATAGAAAGACTGTAGGCCAATTTATTTATCATGTAGCTAAAGAGGTTTCATATTCAGAATCTGAAATGGAGACAACCTTAATTACTATTTCAAGTGAGAATG